>NW_020450086.1:828480-950680 GCF_003343035.1 Apteryx rowi | reverse complement strand
GCTCTAGGTGACCCTGCTTGAGCAGGGGGGTTGGACTAGATGATCTCCAGAGGTCCCTTCCAACCTCAGCGATTCTGTGATTCTGTGATTCTATGGTTTCAGCAAAGCAGGAAAAAAAAATTAATAACAGAACTGAAACAAGGTACTTTTTTTTAAATTGCTACAATACCAGCACTACAACAATATATTTCCTCAGACTGAAGTCCTACAGAAAAACACTGTACTAATGCCTTTCATTAAAAAAAACCCAAAACCTATAATAAATATGGAAGAGCAATTCTGCTTATTGGGGTGAGAACAAAAGAAATGAGATTAAATACTTAGCAGGTACTCTAAGAACTTAGTTCTTAATAGTGCCTTTGTGTTGGCTGAGCAGAAAATAGCTTTCACAGTAAATTGTGTTGTAAATTGTATTGTGAACTCCTTTTAAATCAGAGTAAGGTTATGGGGTCTTCAGAGGAGTGGCACTGGAGGCAAGTAACAGTGCTATCTGAATACTATTCTTTGGACAAAATGTATCTGGATAGTCTTGAAACTGCATTCAAACAGTTAATTTGCAAATAATGTGAATGGAAGTTTGTGCTTCATTGATATCTTTGGGAAAATAAACTGGAGCATGACAAGCTGTCTAATAAACATGAATATAATGAGTTCTAGTTTTAGATGCTAGACTAACGAGAGATGTGAGAGGAGAGCCTGGGTTGTTATTGAAGTCTTAGCCCATTATTTGAACTTGTTTTCAGCAAAATAATGGCTCAGAAGATGATAAAGTGCTACTCCTACTGAATTGTTTTCCATCTGTACAATCTAGTGTGCTAATGAACTCCATTATTGCCATAAATATCTTAGGTATACAAATCTAGGGTTTTGTTATTTGTTAGCACCTTAATAGTACTGAAGAACAGTACAAGTTATAGTATTAGAAAATACTTTCCATTTTCTATTAGTGCTATAAAACAATTCCTACACAGCAACCACAGTTTTTGTCAAAATACACTAGGATAGTGTAAACAGAGGTCAAAATAAACAGAGGTCAGAGTCCAGTTCCCTGTGAGGAAATGCTATTGGGCTTGCATTCATGACATGAATTAAAATAATTTAGCAGGAGAGGAAGGAAAAAAAAAACATAACAAAACAACAAACAAAAAAACACAACAAAATCCAGCCTACCACTGAAAACTGATTGCAGACTTTATTTGATGGCTGTCCAAAATTCTATGATTATACAGCTTTTTATTTTTTGCTTCTTACAGCATTTCTTTGGGTCACATATAAGTTAAGCATTAAGTTATTGTTGTTTACTTTAGTGACAGACTTACCATAATTTTCTTGATGTTATTTGATGTTGCTTTATGGCTTCAGTATTTATATATTAAATTAGTTTGTCTTTGAGGTGTGTTCTTCCCCTATGAGTGCTTACACAAAATGGAAAATAGTCAATGATGTTTTCTTCATCTAGCTATACAAATCGGATATAGTTGATCAAAGTATAGGCTGTAACAAACCTGAACTGGTTTTGGTCACTTCCTGTTTACAGGTGTCTTATGATATTGAGAATGAATCTGTGCATTGCCTAAGCATTCCACACTTATGACTCCAAACATGTAATTGTTTGATGGATTAAGAAAAAAACTAAATCCTGTATAATGTGACCTCTAGAGTTAAGTGATGTACACAAAACGGTCTGGTGTCAAATCGAGGAGGAAGGAATGGAGTACAATAAATTTTGCCCTTAAATCTCTTAATTTTGGATAACTCCACGTTTTGAACTTTTCACCTTTTCCTGTTCCTGTTTATATGAGAGCAAAGCCATTCTTGTATAAAGATTTTTGGAAGGACAAGCACTCAGTCTCAGTGATGCAGGCTGTACAACTTTTTTTCCAGTTCCTAGGAGGTAATATAAGAAGCAACAAAACTATTAATATCTTTGGAAAATAAATAGGAAAGAGCTCAAAAATAATAGTGCATTCCCACAAAACCTAACACTTTTCACCTCCCTTCCTTCTTATCATCTGTCTTCTGAAAAAGCTGCTCTGTCAAAATAATTATCCATCAATAGATTCTTGTGCTGTTTCTTAACTGGTATATTTTTCAGAGGTAGAAAAGTTGCATGACTGAAACTTAACTCGTTTCTGGTGGGAATATTTTATTTACCTTTAGCTTCCCTATGAGCAGCTCCATTAATGAAACATATGTCTTGGCTTAGTAGAATTTATGCTGCTTAGAAAATAATTGAACTACATATTTTTATTTCTACACATAATTTTTTTTCAAAAAAGCTGGACATAAGTCAAACTATCTGATCTTAATGACTGAAAAAAAGCTTTGAAATGAGAGAACTTTTTAAACATCACACTTTTCTGACACTGAATGACTTGAATCCTAGTAGACTTAAGGAACATGATGGAAAAAATCCTATGTACTAAGCACTAGAAAAATAAGGAATACTAGAAGCACACATTTTGGTATTGTTGCTTGGATGTGCAGCAAGAAGGCTTGTAAATTTGTAGGTAAATTCACCTACAAACTAAAACTTCTGAATAAAAACTTCTCATGCAAAGCTGAGAGCGCATAAAGTGGTTTAGACTCATTGTTCATGTGTTGTGCTCAATAGGACAGTTTCTGCAAGAGTCAATGAGAAAACCAAACTATTTATATTGCCTTTAGTACATGCTCACTGCTTTTCATTCTGTCAGCTGTAAACTTGTTGCAATTAAAGAATCATTTTTTTTCAGTTTGTAAGTACAACTGACAAGATGGCAATTCAAAAAGTGCATTTGATCAAAATCTTAGTTTTGGTACATTCTCCAGGGCAATGGTTTAAGCTGCCCTCATCTCAAAAACAAATTTCCACTTACTGCACAGAGATTCAAATCAGTATGCCTATTTTTGATTCTTCAGAAATGTATCTCACAAAAACATGCCCTTTAATGCCAACATCTTACTGCATGTTATTCTCCATTTCCATGCTAAAATAAAAGAAGTTACCCAGTGATGATCTTAACTGGTAGGAGACTGAGTGATATATAATGGAGAACTTGCATCTATATATACAGATTTTCCTTAATCTGTTGCAAATTCTAAAGAGAATGGATGAAGGTCTATTCCATCTGTAGAGAAGCCTATAGGATATCTCTCTCTTATAGACATAGACCAATAAAAATATTGTGGAATGTCAGAGGAGGAGGAGAAGGTCATGCCTTTCTGCTGTATACATTGTGTTTGTTAATCTGAAGAGGTATTTTAGACCTAATTCTTTCAATTAACGCTACTTCACAAGCCAGTTGACCAGAGTTTGTCTTCATGCTTTTATATTCCGGGTTGCCCCCTACTAGCAGAATTGTACTAGAATATAAAKTCATGCTGCCTATGAAATTCATCACTCAATAAAAATTCAGTGTTTGCTCTTTTGGCTTGGATGATAATCAACTGTAATTCATGGGGACTTCCCTGTCTAGGTAGGACTGTTGGCTACATTCGCAGATACATTTAATACTTCAGATGGCTTCTATTTTTTGATGATAATTAGTGCAGGTAAAGAACTTGGCCAACTTTAGTAAGAGCAACCTTGCATCATCAACAGCCTTTCTCGAAGGCACTCGGATGAATAGCCACATCAAACTACCCTTTCTTCCTAACTTCCTAGTGTGAGACAGATGCTTCAATGATATTCAATACACTTATTCAATTATTAATCATATATGCTATAAATTTCAAAAACCATGGTCCTGGAGGATCTTCAATGACTGAAGAATTTGTATACATTTAGAGGTGCTGAAAATTAAGAAGGTGGTAAAACTATGCACAACAGAGGAGATGAGGGACAGTGGTTTTTCTTTACACTTGAAACCAGGAGACATGCTTGTTAATTCATCTGAGGTCTGAATCTCAGGCCAGTGGACTTTGGTATGGTCCACAGTGCTTAGCAAAGTACATGTTTAGGTCAGCTAAAAGAATAGGCTGTTTTACAGTGTGCAAGAGTCCTGGAAAATTTCTCGCACTCTGAGAACTCCATGTGAAAGCTAGCTAAGGAAAGTTAATGCTTACTAAAGACTGTTTCTTTCTAATACAGCTAAAATCCCTATAACTTAAATGGACATATGACCTGTCAAAAAATAGTCCGATTYAATAACATTTTATTGTACTTAATTTACAAAGATAAGGCAAAATGGAACCTCTTCTGGAACAATCAAAAGATTATTAGAGATTTTTTCTTGGAGCAAAACGGTGAGTGATTTGGTTTTGCAACTGCACCAATCGTCTTCCAAATACTTTAAGCCAAAGCCTTCCTTTAGAAAGGTTTCAAGAAATCTTGAACTACAGTAAAACACCCTAGAACAATTGTTGAATGGTTAACAGCTTTGCTTTCGGTTATACAGGCCTGTTTCTCTTCCCTGTTGACTTATACTTGGTAATATGTTAGAACTATGTAAAAATACGTTTTAGAAATAAAGACAGATTGTAGGTATCTTTTGCTTTTTGTTTCTTCAGTAAGGTTGATGTGGCTTAGTCTTCCTCTGCTGTCATTTTTCCATGGCAAGCAGTCTACCAATATATCCTTACTTTTGTATTAAAAGACACATAATCTTGGGGTTATTTCCTTTGGTGTATTTAGGGATAAAGTTGCCAAGCAGTACATTCCTACTGATAGAATCCCCATTCATCATGAAAAAGCAAAATAAAAAACTTTATATATAAATGTAATGGTGTTGGTACATGTATGTGTGTACAAGCCCTATCAAGATGCCAGCTGAATAGATATTAGATAAAAGTGCAGCTAGGATAAAATGATTTCATTTAATTAACTCCATTTTAATCCTTTCATTAAGAGGGACTGCTAAATGTTAAGTTTGAAATGTGTAGTTTCACTCTGAACAAGGGGTTAGATTTTCATCTCTCTGTCCTTTTTTAACATCCTCTTTTCTAACACATAGTCATATGGGCCTTACGAGATAGTGATACTCGTTTATGGCCTCCTGGGTTTCTTCCATAGAAGTATTGCTCTAGGAGCTTTATTCACAGCAGCAGTATGGAAGACAAAAGATTTTCTGAGTAACAGAAAGGAGACTGGTGTATTTGGTGAGTTAGAACTACAGAAACCATTGGTATAAACAAGCATTGGTTTCATTCTCTTGTACAATGCATATTTTCTACTCTTCTAGTTTGTACAAAATCTAGTACGTGTATTGAGATGGCAATTCTGTTTGTTCTCAGCTTTTTATTTTAAGAGGTCATAATTCAGTCTAAGAGTCTTCAGCTGCAATTTCAAGCAGGGAAATCTGTACTGGTTCACTTGGGAATTTTGTTTGATGCAGTTGTCTTATTTTAGAATTCTTTCTCTTCTCTGTTTTTATCTTTAAAAGTGAAATTGGTCTGTTTGTCTCATGTTTTCTGGTATGGTAAATAGAACTCTGAAGAGTTTTGCCTATCATTGGCAATAACAAATAATGACCAGTGAATGGGTCAGAAAAATATTTTCTGTAAAATCACTTCAGATGAGCACTTGGTCTTCAGCAGGTGAAGCACAGTGAAACATATAAATCTAACTTATGTTAAGTCTCATCGAATCAGTATTCACTGTAGTAATCCTTTTAATATTTTATATTGGGATGAATATTTATTGGGATTTCCCTACAGATTCCTTTGGTGACTGAGCCCTCCATGGCATGAATTCCTGTCTGTCACTTTGTCTTATACTGATTATATTTATTAGTATATACAGAATGCTGTCTGTCATTTTGTCTTATACTGGTTGTGTTTATTCACATATACAGAACACTGTCCCGTGGTTCTGGCTGGTGGGGTACTGCCTTATCTGTCACATTGGGCTAACACTCGGATATTTTAAAGCCAAATATTATATATGTGCTGTATTCATTTTCTGTGGTTTGTGCAGTAAACTTTATATGCCTGTGACATGCAGTAACCGTTAACAGAACAGTCCCTGTTTTAAATCCATGTTGGTGCATCATGAATTACATATTTGTAATAAAATCAACATGAAGTCAAACTAAAACTCCATTACTGGAAACTTCAAAACTGTATAAGTGCATAAGCTCTTTACTCCATTGGAAATCTTTAACTTCCAACATTTCTGAATCATTTTCCCAGTTAAAACTTTATAGTTGTACATGTTTTACACCTGCAAATCATCCATTAGGCCCAAAGAAGAAAAACAAAAAACATTTGTTCTTGTTCAAAAAACAAACTATGCAAGATCACCATCTCTGCCTTCAGCAGGCTATTTCTGAATCACTTTGTATGGTTCAGCTCTGTCTCCAGTTGCAACCATGTCATCTACTTGTTATTGAAGGATGGTTATCCATCTATTCTAGAAATGCTGTTTTATTGCTGTACAGGATTTAGAAAAGGCAGAAACCACAGCTTGTGTGGCTCAGTTTAGCCTCAGTTTGTGATGACTTTCACTAGATCTTCTGATTCATTTGCTCTCTCCTTAACCCTCTATTTGTCCAACTCTCAGGACTTAGACTTAAGGATCTGAGGAGTATTTACCATTTTTACTGAGTTTGTAAGTGGGATCTAGGCCTCACTACACCCTAAATGAGGTCTTTGGTATCGTGTACAGTCATTCTCCTTCTAGCTCAGTGCAGCTTGATTTTATAGTTTATTGTTTGTTTTTTGCTGGTTGTGATGAAGAGAGAGGGATTCTCATTTACCTTTGAGTCTGGGTAGTTCTGTTTTTCAGGCTGAATACACACAAATCCTAAATCAGCTGCTGTCTTGACAAGAATTTTAACTACTGAACTAGTAGGGAACAGGAGACATAACTGCCCTTTCATCCTCTAACCACATCTGAAAAGAAAGTCAGTACCTTTGCTATTACCTTACGCACACTGCCACAGGTTTGAGGCTGTGAATATTAGGCTAAATAGTCAGTCTGTAGTGAAGCATCTGGCCCACAAATTTAAGATGCTTCCTTCCCCAAGAGTTTCTACTGCTTTCCAGTAATTTCTATTGAGCTAAGGGTAGCTCACCTCTCAGTTTACTGACTACTGTAGATATCTTTCCAAGGGTTTGACTCTCATCATGGATTATATTAGAAGCCTGAAATGTCCCCATACCTTTCTAGTAGATATTAGCAGTAAGTTTTAGATATTGCAGTGATAAGTACCTCAGTTTTCCAAGTTGCTCTGGAGTGCTGCTTCATTTTTGTTTGGAATATATGTCAAGCACTGAAAATAACAATGTAGTAAACAATTTTAAAAAAATCTAGCCTAGGTTTGAAGTTAGATGAAACAACTGAGATACTTCTGAACTTCTAACAAATTATACATTTGCCAAGATTCTTCAAAAATAAAGAGTATAGTGGCTTTATCTGATATTGGAAACTGGATTTCAGTGCAGTTTCACTCTGAACAAGGGGTTAGATTTTCATCTCTGTCCTTTTTTAACATCCTCTTCTCTAGCACATAGGAGTAATATGGATCTTATGAGATAGTGATACTCTTTTATAGCCTCTTGAGAGTCTTCCACAGAATTTCGCTCATGCTGGAAAACAGGCTCAGTCACCCTTTCTTTGTTTTTAAGAGACCTTTCCTTGCCCTGGGTGATAATTCAGTAGACCTCTGGAAATCTGTTACTCGCCCAGAGTCTGACAGTGTTTCTTTTCTGTACTGGTACACAGGTTTCTCATGGCTGCTATTCAAAAATAGGTGTTTTAGCATATGTTACACTTTGTTTTGGTCATGAATGGTGGAGAAAAGACAAACTTGGCCTGTGAGAACAGCTGAGCTTGATGTTTTTAAACACAATCACTTTACATATAGCTACTTCTGCTTTGGGGGAAAAGGTCTGCCTGCAACACAGATAGTCATTAACTTTTAAGCTTGATTGCATCAGCCCTATCTGCAATATTTTTAAAGGGTTAGAATAATTAACGCAGTATTTTCCAGTCTCACTTTGTAAAGAAAAATGAATTTATATCTGACTGAATGCTTAGACCTGAATTTGAAGGCTTTATCAACACTTTGGGCAGGCTGTATTTTCATATGCTGTTTATATTGCAGATGACACTGATAAGAATGCTAAAAAGAGCCTGGAGAAATAGTTCAGATTAATGAAAAATATATCAACTCTTCCATAAAGTACTAATGCTACGGTGAAGGAGATAAACTGTAAAATGGGTTGCGAAAACTAAATAAAGCTGAAGTTTAAAACTCATCTCTTCCTTACTGTTCCGAGGAAAAGAGAAATTTTTTATTTTTGTTAATACTGATTCCATGCATTCTACCCAGATATATTATTGCTAGGATAAAATATAAAACAATAACTTTTTGCTGTATCCTGTTCATTGGCCGATGACTACATTTTTGTCAGTTAATAGAATCAAGAAAAATTCTTGACAAATATACGTTTAAAAAGATTTAGCCATGTTCCAATGATAAACTGTTATAATGTGTGGATAATGAAGATATGTAATATGAAATGACTGTTGCAGTAATGACTGCATGTTTCATATGAAAGTTATTTGCTACCATGTTTGCAATCATTATTTTCCCAGTCAACACCGTATGGGTAAAATGATTAACTTCAGCGTTGGAGCCTAGGCTAAATTTACATTGTGCTTTGAGTGTTGCACATCTCCTGGTGAAAGTTCTGCTCACATCTCCCTCGAAGGTCACTTTATTCATCTTCTACTATATGTATGGACCTCCCTTCTCATGTTTCTTAAATTGTCATTTTATCGTCTTTTGGCTTCTTGGAATCATACATATAGCACATAATCAAGTCCTGTAATTAGCAGCTGTTCTCTTAATCAATTAGGCTTTTGCTTTAGTATATGAACTCATGTAAAAGTCTATCAACAGTGACAACAGCATGGATACAACTCTTTTGAAATAATCTGTTAAAACTGAATACTCCAGTACTTAATTCTGTTGTAACTGCACTATACAGGAAGAAAACAAGTATTTAAACACCAATGTATTCAATGCCCTTAGCATATTTGAAATTCCTAGTTTGTTTTTTTTTAAGAAGGCTTCAAAAAATCTTGTAGTGCTTTTAAGAATTTCTCTTTTTGACGACAAAACTCAAACAATTATCGTTGTGTGCATTGATGCAGTTCATCAGCAAACCACTTTTTGAAGTTAGTTGAAGTTTTTAGAAGGGAGGACTTCATTATTTTGCTTTTAAGGATAACTTGTAATAATGTTGTATCTATATAGTAGTGAGTCCAGACAGATATGTGAAATCAAGTTCTTCAGATAGGTACTTAAAATTTAATGGATGTTCAGAAATATTCTGATCTGTACTTTTTCTTGCTGTGGGTTCTTTGTTCCAGTTCCTCCCCTCCTGGGTAAGTCAGGAGAAAATACAGCTGGAGGCACACTGACCCTTTGGCAGGCCTTCTAAAATAAACTGTCATTCCTAGAACTTACCTGCTTGAGATCTGTATCACCTAGTAATAGTGCACTGTTCCTTGGGAATATGGTATGTGAGCTTCTGAACTAGTTGGATGTACTCCCTTGACCTGTTCTGTAAGATCTTGGCCTACTTTTCTTGTGAGAAATATGAAACTCAATTTCATCCATTTGTGCCTTGATGCAGTAAGAGTGAAGCTACTTGCTCGTGAACTTGAAAAAAATTAAAACATTTGTTCGTACCATAATTTACTTGTATTAAGCATGATATCATACTCTGTAGAAGTTGAACTCTTACGGTGAAACTGAATATTTTATATCACTAGGCACCTTGAGCTCTCATTAAATTGGTTAGCTATAGAATAATTTCAGCTAAGATATAATATCAGGATTAGCTGTGGTAAATGGCTTTTACCTCTTACATTGTCAGACGTATTCAAGTGACTAAACATCAAATTCAATATAAACTTTCACAAAACTCTAAATACTTGTCTATATTTCTAGGTTTTTGCACCAGCTTATTTCCTAGAACTTTTTAAACAACCCTTCCATGTATACATGTGTGCACAAACACTTCAAATGCAAATGACCTACAAGTAATGGTGAAAGATGAACACATTTTTTTCAGAACTAGAGAACCTGCTTTGCTTTCTTGAGCCTCTGTTTTGCAATGCTGCTATTTACTTACTGCCATCCTCTAAAGTGACAGATGCTTGCTACTAATATAACCTGTCGCCTATCACTAGATTGTTCCCATTTGAACATATGCAATAAGTTGCTTGGTGCTTTGGGTGAGTTATCTCTATTTTTTCCTGACTTATTCCTTTTCCTTGTTAGAGTTTTGCTAGATTCTTGAACTTAAGCTGCTAAAACTGGGGAAATTTTACCAAAAACAATATAATATTCAAGAGCTTCATGTCCAGCAGGTACAGAGGTGCGTAGGGTTGGAAGTGGGACATAGCCACGCAGCCCTCTAAAGCAGAGGGGGTTCCGGGTATCGGGCAGTGCGAGGGATCAACCACCAGCACCCCAAAAGGGCTGTGCTTGCCCCTGGGCTTGGTTCCACGCACTGAGCACCCTCAGGTTCACGTTGCTGTATTATCGCTATTTTCTGGAAGACAACCATCTGTTCTGTCCAAGCCCCTGGCAAGCACAGGCACACAATCTTCATTTGAGACAGAAGGGCTATGCAAATATTTAACATTAATTAGCAAAATAATATTCTGTGTTTATTCCTTTTTTCACTCCTGAAGTTGTTTTATAGGGGGCTTGACTTCTTCTTCTTAAAACAAACTTACTTTATTATACCAACGAAACGCACAAAAAGACTTAGCATGTTTGCCTTTTCTGTGCATCTCAGAATACCCAGCTATTCCTGGGAGATGGAGCCTACACATTCAAATGCTTAAATGTATCCAGATAGAAAAATAATCTCTTGTAAAATGTTTACAAAATAATAAAAAAAGTCTGCCCCCCCCACTCGCCAATAAGGAAATGTAGCTCAGATGTATCCTGATTTTTAAAAGGTACATTTTAAAACACAGGTCACATCATTTCAAATTGCCATAGGCAAAGGAAGGATGAGGTTTCCCACACCTTATGGATATAATAATATAGTGGAACAAAAAAGAAACAGTACTATTTTGATAGGTTTGTTTAATCTACTTATGTGGTTGGCTTTTATTACAATTACCACAGAGATAATGTATCTTGAAGATCATGGTATAAGCTGGAACTGAGCAGTGGAATTTGCCTTATCCAGATGTGTTTAAGAGATGCCAAGAGTGTCTTAATGATGCCTTCCCAGTCCTACAGGGGTCACAGTGGCTGACAAGGTATTCGTACAAATCAGACCAGAAATTAAACAGCAAGAACATTGCACCCAGGAGTTACCAACCTCCTTCTCAAATATGGGCGAGCTGGCTTGCTTTCCCTTCTTCCTGGGCCTGAAGCTCTAAAACTTCCCACCTGTGAGAATTAGGGAAATTAGATTCCATCTCTCTGGGCAAGCTGCCAGCATACCCTGCCCGACTTGCCTTTTGTCTTTGCTTTTTCTCTGGCTGTAGATGCAAGTTTTAGGCTTCTTCTRAGAAGGTCTGGACAAGATGATTTCCTACGGTTGTGTTTGATTCACATTCACTCTTAACCACTACATGTACATTTGGATTCTGAAGGAAATGGATCACTGTCACGGATTAGTGGGTTATTTTGAACAACTTTAAAATATTGGCCAGTTTCTATAGGGTAAAACTATTTGGCAAATGCACCATGAATCCACTAATAGCTTTGGCAGCTTTAAAAATGTCTTTTTACCCCCAATGAATGAATGGTTTGCCAAAAATTTATCCTAGCTGCACTTCAGATGTAATTATTTTATTGATTTTAAGAATATTCATACAGTATTACAGCAAAAATAAAGTAGGCACAGTCTGCGATTTTCAGTATTAACAAAACATGCAGAAAAAAACAGCTTGTAGGAAATTATTTCAGGTAAGTGAAAATGACCTGATGCGAATAATAAATGTGATATATAGTTCACATGTGTGAACTGATATTAAAGATACTTTTCTGGCTTTTTTTTTTTACAAAATATATACCAAAAGAAGCTTGTCTGTTGAAAGTACTTGTGTTTGAATTTCAGCCTGAATACCTACCGAGTCAGACAGGGCAAGGAATTCGCAATATTGTTCATTTAAAAGGTTTCAGGCAATTTCATGAGAGTGAATGCAGATCAAGTATGTGGTGCTGTTTGGATGTCGAGGAAAAAAGTCTGACAACAATTATGTTTTGCATCTGTATAACCTTGTAGGAAAATGCTGAAACAGGCAAAAGGAGTAGAGCCTTTGTAAATATAGGTCTATATGAGTTTGAAAAATAGCATTTAGGCTGTGCAACATCTTTTTCCATGATTTCAGCTCTACTTCCATAATAATACGTAGGGAGGGGAGTAAATAACGTAAGCTTTGTTCAGAGGTCCTCCAGAAAGCACCAGATTAAGATTCAGTGAACGAATAGCTCCCTGTCTTCTCTTTCATAATTTACTGCAGGGTGTTAAATGTGCTAAAAATCATAACAAAAAAAGCTGTCACAGGATTATCTTTTCTGGATGCTTGTGCTGCTACTGAAGGAAGCCATAGAAATCTGACTCTAATCCCAATTTGTCATTAGAATTTATGTCTAATGCTTCTTGACTCAAATTAAAATTTCATTCTTCTGTGTGTAAAAGGGATGTACAGAACAATTGGTCATATTTGGAAAGAAAGGAGTCACATACAGGTTACGGAATAACCTGAAATAGAAATGTCCATGTTCTTTTTTTCTTCTGTTCTTAAACAAAGTGGGTGCTGACATCCAGACAGTCGGTGGAAAATGTGCTGTGTTAAGAGCTGCAAGAGCTGCAGCTTTGAATGAAGTGTCAGATCCAGCAGCCTGCATAGCTTCTGCCTGAGTATGTTAGGCATCATTTAAAAGCCTGTAAGAAAGCTGTTAAGAAACTCCAGGCATATATTAGCTACAGATCAGTGGGATGACAGCTTGCTCAGAGAGAAGAAAATCATTCCAAAAAATGCTGGCAGAGGTGTGAAATAACTGTGGGGCTAATCCTGAACTCATTTCACTTGGTGAGAGCCGTATGGTAACTTTTTTTTTTTTTTTTAACTAGAAACAATATTAGGTCTTAAGCACTTTCACTCCAAAAAACTATAAGTCTATGCTATACAAGGCTATTGTGAAATTCGTGTTCTGATCTCTAAGAAAAYAGATTTCATACTTTGTATTTTGGCCTTAGGAAGATGTTAGTCCTAATTATCTTCCCAGTCCTTACTCAAGGAAAATTATTATTCTCTGCAAGCTTGCTACAGTAATGAAGCTAAAGGAAAGATTTTCACTGGCTTCTGAGAATACTGGATAGGCCTTTAAATAGCAGAAGTGATTTAAGATTTGGGTGATGGATTGTAGTAGCATCTCCTAGTTTCTTCTGTGCTTGAAGTCAAGGCACAAATGAAGTGTTGATTGTTGGCTGTTGCACTAAGTATACAAACTAAGCAATACGCAATGCTCATCTACAAAGTTTGTACCAATGTAAACTGTCTATAAAAAATATTTTCAATGTTGTTTTTGATTTATATAAAGTTACTTTTAAGCTGTTGGTAGGCTGTAATATAAGAATCTTATGAAATTATTTTGGAGAGGTTATTTGACAAATTTTRTCAAAGTATGAAATGTTGCTTACCAAAAAATACCAAATGTTACTTTATTTTCCTTGTTGACAAAGGAGGGAGAAAAGGAAGATGGAAGGATGTTTTAACTTATAATGCTGGTATAGCTAAGTACTAGACCTTAGAAGAAAAACTTACTAGCCAAGACCGTGAGCTGATGGCTATAAAACTAACCAGGTTTATGAAAACTGAGAGGATTTTTCCTCCTTCTCAGGGTCTGTATAATGGCTGAAAACAAGAAACTGACTCTAAGGTGCTAAAAAATAAAAAATTGCTGCATTCATCTCTGGCCACTACTACCATTGCTAATAGTTGGCTTTTCTCATTTCCTTATACTTTTAAGGAGGAGCAGTTTGGCAGATACTAAGGTACGCTAAGTAATGAGAAATACCTTAAACTGGTTGTAAATGGGTGTCTACACTGAAAGCACATGATGAAAGGAGTTGTTATTACTGCTGCCCTTGATGATTTTACCCCTAACATTGTCATTCAAATAAACAAGACTCATTGCCTGCTGGAGTACTTTCCCTCCACTCAACTCTTAGAAGCATTKTTTCCCCTCCTTTTTCTTGCACCTTTGAACGCTTTTTCATGTTCATCTTGTCACTTGCAATCTTTGCTCTTCTCTTCCCCTACAGTTACTAGCAAAATACCTGAATTGAACTGAAATTCGTATATCTTCATTTGGAGCTTCATTTGTTACCCAGATGTCCTGTAGTATTCAGCAGGCAATGTTTGGACTAGATTTTCAGAACTGCCCCTACTCCTGTTTGGGCACCTAACCAAAGAGGTCATACTTTCATCTGGCAATCACACTCTAGCTGGGCATTAAAGAGCAAATTTTCAAAAGTGTTAAATACATTTTAAGATAGAAAAAATGAGAAAAGTGGTCATAATTTACATGTTATGTTTGCATGGTTCAGGGAATTTTAATTCCCTCTGAAATTCCAAAAAAGTACTTTGGTTGCTGCAACTCTCTTGAGAGTTTTTCTGCTCATCTGTTAGGTACTAAAAATGGAAATGCAGCTAAAATCTTGCTGTTATATAACCAGTTTCATCTGTCCTGGTGACTTGATGTTAATTTTTTTTTCTTTCCTGACTTGGTGGTAATTTTCTTGTTTTGTGGTTGGGTGTTTTTTTTCTGTCTAAATACATTCTCAATTTGAATAATATTTGGTGAATCTGTATGGAAATACAGCAGGAATCTCGCACCTGAAAGTGTTTGTATGAATTCAACCCTGATTAGGAACAGAGAGCAACAAGATAAGCCTGCAGTATGATCATTCAGAAATTTGCTTGTATGTTTTGCTCTGGAGATGCACAGTTTAGGGCAGATTAAAAGAATTTATTGCTAATTCAAAGCCTAATTTTGTCTGTTGGGTAGTTTACTGCTTTTTGGCTATCGTGAGGAGGAAATTAAACCCACATGTCAAAAAATGTTTGGTTTTTTTTATGTGAAGAAACTAGCGAGGAGAAATTTTGTCTTATGAAGAGTTAAGTGCTGTGGCAAATATACACACTCTCACAAACGTTATCCTGTCTCGTGTTAAACATATTAAAGCTAATAAAGCATAAATGAGCAGTTCTAAAAAAAAATTCGGTGTTTCTATAGGCCGGAAATCTTCTCTGACACACACAATTCCTGTGAAGGAAGAGAGAAGGAGAATGAATGTGGGCACAACGTTTGTGGAGAATTGTGTGAAATGCCACCAAGATAAACTAATGTGCCAAAGGAAAGCAACTTCCTTCAAGTTTTGCTTTCTATGCTGACATATCAAACAAAACAAATTTTGCTCTCAGGCCTGTCCCTGATGGTTGGTTCATTTTAGTTAGTTATGAGATAATTATATTCAACTTTGAGTAAATAAAGCAACAAATTACTCTCGTGGCACAAATAACACTTTTTCTGCTGCAGTTTAACAATCCCATGCATAGAGTTCTCGCTGCCTAAGGTATTAGGTTTGTTTGTATCAAGTACTTTTATGACTTTTTTAGTACCTTTATCCCAGGGGCAGAGGTCCTGAGAAGGGACGGGTGCATCCCCCTCAGCAGGGGGGACCTCCATGGAACTGCAGCCTGGAAGGCATTTTTCTAGCAACGTGAGCTGTGGACTTGTCTTTCCCTCCACTCTGAGAGAAGATGCTTGAACTTCTTTTGCCATATTCCTGAATGAATGCTTTAGCCATGGGGCAAGGATATGAAAAAGGATAGAAATGGTGGTGCAACCTGTATCAGGTCTGTTCTTAGCCCTACTTTTTTAAAGAAGACGGGGGGGGGGGACACCTTCAGGTGAGGAATATTCAACTCTAGGCCACTGAATTTGGGCTAGAGTATTGAATCTCCAAGATGCTTAATTGTTTTAGTGTATTGAATACAGAGTGAGAGATGTAATTCAGGATTTCTGGGATTGTTTGAGTGTCTTTGCTTTAAGTATTCAGAGAAGTAGGAGAAACTCTAGGCTTAGAGGCAACAGAGAGGATAGAGGCACCTGAAAGTTAGGAACTTCAATTCTTGGATTTTAAATGTATGTTTTCTACTGGATTTAGTCTACTATTATTTTGTATAATTTAGTACTTAAAACCTAAGAGCTTTTAAAACTTCTTCTGACCGTTATATCGGAGACTTTTGGGGCAGACATGCTGTAGTGAACTCATAAATACTTATAGATGGGGAAAAAAAAAGTCCATTCAAAGTGCTGAGACAGAACACTTCCCATGGCTGAAAACTGCTTTCACCTCCCCTTCTCGTCTTCCCTGCTCCTCCATGGCAAGACAAATGAATATTGTATGCGAGGGCAGTGCATTCAGAACTTTGGGTGYATCTAGATGTCTAACAGTATTGATGGCTAGCATAAGTATTACTGTTTTTTCAAGAGACCTACATTTGACTCAGTCTTGAAGAATTCGGATATCAACAGAGAGGCAACTATGTGACCATCTTTGGAGGTAAAAGAACTCTATCAGGTGGAGACTTTTGTGAGGAAAATCATGGTGACTTCTCAATGAATTTTTTTCGTAATTTGAAAAGTCTATGATACAAGCTGATTAATAGTATACAGGATAATACATCTACCAAAGATTATGAAATAGCTTTCTCTTGTCTGATTTAGTGTACCAAAAATGACACCCCAGATTCTTCAAATGAATCTGTTATCAAATCTCACAAGGGACCTATTAGGGCAAACTAATTTTGACGATAATTAAGAGCTATCATTTTGCTGAGTACTCTCTATAAAGTACAGATATCACTGTTCTCACTGAAACTAGTGGTTTTGTTTATTTTAGTGTGGAACAACTGGAGTTTGTCTTAGAATGTGTCAGTATGATCTTTGCATTGGACTCCCTTGCCCCACTATACCAAAGTAGTATGTATTTTGAATGGGGACTCTGCCCTCAAGATGATGACAAGGACATGAATACATTGAACTAAAATTGATGAGTAATTCTGCCAGCAAAAATATTTCCATTTTCAGAAAGTATTTTAAGTGGAAATCTTGTTCCACAAAACAAACAGTCTTTGTGGTGAAAAAATGTTGCACATCACTATTCAATTTTCTGTCAAAATAGTTTCAATGATACCTCTTTGTCTCTTGGTACAGCTGTGATGTCAATAGGTAGGGTATAAAATAAAGTCTTTAGATGCAACAGTGATGAGTGTAATACAAAAAAATTTGTGAAAGAAAAGGAGGAAGAGAAAATTATTAACAAGCTCTTTAAAGCAGGGGTTGTTTCATGCATTGTTATTTGAGCTATCAGAACTCAGGAAGTACTTGTAAATGTACTGGATTTATTTTCATTGAATATCTGACAAGGAAAAATGCATTTCAAAGTAAAATTGACTGCTAATGAAAAATGTGAATGAGATTTTTATGACAAGAGTATGATAATGACAAGAGGATAATAAGAAAGGGGCTATAAAAAAGTGAAGTCTGGGTTAATAAGAGCAGTGGAGAGGAGAACTTTGTTAAGCCTAAGTCTTTACTAAGTACTTGTGACAGCAGTGAAGATGAGAGAACCAGAGTATGTCCGTCACAGGGAGACAAAAGTAGCAGCAAGTTAATTCAAATGAAGATAAAGTCATGCTAGGTTGTTGAATGCCACTTCAGGAAGTTCTGTGAGAAAAGAGATTCTTTGAGCATCACTAAAGAAAAAAGTCAGAATCTTTTAATGGAGGGGTTGCATTGCATAAGAAGTAAATCTGTAGTCTGTGAGGTAATTGTGCTGAGACAGATACTGCTGAGAAAATAGAATATGCTAAATTTTGTAAACAACTAGCTGGAATGAGTGAGGCATGAAATCTATGCGTACCACTATGCCAAATATACCACTCTGGTAAATTTAAAACAAGTACAAATTAAAACTGTATAATGTAAATTAGAAGTCTTTTTTTCTTCTACAATGTTCTGAGCTTATACGGTACTGGGAAATGATGTAGGCGACTGGCATGGTTTAGATGGAAAATCATCCCATCTATAGAGAGATGAAAACCAAGCTAATATAGTTCTGAAACCAATTATTTTATGTATGTTTTGTTTCTAAGAAAGAAGGTATCTTCATTGAAGCATACTTTGGATATAGGTATCAGAGTGTAGCTATGCAACATGAGACACTTGCAATTATTTACTTACTATTTTTACTTAACTTTCTGAAATTGGAACCAATGGCATTTTCAGCCCCTCCGGTGTACTTCCCAGACAAAACATGGAAAAGTGTTTAAATGAGCGGCCAGCGTGGACTGATGAGGAGCCATTATGAGGAGTTGGAAAATAGACATTCTTTGGTCTTCGATCCTCTTCCTTAAGATCCTTTTTGGCATTGTATAGTCGAGTACCTCAAATGAAATGATTATTCAGGAAAATGCAGAACAAACTGCAAATGGTATCTATGATCAAATTTCTGGAATATCACAATCTCCCCCAAAATTAGAAGGATCTTTTGCAAAAAGAAAGGTCCAAGTACTGAAATAAAAACAGCAGGCAGAGGAATATGTGCCACACAAAGGATCAATTGTGCTTTGTTTCACAGCAGTGTAAATGCAGATTTACATCATGACCAAAAACTGCAGAAACGGTTTGCAGAATCTACTGGTCCTTTAACATGTAACGCATACTGGAAGCAGTGGATCGACTACCAAGCTTTGAAAAAAATCAAAAGTTTCAGTATGGAGGGGAACAGAGCGTATTCATACACTTAAGTGCTTCAATCAGTATTGCTCATAAGCAAAAAAAAAAAAAAAAAAAAGAAAAAAGAAAACAAAACAAAATGTATTTTCTACTCTTTTTACTAGCTATGTACAAATAGTTCTGATTAAAAAAAGGGCATGTCTCAGTGCTTAGCAATTCTTACTCTTGAATTTTAAAACAGCCATAAAAATTGATATATTCAGTTATGACTGGGATTCAGTGGAAGTTAAGCAACTAAAGCAACCGAAGGGATGTAAAAAATCTTAAATACTTATGTTTATTTTTTTCTATGGCTCTTGTAGGAAGAGTGTAATATGTGTATGAATGCAATTATTCTGTCTCTCTTGGTACAGTGTACAGTTTTCCAGTGTAAAAATTTAACTACAGCTTCAGAAAAATCTCATCATTGAGGGCATTTTCAGGAAATAAAAGTAAGGATTTTGTATGCTATGAACTCTGTTAGTAAAGTGACAATTAATTTTAGAAAACTGTAATTGCCTAGCACTCTAGAGGTTAACTTATACACTTATAATAGGTGTTAGTAACAGTGATTTGTAGTAGTAAAAGTTAATGGCAGTGTAACCATTGCTTGCCCATTATTTGGTCCAAAAGATCATTTTATTTTAAGATGAGTTTTTAAATGCATCAGGATGATTTTTTTTCTGCATTAACATTAGGAACACCACACTTAAGTATTAGCATAAAATCAGGAGTTTTATACAAATAGAAGAGTTGTGAGCGGCATAAGCAATTCAATGTTTTTAAAGTATTAGATATTTTTATGTTCAGTTTTAGAAGACAGAGTTGTGATGGCCTATGTTTGTAATAGTATGTTTTATGTCTATATGAAACATCTCAGACTTTATTACTAAAAATGCCAAACAATTTGGAATGGCTTATGACAGATARCCTAAGATATTTTTAAACCAAATGACTGAATATGAACAATTTAAATTTTAAACAGAGGAGATAAAACAATGAAGACAGAATAAAAATCCCTGTGAACTCRGAAATAATGAAAAACAAAATGGCAGAAGCAGCAGCATGATAATCTACACCTCAGCTTTTTGTTGCTTAGATATCTAGATGAAACAACCAGGCAAACCTTGGATTAAAACCTAATTTACTAATTTTCCATGTGATTTATGTATCTCAGGTGATGAAGATCCTTCTTGATTGTGAAAAAATTTGCAGGCTGACCTCATCCTTCATCACTTTAAGGACTAAGCAGTGTGAAATTCTCAAGGAATTCTCAAAAATCTTTGCAGATGCTTCCCCATATTTCTTTGTACTGCAAGCCTGGTATCTAAGCCAATACAGCCACTAATATGCTCCAAAACCTCCTCAAACAATAATGTAGCATATTCTAGAGCAAAGAATAGAGAAAAGAAAACAACATATTTTCTAGTTGAAATTTTCAGAGAAATATGGTAAAATCTGAGTAATATTCTTGGTATGAAAACATGTTAATGAAGCTGTTCTGTTTTCTTAATATCTCCAAAGCTACAGATCCTGTTGAATTTTCACACTTCTACCACTAAAAGGAAGCCATAAAAGTGCTTAAGCATATGCTTAATGTTTTAATGCATATTTGAATATGAATTTACATTCAAAGATTTTACAGATCAGGAATAAGTTGTGCTTAAATTCTTTAGTATTAGTAGTTTTCACTTTTTGAGGGAAATCATGCTTTTCATCTTTCAGAATATGTTAAAATTTATGAAGCCCCAATAATTGTACCAAGATTGAATGTATCGGCATGGATAAGACTAAAGTCTGAAAAATGCAGATCAGATACTTTATGAATGATGATAGCTTAGAATTCTTCCACTAAATGCTAGACTTTTTATGCCTTGGAGAGAGAGGAAAAAAAAAAATTGAATTGTTTACATTAATTTCCTGGGATGAGGGGATGGGGCAAGACAGCAGTAGCAGATTCTCTCCCATCAGATTATTTTTTATTTTTTTTTAAGGAGGAGAAAACAGATTTAAATGCAAACTCTTGCACTGTGCAACCGTATGGTTCAGTGGATTGAACAGTCAGGATTTTGCTAACTTGATACTAGTAAAAGGTCTGGCAAATCTTTTTTTATGCAGTCCTGGTAAACTTGTCCATATAACTCCTTTTGCTTTCAAATTTTTATCTTGCATTTTTGTTCTTTTTGATGAGACATGGTGATCCTCCTCATATTAAACCCAGCTCTGGAAAGGCTGATTAAATTATGTGGCTTTTCTATAGATTCTCRAAAAAGTCTTCTGTCATTGAATAAACTGTTCCACTGCTCTTACTGTTTATTTAAGTTACTTTATCGTTTCCAATTTTCTCAGGAGGCATCCCTAGTCCTTCTCTGTCCCATTTTGTCTTGAGGGAAAGCATTCTTCCYGCAGAGACGAGAAGGACGCAGGGCTCAGCAGCATGCGTTTTCTCTGCAGTGCTGTCCTCCCAAAACTGTACTTGTATCTTCTGCCTTAAGCTTATGTAAATCCACAGTTATCCTCAGACTGGAGGATATGATGACTGAGCAGAGGTATGTATCATTCCAGCTCAATGCAAATCTGTTATTTCCTAGGACTGGTTGTGCTGCTGGTCCTGCTGGTCCTTCAGCTCCTGTCCCATGGGAGGATGTTCTGCTAGCTCAGCCTGGAGCAGAGAGRCAGTGATGGCTGGATGGGTGGCAAGCGGCAGCCCTGCCTCGTCGGGCGACGGGATGCGAGTGCCTGAACTGCACTGACCTAACTGGCCGAGCAGCTGTAGGTAGGTGCCTTTTGCAGCACAACTGCGTTGTAGTTCTGCAATTATGATGTGGACAGTATAGGACGTGGTCACTGCACTGCGACATTATCAGGAGGTCTTATTCTGTAAGCTCAGAAGTTCATAGTGTCACAGATCTGAAAGAAAGCTTCTAATTAATCTGTAAAATTGGACATAGCACTCTGACTAGATAATATATAACCTTGTATCTACATTCAGAAAATGGGAAGAGAAGGGAGAGGTGATCCACTTCAATACTTTACAAAATATTAGAATGTGTTTGTACATAACGATTCTTTGCTTCATGGAAATGAATGGAAAGTGGGATTAAACTGTAGCCCAGTTTTATTGAAAGGGAAATAATGACTGCCTTGATATCTTCTTTTACAAAAATAACTGCGTTTTTAGACAGGAGAAATGCCGTCTTGTGATTTAAAAACTTTTGATGTAGTTCCCTATAGGGAATTATTACTTGGAGTGAAGATGATTGGGGTTAAATAGAGATATGGTTGAACAGGAAAATACAATAGGTTACATTAAAAGCTTGAGAGAAAACACCACCTCAGTGTTTAAAGTTGGGACTTGAGGTATTTGTTAGTGGCCTGAGGGTAAGAAAGGGGTACGTGCTCATGAAATCTGTGGACAAAACAGATGTAAATATTTGCAGTGCTGGGGAGGAACAAATCATCTTACATTGCACGACTTTGTCAACAGACTAACTGAACTGGAATAAAGCTGATCAGGATAACTTTCAGCTGGTAATGTGATGGAGCTGTGAAAAACACTAATGTGATTTTAGAGGGCATCAGGCAAGGCATTTCTTTTGGAACAAGGGAATTGTTTGTTCTGTTGTTTGAGCCTATGCAGGATCTGATCTGAAATACTGTGTACAGCCGGATTAGAATTTTTCAAGATAAATGCATTCAAACTGAAACTACCGGTTTAAGGGAATGGAACAAATATAACATCAAAGAAATTGACTTAAATGAAGATTGTTTAGGAATCTAACTAAAAATACATTTAACTATAAATTTAGCTAATTCTTCTCTCCTCCTTATGTTAAGGAAGACTACTTCCAAAAGAAGAATGCTCTAAAATTGGTCATCATGCCGTTTAGAAATCTACCTTCTAATTTTCTCAAATTGCTGAATAATCTTTCAGAAGGGACTAGAGGTAGAGTACAAGTCATGTAGAGAAGGATCTTGGCAAGTTTATGGGAAGGACAGAATCGGTGAATTGCTGGAGAAAATTAAACTTAAATATGATTCCCTCATATCTTCAAAGGGATGTGAAAGGATCACGTAGTGCTTGCTTGCACCATATAGTTCTATGATTATCTCTTGTGCTGTAGGAGTCAAGAAGGGCGGTTTTGTCTTTTGATACATGATTATATAATACATGGCTCCTAAATTATTATTTCACCCTGTCTTCCTCTGAAAACTGGAAATTGAATGTCTGCCTGTGACCCCAGGGGACTAGACCTCATGACTTGGGTGATTCCTACCATGCTTGTTTGTTAACGTCAATCTGTCAAACTCCAGTTTCCATTCCCTTGGCTGCAGAGCTAAAGATGTAGCTCTGAACCAAATTTTTAAACAGTAAAAATGATTCTCTTGGGAGGCAACTCAGGTTTTAGGTGTCCAAGTCATTTTTGAAACTAAAACTTAAGGTCCTTAGACATCAGATAGGATTTTGAAGCCTTTTTGTTTCAAGTGTGTGATTGCCTTGAAGGCTGTTATCCCTGAAGAGGAGTCAGCTAGTTCAGCTAAGTATATACAAAATGCCTCAGGCAGTTTTCAATAAACATGAGGATACTCATAGCAGCTAGGTCTGTATGATTCTTTCTCTCCCAAGCTATTCAGCTTTGTGTTCCTGAAAGCTTTTTCTTTTCTCATGCAAATGAGAACCTTAATTTTGGTACATAATACCTTTTTATTGCTTTATAAACTTCCTTCCTCAATAGCTCTTTGTCTCAGTCATGAAAAATGTTCAGAACCTTTCACTAACGTTGATAATGAGGGCTCACACTATCTATTTGTAGGTGTCTTTTTGCTTTCTGAGATGCATTCACCTTTTTCCCCTTGTTTTTTGAAGACTTGAATGTCTTTAGAATTTATTTTGTATTTCCTTTATCAAACAGCATGATCTCAGGATCATGGAAGTTCTAAATCTTTGTGTCTTATTGTTTAATTTTGTTTGTATCCTAGGCTTCTCTTTTCTTATAAGATGAGATCACTTAATTCCATTATAAGAGCAAAAAACATTATATGATAAGAAGCAATCAAGATGGTGATTTGTTGATAAGAGCACAGCCTCAATTGTTGACTTAAATCTCTTTTGTAATTCATTTTTAATATCTACTTCTACAGAATCTCTCCTAAACTAATTTTATTGCATTATGAGTGTGGGTGGAAGAATCTGATGCTTTTACAGTGCGGAGTCTATGCCTACATTCAGAGATGTCCATCAGAACTACAGAGGCTGTAAGTGCAAAGTAAAGGGGGTTTTGGCCAGACTTTAGAAAATCAGTACTAAGTACTACAGGGTAGTGTTGAAAGTGCATTACCTTCATCATTTTCACTTTTTCATGTCAAAAGAATTTTACTATTATTGTGATTCTCGAAGATAATATTAAAAAATGGGGGAGGGGGAATAAAGGTGATTAATTCTGGCAATTGTTCTGGGTCTTTTGATATCTCTCTCTCACACAAATACCTTTATCTGAAACTATCAAATTCTAGCCACCTATTCAATGTGCCTGCTACAGTTATCGTTTCATGGTGAAAGAGGATGAGCAGCTCTGTGCCTATGGAAGCCCAGGGAGACACAGGTTCCTAGGTCTCTTCTGAAGATGAAACTTCAAAGTGCTAAAGTCACACCTCTATAGTGGGTTTTGGAGGTGCTTTTCAGGCCTGTTTTGTGTGTCCATATATCCTCTGGTGATGTCCCCCAGCCCTTGCCTGTGCCTGGTTTTATGGGGAAATAAAATTACTCATAGAAGGGGACTATAGACACACAACAAATGTGGAATCACATTTTTATAAAGGTTACAAAAGAAAGAATATGGAAAATAAATTTGCTACAAAATTGTTCACTGTAAATTCTGGTTCAAGCAGTTTTGAAAAGCAGATCTGACCTTAGGTTTCACCTTATCAGTGATTTAGGACATATTTAATTCAGAAACAATTCTAGTCCTACAATGGTTTTTGAAAATTGAAATTTATAGAATATTGAGGAAAAAATAAAAGTTCTTGAGATATTATCTCATAATTTGACAGTTCTTAGACCAAGCTGTTTTGAAAGACATTGGGGTGGAAACTGACCGTATTCCTTAAGCAATATGTTTGTGCCTTGCTATTGGGGTGCAACAATGCATGAGTTGCCTTTTCTCTAAGAAAACTTGGGTAAGATTTAAGTCACCCATGCTAGAACTACTCAAACTTTAGCTGTCACCTCAGAAAGAATAATTACATTGGTTAGATATCCCACAGATGCATGCTTTATCAGTCATGTGAGGAGAAAAAATGAGTATATACAGTAATATTTGTCAGGATTTATACTCCACAAAAGGGAGAACGTTTAAAATTATATTGTCTGTGTAATTTTTCCTCTAATTTCTAGCTTAATCCCAATGGGTGATTATAGAACTCTGGCCAAAAGGTGTCTATTAGAATCAGTTATTTTCTCCTGATACCAAAGAGCTCATTTTGTGGAGACCCAAATGTGGCTGTCTGCCCTTTTCTTTAGGCAAGGTGTGACATGTTTTTGGAATTATGAAATAACAACACATTCAGTTAAATAATCAGTCATTCAGTTCTCTCTCTAAAGCAGAACCTGTTGTTGGTGGAATTGTTCCATCATTTTTTGTATGTATTCGTTTACAGAAGGATTCCAACAGCAAAGACAGCTAGAATAACGAAGAGTGAGAGAAAGGGACAAAATAAATGCAAAGGAAATTGATGGCACTGTAATAGATCTTTTCAGTACATGGGATAATAAAAAAAAAGAAAAATATAGAAAAAAACCTAGYCCTATGCTTGGGGAATTGTGAGAACATCACAGAAATACCAGGCCTGACTCTGACATTTACTTTTGGCTAGCACTGTGTTCTCTGTAGGAGTGGAACTACAACCTGTGATATAAAGAGCTGAACTGCAACATTGCTTGCCTCCTTTCCATCTCTTTCGTGTTGCCTGAAAGGATTCAGATATATGTACTCTAGGCCTTGCTGTTACTAAGAGATAAAGGCACATGGCATATGTTTGTATATATGGAAAAGAACGGTTTCCTTTCAGGGTGAGCTGCTCGCTCATAATTCTAACTTCCTTCCTATTTAGCACAAGCTTATYCTCTCATGAAGCGAGTCAGACACCTAGTGTCTAGCTCAGATTAATCCATTGAGTAGATATTTAATTCATACACTAAGCATATGCTCTAAGTTGCTGCTCTGCCCTGGTGACATACCGTGCATCCAGGAGATTTTACATATGAATTTCTAAAGGATTAAGAGTGAGTTCTGGTAATATAACAGTATATTCAAATCTGAATCTTATTGCAATATACTGATTTACAGTAAAAAGTTTCATGACTATTGAAGTGTTTTGAGTAATATTTTTGTAATCATCTGGAAGGAAAAAGCATTGCATCTCCCCAAATGTGGCATCCTGAAAGCATAAGTAACCAATAAGGACAGATTTGAGGATTTTATTTTGCTTAATTTCCTGTTGCTTAGGGAATATTTAATATCTTATGTTTTTATATATCAGAAATTTCTCAACAGGCTGTCTTTTTTAAATTTTTAAATAAATCTAGACAACTGTGTATATTATGTCTCATACAAATAAAAGTATTTTGTGTAAAATTTAATGTTCTTGAAACTCTGCAACCAATACAATATATATTTGTCTGTATGGATCTCCAAAAGAAACAAAAAGTATCAGAATAAGAATTCGAATGAGGAAATACCTTTCTATTATAAATGGGATTGTTGAAAGAGCAGCATTATTCCTTAAAACAGATCTGAGCCCCTGTTCTGTCTGTGAGGAGCAAGGTGGTGAAGGTACAAGTCTTCAAGAACTTAGGGTGCCAAGCACTGTAGAGGAAATTTGAAAGAAGCAATTGTCTTGTAACTGAGACACACTTTGATCTTGGACTTTGTCACAGGTTTCCTCAAGGTTAATCTTTCTCTGTTTAATTTGCTCATCTTTAAGGGTGATTTATATCACTTTACAGATATATTATGTGGTGACAGCTGTTATAATGGGACATAAGGTTCAAAAACCATCTTGTTAGATGGTTAGGAAATGGTTGGAAGGGGCACTTAACTGGGCAAGACCATTTGCCCTTACCATTGGCCTTCTAGTCTTTACTTCTGGCTAGGAGCAACATTTCATTGGAGGAAACTGCTCATTGCTTTAGCCACATCAAGATTTAGCTATGTGGTTGTAAAAGGACTGAAGGCCTACTGCAGACAAAACAACAGCCTTCTAATGCATGAGGGGAAATAGTCTGTCTCTGTAAATATCTGATACCACCATAAGTTCATCTATATACAGGGGAGGTTGATTACTCCTTTCCTATGTTCCCTTTGCTGTAAAATATTTTATATATAGCCCTGAAAAATAATTATTAAACAAGTATTGCTTTTCTGATAACAAACAGGCTGTCTTGTGCATGCATTTAGCTTTCTGATGTCAACAGGTCTTTAATGGTCTCCTCTGCTTGCCCTTCAGAAAAAAAATTGAATGCAACCATTGTATTTCTTCTGAATAAAATAACAATATGGAACTGTTACTTTCTTATTGGTAATATTTTAATGTCAAGTACTTGATGTTAAATCTCTTTATTATTAACAAACAAATAATCCTTTTTATGTCGGAGGGGTTCAGTACATGAAAAAGTAAAGCTTAAAGTATAATGTTACTTGGGGACAAAATGAATCTCAGTAGTAGAATTGTAAGCCAAAATAGCTGTTTTAAAGACTATTTTAAGAATACAAATGATGTTTCTTTGCACTGTAATGACAGAGCACATTCTGAATGCATTTTGTTTATTCATTAGGTGGTAATAGATCTATATTTTAAAAAGTTGGATTGCCCTAAATTATTTTTTCACATAATCTATTCACACAACTAAGAAGTGTAAAGATTAAACAGCCCTGAGATTTTTGGACTGTGGTTCATTAACTCTGCCTGCTATTAATGAAATTTCCCAACTTATTTTCCTATTTCACTTGTTAAATTTAGGTGGTAACGGAGTGTGCTGTCTGGTTACCTAATTGCTATAATGATTGTCACTAAGCTTTATTTTATGATAGGATCTTATTGTATCTTGCCAGTAATTAAAAAAAAAAATCAGTAAATTCTTATGGGATAGCTAATTCAAAATTAAAAATTATTTTCTCTGAACAACACTAAACAAGAAAATGAAAGGTATAAAAATATGCTTTTAAGATTGATTATTCAATATTGSTGGGAAAGCTATTTGCAAAACGTATTCAAATGTGCTAATTCATCAGCAGAATGTTGCCAGAATTGCCTCACTTTTCTACTAGCTCAAGAATGATAGAGATTATATAGTACAATAATCAAATTTCAGTTTGTGCCTACATTGATTTAGCAAACAGTCTGTGGTGTTCTGAGGCTGCTTACAGAAGATAAATAGCCTTTTCTTACCCTACCTCTTAATATAATAAGAATAGCCATTTCTGTGGAAATCTAAAGAAATAACTTTTCAATTAAATAAAAGATACCATCAAAAGTATGCTAAAGAAGGATAAACATTTTTGCTATTTAAGAAAAATGTCGATTCATTACAGCATAATGTCTTTATGGGCTCTCTTTTTCCATTAGGTAAAACTGAATTGTACATTTCTTGTTTTAAATCAAATTTCTGCTGTCTGTGTTAAAGCTCTCTACAGTATAGTTTTTTTAACTCTGTTCTGCTTGTTTGAGGAACACCACCGATATTTTTGAAGTCATAGATTTTCATATGCAGCTTTAGGATTTGTTCCAGTGGCCCACTGTTTTGCTGGGCAGAAAAGAAATCCTGCATTTCCATGTGGTGGCCACGCTATTTAGAAAGTTTGTCTCAAATGAAATATTCCAGTTAGACTTTGAGAATAAGGTAAACCAATGTGATGGGTAATTTTCTCTGTATGAAAGAAAGAAATCCACTTTGACTTGTATTTTCTGAAACTGTCACTCCTTTACTAAGTGAGACAGAATAAACACTGCAATTACTATTAGAGCCCTACTGGGTAGTCAGGTTTTCAGGAAACTCTTGTTTTAGATAAACAGTAATAGCTGGCTTTGTGTTACTTGCTGTAGGGAAAAAAAAATTTTTGCATATGCTTTTGCCATGGGTGAAATTTTGTCTATTTTATTGTGTGGAGGAACCTATAGTCTACACTCAGCTAAGAGATTTCATAACATCTGATTAGGTTCACACTGGACTACAAAGTTTCTTCAGTAAGTATGTCGGCTAGCTATTTCTGTTTCCCATATCTATTTTCATTCAGCTCTCTGATTGTCTTGCAGTTCTTAGCAAGAGCTTCAGAAAGGAGACTGCTTAGTCAAAGACATTTTTGGGTCAGCTAATTTTTCTCTTGTGTACTGAGCGAAAGATCCAGAAATTCAGTCTTGCCCTTGGTGTAGTGGGTCATTAGCATCTGTGTGACTGAAATTGTTGATGAAGATGATAGATATCTAAAATAGAAAAAAGGTCTTGACCTGTTTTATACTTCACTATTTTTTGGGGGGGGGGGGTAGAAATTTCTATTTTTTCCTCTCCTTTTCACAGTTCCAGGTTGTGTCTACAAGATCTAGGAATAATGGGATGGCAATTCATGGAATTTATTAATAAATACATATCTTAACAGAAAACATGTTTCTCTGTGAGGCCAAGTTTCTTCCTTCCAGAAAATATGCAGCCAGATCCCATTCTTACCTCTGAGTGCACTAGGGTCTCTGTTGTTCTTTTGTCTGACCTTAGTCAAGTTTGTGCTCTCACTGCTGAGGCCTTGTAAACTGCTGTGGGAGTAGAGTTGATTTGCTGAAAAAAGTTGTGTCAGCTATACTGAAAAAAAGTATAAAAGAGGTGAGAGACACAAAATATATATTTACTTCCTGCCTGGTTGTGTTGAGTATGTATTTGAATGAAGACACTGTRTTTCTCAACAGATGCCCTACCACAAAATCTGTAGGCTGTTTCCCATATACTTAACTGTTGGAGCATTTCCATCTTATAGTACATGCAAATGTTAATTGAATTACAGAAGATGAGAATAAGTTTAATTGTGGCAGTTTCTGCACTGTTTGAAGAAGGTGCTATCTCTTGTTCCTCTATGGTTTTGAACACTTGTTTATTTATCTGCAGTTCAAATGGGTATGATGAGAGGTTAAGATTATAAAATTCTTTCCCCAAATACATGGTAATGTCTTAGGGCAATCTTTTGGGAATGGACACAAGTGGTCCAAGCAGTCACAGTAATTAAACTTGGGTCTTCCATTATATGAATGTCTAAACACTGAGCTGTTAGACAAAGGGAAAAGAGTATCACCACCTCTTACTCTCCATATGACCTTTCATTTTGTTTGTATATGAAATATCTGTAAATGAGGGATTCTATTTTTTCCTGTCTCCAGATCAATCAGAAAATTCAGTTTGACATGAAACTATCTTTTTTGTTGGTCTTGTTTTATGAGGAAAAGTATTTATAATATATCTTTGTATGAATTACATTTACTTTAATTTAGCATCATAGCAGCTGAGCAGTTTATGATCTTGAAATTTATAATATATCTGAAATGTTACCAATGGTGTATACACTACTTTCAGATACAGTTCACAACATGTGAATTTTGACAGTTTGGGGACATAATGTAATCGTCTTAATTTCAAACATGGTAGATATTTAGAAACCCAAGACTATTGAAAATCATTTAAAAACTGTGTCCTTAAATGTATAATGACTAGATTTATAAAAATAATTAGTAATGTTTACAGAGCTGCTTTATGATAATAGTCAAATTGTTCGGATAGAATTTAGAGCAATAGTGTGTTCTGGTGCTTTTGGTGGTTCAGTTAGGTGCCCATATGTGTCTTTAGGCACTTTGTTATGAAAATGACTTGTGCTCATATGACACCTACAAAGATTTTGTTCTAATATCTTGCCAAGTGACAGTCTGACAGGTAAAGGAGGAAGAAATAGAAAAACTCAAAATCATTTGACAAAGAAAATGGTGTTAAAGCAACAAAATAGCTCTGGTTCCAATGCTTGACATATGCTATTGATGATGCTGAGAGGAATAAAAACATTGAGAAAGAAAAGGAAGAGGTGTCAAATGAAGGAGGGCCTCAGCTACTCCCTGGTTGGTTTAGCTCTGCATGGTTAAAGGAGACACAATGCTAAGCACTGCACCTCTGTTTACTACAGGGGACAATCAGGGAAATCCCATAGGGATTTGTTGCCTTTTTGATCTTCCACTGACTACTAGCAAAAAAACGGGTTATCATATCTCACCACTAGGAAATTGCTTTCCAGATTTGGAAATTTAAAATATAGTTTTTCACGGTAGGTTGTTCTCTTTCCCACCTTAAAGGATGTTCTGTATACTTCAACAGAGTCGTCTGGTATTTCAGGATTTTAATGGACACTACATAATGTATAGAGAGAATAGAGCAGTTTGGGGATTCTCTACATTGCAAAGAGAACAGTACCTATTCTTTTAACCTGTGCCTAAATGCATAAACGCAAGGAGGAGGAAAGAAAGAAAAAGAAAAAAAAAAAGCTTGTACAAATGAGTTTGATTTACATAATCATTGTTACATGGCAGCAATAGTAATATGATACTTTTTTAAATTATGTCTCATTGAGATTAATTTGGAGAAACCTAAAACCTTCAGGTAAGAATGTGTATAGGAGGTGAAACCACTCAGATACCCAAGAAAATTTGTAAGTACCTGGCTTAGACATAGTATAAAGCTCTGAGGACATTGAATGTTGGAAAAATAATTCTCCCTCTGTGCATTCATGATGCATTGTCACTGTAGGATTAAGCTTTTGCTTTCTTTAGAAGTATTGATATATTGTACCTATAAGAGCTACAACTCCATATAAAATATGATCTTTTGCTTATTTATAAATAGGAAAGGGCAGTCTAAGTTACAGATTTTATATGGGATATATTAATAGGACTGTAAAATTTCAGACAAATTTAGCAGCCAGCATTCTCATTTCGGGGAAGTTTCTTTTAAAAGACAAAAACACAAATTACATAGCCAACAGTAATGGCACAACTAGATCTTACATATTTAAAACAGGACCTGAAACAGGGTTTTATTAAAAGAGAATATAATGCAAGTTTGGATTTTACTAACTCTTTCCCCTTGCCCGTCTTGGCATGAGTCTTGCTTAATTTGCCTTCCAAACTGTGTAGTATTTGCTTGCTTGTTTGTTTCTCCCTGTTATATAATCATTTCTAAAGTTTTGATATGTGTTGTGACTCTTCTACCAAGCTGTCTCTCTTTCCTACCCCTGGAGTGCATTAATTGAAGTGAAACAAAACAGAGACAACTGCCTCAAATGATTTCTGGCCTGCTTGGAAGCTTCCCCTTTGATTTTCTGCAACAGTTCCATGTAAGATTATTCATTAGTATTAACCTCATTACTGCACTTGAGTTCCTTACTTTGATTGTAACCCACCTGGAAATTACCTCTTGCAAATTCCCTTGACTTAGGGAAATATTCCAGCAGTACATTTATTTTACAGCTGGCTCCTGGTTAGCCATACATTCGCTATGCAGGCATATGGGAGCACTCTACCTGCTCCCTGCTTGCATAGAGATTACAGAGGGTACCATCAGCGCTCAGTTTAAAACTGACTCACTTTAGCATAGGTGGCCATGACAATTGCAATCTCCATTCACCTCTGTCAAGCTGAGTTTAGAGAAAATGTATCTTGATATTTGTAAGGGCAATATGTCTCTTGTTGCAGTGCAAGGGACTGTTTATTAAAAGCTGCTGTATGGCTGCATAGATTTTTCTTGCATTAGTTACTACTCTTTCACACGGAGCAAATAGATGCTAAGTAAGAAAGTGATAGGCAGTTAAGAGTTGGCAAATCATCACAGCCCCTTTTCCTGTGTCGTAAACTTGGCAAGCTTCTTACTGAAAACTCTGGTGTAATACATTTTCATAAATGACAATTCATGCTTTATCAGTTCTGCTATTCTACAGGGAAATTAAAAATTAACTTCATACTAATAAGCCTATCAATCTGTGGTGTATAGGCTTCAGATGTTGCTGTAGTCATGCAGTTTCCTACCATTACCAGTGGGTGCCTCTCTTGGCACTCTTTATTGTAGTTGCTAGCTGGTGGGACAGAGGCTGAGTAAAGAAGGGAGAGGAGCAAAACAGATCATTTTAGTGTCCTGAGTACTGTAGAGATTTACTTGCATGTAGAAAAAGAAAATTGCAAAAAATATTTACCTTAAAGGATGAAAACAGTTTCCTTAATGTTAGTATGACTGATTTCCCTAGAAAAAAAAGGTTATTTAGAATCAAGGCTCTGAAATAAGAAACAGAGGAACCCAGAATGGTTTCTTTTGTGTTTTCAAGGAATGATCTAGCTGGTGGGCATTTCTCTTGCTGCACACATCCCAGACAAAGAGCTGAATGTTCACTGAGGAAGCAGAAGTGTGCCATGAGTTACTTCCCCTTTGCAGCTGCCAGACCCTCGCTGACAGGCTGGCGTGTGGGATGCACTTGTTTTCATTGGTATTGCCTAGCCCCTCCCAGCTGGACCAGTGGTAACAAAATGTGAATTAGACTCTTAAAACAAAGTTATTAAGTCCAGAGCTGAGCAGACAGACAGATGTCTCCACTTATCCTTTCTATTTTTGTAGCAGCTACACAGAAATGCCATAATATTGCTGTCATTACAAGAACAGAAGTACTTCTTAAAGAAATAGCTCTCCTCTAAGGTAGAGAACTATAATATTTAGCAAATGCTTCAGAGTTAGAAGAACAGCTTTCTGGCAATACTGTTTCTCAGTCATTAAAGTCAATAACATTTTGCACTGTTACAGTTTAGGGAAATATTTTTTATCAAAGGAAGTTGTGTTTTTTTTTCCCCCCAGACTGCAAGTTTGGGAAAGCTGAACTTAAGGTGGTTTCTCCTTTTGTTTAGCTTTGTTTTCTTTTAGGCCAGGGGAGAGTTAAACTGAGACCGTCTTGCAATGTCAGCTGTGATAATTGAACTGGATAAACTTTCTGCAGATGAGATTGAGAGCAAAAAGGATTTCAAGTCAGATTTTAAGGAAAGCAAATTCAGTGAAGTATGTGCCGATTCTCACAGTTTTCAACTTCACTGCTCACATTCTGCACCAGCTGGTAAGCCTGCATTTATATGAACTATTTCCTCAAATTTGTGTTTATTTACTCATGTAACATGTTGTGAGTAAACTGTAAGACCCAATAAGAAGAAACGTAGTATGCTTTGTTATCACACGTATGCAATATATAAAGTCATTTTTACTTCAGATAAAATGTAGAACATATAATGACTGTTAAAAAAAAAAAAGGCAAAAAAAAGCCCATATTCTTTTCAGCATCTTCTGAGAATGACAGCATATAGGGTGCTGTTGAAAGAAGAGTCTGAGAGATTGCTACCTTTGCATTACCTGGAAGGTTAGCTTTCTGTAGGAGATGAAACAGCTCTTGTGTATGTTAGAGCAGCCCCAGCAGCTGCTCTCACATTAGACTTTCCAAGGTGAGTGTATAGGCTGTGCTCTCTAGTGCTTAGCACTGTGCCTCCTCTTCTGCCTTCCTCTGATATTATTTTTTATCATATCAGGACTTGTAAAGGAGGAGCTGCATATGCTGTAAGACTTTTCCATGACACGAGAGGATCATTTATAGTTTCTGTTTGGTGCCAAGTGGTATGTATAGCTAGAATAGGCCCCAGGAAATATCGGCTAAATAAGCATCATGAAACTTTAATTTCTCTGGAAATTCACGTGGTCATGATGAGGTACAGAATGTAGTTGTCTTAGATTCTCTAATGCAATCAAGAACATACCTGCAGTTAATCTATGCAGTCTCACTCATACCCTTTAAAGGCTTCCAAGTTATTGGACAGTCGTTCATTTAGGAAATATCTTTTTAAAATGCTTATTTTGACTTTTTGTTGGCTACATTAGATATGACTTGCACAGCTCGCAAAGTTAACTTGATTTTGACATGTTTGCACCTGCTTATGATCACTACAACTAAGTACAAACAAGAGAAATAGGTAGCATCTAAATGTGAATGGTGTCTTATCCTGTGGAAGCACAACCTACAGTGGAAGACTGCAACTTTCACTTTGCAGATGTCAGTGAATATGTAAACAAAAATTTGATAATTTTAACTCAGTAACGAACTTCTGGAACGGAGTGCTGCTTTAGTTTTTAAACTCAGTTTCTTACAAAATGAGCAAATGCTTAGGATGCCATGCTATCTATTCTTTTGCAAGAAAAAATAGATATGTTGTGTTTTCTCTAATAGAAATTTTCTGCTTTTAATTCTTGTAAAGCCTACTCTTAAATTTGTAGAGCAGGATTACTCCAGTAGCTATACTTTTAAGTTTACCTTTTATGTTAGGTGGTCTCTGCAAGATCAGGAGTCAGGTGTCTGTCTGTTCCCCTGAGATCCTACAACATAACCTTAAAATTACCTCTCATACCCCAAAGAAGTGCTGTTAAAGAACTTATGCATGTGCTAGGTGATATACTTTGCTATTTCCCTAAAAGCCAAAGCAATAAGTCTTAGCCTATCGAATTGATCAAGAGTAAAACAAACTTTCAGCATGAGCTGTGTATTGTTTGTGGAATCATAACACAGAGTTCTGCAGGAAAGAGAGAGTAAAAAAATCAGATCTCCTTGTGAGATCCAACTCTTAGAAAATAACTTATTTTCTTTTCAGCGGAACTACTACCTCCATGTATTTGTTTCAAACTCTGTTGTTCCCATTCCCTAGTGAAATCTCACCTTTTGCCTTCTAAGACTGCCTTTGATACATTTATTTTACCCATGCTTGGAGTGAGCAAGCCTTTTGTAGTTTCCAGTGTTGTTTTGGTCTGGCTGAGGTCTGAATGAAACACTRTAAAAAAGTTCTATTTGGCTTCCACATATCATTTCCTAAAAGGAACTTCTACTTGCTCAGCCATTGCCATTGATAAAAATAAATAGCTTTCAGTTATACTAAAAAGATGGACCCTGTTTCTTAATGTGCAGACTATTTCCAGTTTCATAGGCAAATTGAAAACTCTCTGAGCCATGGGAAATATCAAAATCCTAAGAGCAAAATTTCAGTGTTCTCAGACAGTGATAACAGTATGAAAATCTTCATACCTGAAAAACTCAAAGTCAACACCCTGCCTGAGGGTGCTACACTGGGTTCATTAATGGTGGTTCCGTAGGGTTCCACCAGGATGCCACAGGGAAGGGGTGGTCATGGCCCCTCCAGGAAAAGTTACAGCCTTGGGAACCTTACATTTAGCCTCGACACTTTTTTCAGATTTTCAGGGTTTTTTTAAGAGGATTTAAAGAACTGCTCTAAAATTATTCAAAACATCAGCAAACAATGGTATAAGGTACATAGGCTATGAAAACATTAGTAAGAACTAGATGTGAACCTAGAAAAATCATCAACAGAGCATAAGAAGTCATTTTGCTTCTGTTCAATCTGCTGTCCATATACTCAGCTGTGTTGAGAGGTTTGTTGTTTAAAATTTATTATGGTATGTTTGTATATGAATTTTTGTGTACAAAGTACAGGATTCAACATATACAGATTGTCAGTTGAGAAAGAAAAACTTTTCTTCTTGTAGTACTAATCGTTTAATTTTCAGCATAACACCTAACAGTGCAAATACTGAAGAGTGAATACTCTGACAAAGTTAAGTGGTATCCTGAAAAATACAGTCTGTTTTTGCTTTCATATGTAAATAAAAATGCCTTTAAAATGGAAACATCATTAAGAGCTCTGAAGTCTATCAAGAGTTCTTGGGACAGGAAAACACTAACCACATTTTTCATTTTGTTCCTGCTTTAACCTAAAATTTGTCCCATTACAATAGGATATAAATATGTTTAATCACTCTCTTAATCTCTCTTCTTAAGTGGAAAAGAATAATATTGTTATAAGTTTAACTTTCCATATTTCACTCCATCTTTGATACCAATGCGAGTACCAATCCTGAAACATTTATTTGGGGTCTGCACATACACCAGGACATACTATAGAAAGTAATACGCTAGAATAAGAACTAGAGTATTGTTTAATTAACATTCTGTTTATAGTTACAATGTCAGGCAGTGTGTCAGACAGTAGAAACTAAGTTAGCTCTATGAATAATCATAAATATTCACTTTTTTGCAAGTTAAACTTTAATAAAAGGTTACCAAAGATGGATAAAAAATGCAAGCCCAGCCTACTTCATTCTCTTTGAGTTTCCACAGAGGGAAACAGCTCCTTCCAAGTGCATCCCTGAATATTATCAATAGATAATGCTTCTCAATGGCATTCTCATTCTCTGTGTAATGTAATAGATACTAATTCTATCCTAAAGGCTACATGCAAAGCTTAATTGAAACCTTTAGGGTTTGATCACTTGCAGTGTAATACTGAGGCATTGCTTCAAAAGATGAAATCCTGAAATGTGACCAAGCTTGTCTTCGAAAATGCTCCATTAATAGACCAATGACAAATCTTGTTTCCCTTGGCACTCAGGTTAGCCACCTCTAAATGGAAGTATGAATGAAATAGCCATACTTGTAGGCATAGAGGATAATGTGGGGTTGATGGTTTTTAGATAGGTCAAGTGATCTTTAAGAAAATAAGGCTTATCTTGATTTATATACTACTTATCTGGCAAAGAATAATTTTAGTTTTAATACACTATGATAATATGAATGCCAGTGTCATAGCTACAGCAATTCATCTTCACAAATGGGCAACGGAAGGTCATTTAAGCTCTAGAAATACAGGAACTGATCTCTGTTGTATTTGCTAGGGCGCAATTTCCTCTTGGGCCTGGTGAATTTACAGTTTGGACTTCTCCCAGGAAGCAAAGCTAATCTGAATATTCTAGCTGTAAATATTTGTGCAAATTTAAATCTTATTATCTCTGATAGACACTACTCTGCTTTGTCTCGCTTTAGCTTGGAAATTACTAAAAACATCCAACATACCATAATGGCCTTTATCCTCCTGTTTTTCTTTTATGATTCTCAGAAGCATTTCTCCATTGAAATTCTGTAATGTGCTCCTGAAGGTGGCTTTGTCTGATTAACTCTTAACTATGAATGAAGAAACATCCTAAAAATGTATGAGCATGAGTGAGATCTTAGTAATGTGACTGCTGTTGTGGGCTCAGAGTACAGCACTCCTCCTTAAATGAGACATACACTAAACCAAATAGATTTGACTATGTGACTTTCAGTAGAAGAGTACAGGCAAGAAATCATTGAGTGTCCAAGCTGGAAAGACAAAATTTTCTGACTTTCTTGTGAGCCTTGCATAAATGAATTATTTGGGGAAGGGATGTGAAAGTTATTTTCCAGAGACAAGTTCCTATTTAACAGAAGATATTTTTACTGCAGATCTGCCTATGTATAAGAAAAACCTCCTGATGCTGTATGCATGCAGATATAAAAGGATCAAAATGAAATATAAAGTGGTAGTGACTGAAAAGGGTTATTCTTTCAAAAARAAAGAAAGAAAAGAAAGAAGAAAATGAAGGACATTCCTGAAAAATGTTTTGAATGATCCATGTGGTGCAACATAGCTAGACTAATAGGTACTCAGGGAAAGGAAAATGATTGTTGTTGGATAAAGGTGATATAATTGAGTAAACACTTCCAAGTGTTTAGTTCGTACTTTGCTTCCAAGACCATCCATGTAGTAAGTGCATAGAGAGGTAAAAACTGAATTTTTCCATTTTAGCAAAACCTGAGCAGCAGAATAGCCTTTGGGGGTTAGAAAAACAAGTGTGACTGACCAGAGTTTCACTAGACTATAAAACAAAGTCTCTGGCTAGCCATCGGAATGTGTGGGGATAAAGAGGAAAGGATGAGCAAAGCCTGTCTTCAGGTGCCACCAGAACATGAGGAAAAGATGATATATACAGGAAATCATTTTTATTGGTTAAAATGCAATTGAAATCCTTATCTTGAAGTGAGTTCTGTATAAAGCTTCAGTGCAATGCAGAATCCAAACTTGAAACATCCACATTAACCTAATTTTTGAAACTGTGTGAATGTTTTCTTGAAGTGGATTATATTTTGCACAAAGATTAGGCACTATTTTTCTACTTTTTTTTCACCCTCCATTTCCTCTTATTATACAAGAAAAGGTCAAGGAACACGTCTTTCCTTCCTTTCAAGAAGCAGCTGAGACGCTCTTGCCAGGAAGATCAATATTCAGAAATAATCATTCTGTGTGCTATGCCATGTAGAGCCAATGCTTATTTGAAAACCACCAAGAAAAATAATTTATTCAACAGTAGAGGAAACATAATAAGTTATTAGCAGTCTCCTAACTTCCACACTGTAGAATGTATTTCATTATTTCTGATGGATAACAGAATAATTATACATCTTTCTGAGCTGTTATCTCTAATTTTGACTTTACCTTGGAGGCTAAACAGAACTGTTCTGTACAATTTGTGTCAAATCCCGGTAAATAAGGCCTTTAAGTTTATGAAGTAAAACAGAGGTAGACTTTATTATGCCCAAATCATCATAATTAATATGCTGCTACTTTTAAAATGAAATGGACATCTCATGTAGTGACTGAAGAGAAAGGGAGAGAAGCATGTTTGCTCAAATATGCATGGAGATTGAGATTCGAGTTATGTAGCRTGTTCTCAGTAGAGCTGAGACTTTAATACTGACATGAGTCTGTATTTTTGCTTTTCAACCTAAAGACGTGCTATGTGCTATTAGTGGGAGATCTTTGTCTCTCTTTGGCACTGCCCTCTGTACCAAAAGTTCATTAATAATATACAAAATAAGCCCGTAGCTAATGAATAATTCAGAGATCACAGAGAAGCCTAATGTACTAAGGCATTCACCTCTGCCCCTAGGGATCATGATTTTTATTCTCATATGGCTACAATAAATGGAAACTAAGCTGGATATAGAAATCTGATTTTTCCCACAGGCATCATTTCTCTTCTATGCTCTTCCTTCCTCTAATGAGCTATTTACTTTCAATTCAATGGTGGGGTAGGTCAACTAATGCTATCTGAGTAAAGATACTTTAATGATTTATAATTGGACAATAGATATATGCATTTTATTTCCCAGATTCCTTCAGTAGCAATAGATGAAGCATGTCTACATAAAGAATATGTCACCCTCTCAGACGTTACTAAAATTTTGCCTGGTTTAAAAGGTAAAGTCAATACTCAGCAGCATTTCATTGCTGTGTTCAAGCTGTGCAGGTGTAAGATACAAGTTATAGGTAGGTTGTTCAGACCTGACTCTTGCTCTCATTTTTTGACTTTTGTTACTGAGTCTGAACTGATGTGTTTTGTGTCTTAGTTGTTAGCAGAAGTGAGTCTGTATGCCTAAGTCTTTTCTCCTTTAATGAGCATAAATTGACAAGCGGGTCTCCAGAATGCTATAGGATGCAAGATGCTTCAGTGCAGAGGGGGAGATCACTTGAGACATTTCAAGGGTTCTTAATAATTTTAATTGTAAGGATATGTCTTTATATGCTATTATAACAGCAAAATATCCTGTTGAGGCACTAACTTTTAAAAGAACAAGTCTGAAGGTCATTAGTGTTACATGTAGAGTGGACTGATGGTCATGTACAGGTAACTGATGGTGGGGTAAGTAAAGAAGGGTGCTCCTCTAGCAGTGTAGAAAACATTTGAATTCCACATTTGAGCATAGTATTTATTGTAATATCTGATAGTGGTGTCTAGACAGTATGTGATGAGGAAACAAGTGATATCATTTAGTACCCGGTCTATAAGGTATTGCTAAAATCTGTTTCTTTTTTGAATCAACAAATCGACCCATATTTAGATTTCTGTTACACCATCATAGATGTAGAGAAACTCTACCAGCTTTGCTAGACCTTCACAGTATTACATCGGTATTATAATCTGGCCCCGGTTAGTCTGATTTAAGAAAAAAAAAGGTGGGGAGGGAGAACCTCCCTGAAAACACTTTTTGTAATATTTTAAAAAGGACACCATGGGAGAGAGGGAGTTATGCACAAAATTATCTRTCTGGGCAGCTGAATGTTATAAATAGAAACGGTTTTGAGTGGTGCTGGAAGAGGCAAGTGTGTTTTTCCAAGAGCACATGGTGAGAAAGAATTTGGGTGCCTGTTAGTCTCGATCCTGAAATGTGGTGTTTTGCTGGTAAAATGACAGAAAGGAGAGGGTATCCTTAGGAATTAAGTATTGTATATGTAAATGTATTAATAACTTGGATCTTTATTTATCATACTTATGCTTCCACTTCAAAAAAAAAAATCACTCTAGATCTGAGCAAACAAATTTCTTGAACCAGTGTAATTATGCTAAACTTCTCTAGCTGTGTAAGTTTTGAAAAGAGAACTGGTCTCAGGTTTCCCTTTTAAAGCTTTGATTGAACATTTAAGGTCACTGTTTCTAAAACACAGATATTCTTTCCTGTATCAAAAGAGAAATCAGCAGCACTTTAAAACAGTAAGTAATAATCTCCCGGATTTCTCAGCTGCACTTTTATTTTGCTCTGTAATGCAGTGTGCTTTACAAAAGTTCTCATTGTAGTGTGCAACAATATTTACTGTTACAGAATGTTACTAACCAAAAAGGTAGTAAAATAGTTCTTAGAAAATTTGATTCTAAGGAACAGAATTATTGAACAGTCTCATTTGCATCCCTAAAGCGCAAGATAATTTATACAGTATCTTTTTTCTTGTGTAATTTCAAACAAATAATTTCCTGGTACTTTACATTAGAGGTTATGAAAGTATCTCTCGCTTGCTTTTATTGGCAGCTTTTTTTCTGATAGTTGCTTTAAATATTCTTTTGCTTAATTTCTTTGCTTTCTTGCATCCTTTTCCTTCTAGAATAAGGAATAACAAGTCAGTTCATTCTCAGTCATCATGGATACAAAGTATGCTGGCAATTACCATATTGTGCATGGCACCGGGTCTCTGAATAAGAGGTTAAAATCAATGACTTCTTTCTCTCTTTAAGCATAGAGAAAGTACTAATACCAGAATTCCCTGAAGTTATTAAAGTAACTCAGAGTCTGTAGAGCAAGCTTCTTAATATTGCCACCTTTTATGTTCTAAATATTTTGATTTTGACATTCCAAAGCTGAAAACTTTGTTCAGGACCTGCTTCCCAGCTCTCTTTCCACTCAAAAGTTTTCAATTCTGCAAGAAAAGATTATAAAATATTCAAGGAAAACACTTTTGTAGGCGTTATTCATTTAATCAGTCTCTCACCTCCCCAGATACATTCTGCTGAACCTGAAAAGGGACTCTGATAAATAATTTAAATGAACCACTGTCAAAATTGTGTGCTGCTATGGCACAGATTTATGCTCAAGATTCCTGCTGTCTCATTCTATTTTGCTAAAGGATGAGATATAAAAGATCTGCAATGCCTCTATTCCAGGATCCTTGCTAAGACAAGTTCTGTTAGTGCATCTTTAAAGAGACAAAAAGTAATGAATAGGGATCTTGGCCTGTAGGGGTTGCCAAGACAAAATGGCTTTTTTATTTAGTGACATTCTGACAGACTAAAAGCTGGATTGTGCTTAGTTCTTTGGAAAGGCAACTTCTGATGTGCATCTATCAAGAATATAATTATATTCATCTGTGGTTTTTTTAAACAACTGTCTTGAAAAATGCATGGATTCTGGAAGCTGTCTCTGAGAAAACAAAGACCCATTGAAAGAGAACCCTAGTTTTGCTATAATATTTGTGTCAGCCATTTAATGTGGCTCTATGGAATGCCTGGTATGAGGTGCTGCTCATGTCTGCTCACTTATATTGACTAAACATTATTTTAGAAATAACACTGCAGTAAAAATAACAAGTGTATTTTGGGTAGGACTGATAAATTATCTTTCTGTCAAAAAAGACAAAAGGTTGAGTCATTCAGGATTTAAGAACTCTGTGTGTGTGTATGCATATGTATATATTTATCTGCCTTTTTATTTTTCTATATAAAAACCCAAGGAGAGCATAAATCTAATCCTCAGGATTCAAGGATCATTAAAACTAAGTTGAATGGATTTGGATATTTTTTCAAGAAGTTGGCATCTCATACTTCTTGGGAAGGACTTGTCCTTGTTCTCTGACTAATATAACTAAATGATGTAACAAATGTTTTCTGATGGATCTTTTTCCTTCATTTCCGGAAGAACACAGTTTCAGTCATTAGTACACATTTTTCACACAGGATATACTACTGGCTTCTTAATTTACCTTGGAAAGGAAATAGTGAGGGGCATTCACAAGGGTATAAAAAGGTGTTCTGTTTATAGACATATTGCCAGCCTCAAAATTCAGGTCATCTTTATCATGCAAACATTTTTTCTTTGTTCCACTACTACTTTGTAGCATTAGTTATAGCAAACCTCAACTTGATAACTATTCTGTTTTTAGAAAACCTTGYTCCCTAATGATATAACCTTGACCTCTACCAGCCTGCTTTCTGATTTACTCTACTTTGCTGTCCCATTACTCCTTTTGGGGAACTGTTGTGCTTTGCTGTCCTGGATAGGACTTAGAGGAATTCCCCTTCTGAGTTAGGTCAAAAGTCCACCTAGTCTGACAGTAATTGGTATTTGCTCTTTCAGAGGAAAGGAAAACAAGAAAGCCTCCTGTTGGCCATGTTTTCCATACCTCCTCAAGGATATCCTGCCACTTTCTCAGAATAATCAGCACACATATCCTACAAGAGGTATGGCACTCTGCTTGAGCAAATCAATCTTCAGCTTCACAAGTGCAGAGCTTATTCACTTGAGACAGAAGTTCCCAAACCTCTGTTTTAACTACTTCAAAAGGGGGGTAGAGTGAGCTTAAATGAGTTTGCAAAAACCGGACACCTTAAAACTGATCATCTTATGATTTTCCTTGAAAACCCTCATAATCGACGTTAATAATTCTACTGTTATTCCTCCATTCACTTTTTGGCAGCAGCTTTAACTCCCTTCTTTCCCTGTAGCTCATGTTACTCAGTTTCACCAAGTCTTGTTAATTCTCTCTTCTTCGTGGTCAGAACATATTCTCCTCTCCCTTTTAATCTACTTAATATATAACACTTGCAGCAATCTTCCTCTCTGTTCAAATTCCTAACTCCCTCCCCTTGTTTATAAAGGTAATTCTCATCTGTCCATCAAAAATTTTTATTTGGCTTCATTTCACTTGTGACATTTCACTTTGTATTGCCTGTCTATTCTTTCATTTTTACCATCTGCTTTCTCACTCATTTCTTTATATCTCTCACTTTTGGACTGACAACTTTTTCAAAGTATATCACAGCTTAAACATCCATCTTCAGTTCCTTTACCAAAACCAAGTCTTTAACTACACTTTCACTACCTTAATTTTTTTTTACTCACTCTTTCAGTACTCTGACCTACCTCTCATTAATGTCACTTTGACTTTCTCATGCCAATGGCATGATCCTATTGACATTAATCTTTCCATTTCTTATGTGCTCTCCTTTTCTTTCTTAATATTCTCTTTCAAAAACATTAAAGGCAGGCACTGTTAGTCTCTCCTTTAAAAAAGCAAAAAGCTTGTAAGGTTGTTTTTTCATATATACTTTCTGCAAAGAAGAGAGAAAAATTAAGGAGTTCAGAGATGATTTTTCTAGGGTTTTTTTGTGAATGCAGTTGACAAAGCTACACAATGCCTGGCATGATATATGCCATCTACCTAGCTTTGAATGTCTTCAGTAATAATGGATTTTCTCTGTTATTTATGCATTTTTTTCTCCACTTATGAAAAATTGAAATGTGAAGAGATTAAGGAGCCTCAGTTAAAAATAATCAAGCATTCAGGCTGCTTCTGACTGCATAGAAATGGGATCACTCAGCATTTGTGGAAAATTGTTCCTGACCAATTTGCCCAAGACCATTAAGTGACTGGTGAGCCATAAATTCCATACAGCTGTTTGTGGTTCTTAATAATAATAAATTGTGAATCTGTTCATCAACTTTTCCCCAATTATACTATAAAATTGGTATAGTTTGCAAAGCTTACTGGATGTACTTCAACAAGAATAAAATCTGTGTTACATWAATCTTTCTACTTCTAGACAGCAAAGATTTTTAAAGCATCAGTAATCCCTTTACTTAAATGGCAAAAATATACATGAAATGAGGTTATGCTCTAATAAGTCCAAAGGAGAGGTCAGTATTTTATTAGAGTTTAAATGCTGTTTTGACTTTCAAGTGCATAGTGATTCACAAGCATGCTATTCCTTATTTTTCCAGTCAAAAAGTAGGCACATTTAAAGGCAAGGTTTTCTGCTGGTGTAAAACTGAGTATCGCCAGCAGTTCACAGAACTGCCTGCTGCTGCATGTTTGCATCAGCCAAGGGATTTACCTCAAACTTATAACACAAGCAAACAACTTGTAACCCTGTAGGATTCCACCACAGCAAAGCTGAACTGTGAATCTGAACCAGAAAATGAAAATTCTTGTCAAAAGTAATTTGAAGGAAGTGAGGAAGCAGGCAAAGAAAATTCCGTTGTTTGTCCTTCATCAAGGAGACCTTTTGGTGTGATAAAGAGGTCATTTACGGATACTCCTATGCTTTAAGCAGTATTCTTTCTTTTAAAACACTTCATAAACCAACTTCAGCTAATTTAAGAGTTGAAGTGAATTTCAAACAAAGATTTTTTTACTTTATGGGATTTTTTTTTCCTAGAAATGTAGGTTGATTTGTTTGGAGTAATGCCTGCAGATAGCTTCACAGAAATGAATTGAAACTAACTGCTTAGGCATTTTAGTTTCTCCTGAAAAGACGAGGGAGAGAATCAAGAAATCTCTAGGATGTGCCAAGCTTGCGGCAATGAATTTTAAAGCATTTTATGTGGTGATTTGAGATCTCATTTAAAATCTGGAACAACTGACAGTGCATGTATACATATGTTGCCTTCATCAAGAACAGACTGGAAAGTCCACCTCTTCGCACTGGTGGTGCTCCTTTGTTCAGTTTGCTGCATGCAATGGGATAGTGAAACCAAGTTGTGTGTACGGGCAAGGCTTTAGATTTGTAATGTCAAATATTTGAGTAATATGGATGAATGTGCCCTCCTGCCTTTTGAGAAGGTATTTAAAAATAAGGCATATAAAAAGAACAGATGAATGCTACTAATATGAAGCTACTATATATTCCAAGCTAATTTGCTAGCTTTGTTGAAATTGTCCCCCAGAAATACTTCTGTTGATAATGCCATGAGTTTAATGATGGTTTGGGACTATTGCTCTCTGCAGCTGCATAAGGCAGCAGGGCAGAAGTTTTCTCTTATTCATCCAAAAGAGCTATTCTCTAAGGTAAGAGGGAAAACCCCCTAAACATGTTGTTTGAACACATGAAAGAACACTCTATCTTGTTAGACTCACTTAACAAAGGTGCCACAGGCTTGGTTTGCAATGCCAGCTTTCGTTATTAAATCATTACGACTTTTTGTAATAACTTAGAGTGGCTACTTGCTGTCAGACTACCTGACTAGAACCCTGACTAGAAAAGTTTCTTTTCATTTCAGGTACAATTAATATAAAGAAAATAAATGGGAAAAAGATAACTAAACCCTGATAGTGTTTAAAAACTTGAAATAACTGCCCTAATCTTGACAGTTTGCTTATTAGACTGCACAATTTTGAAGGACTTTCCATCCAATATTGCATTTTTCTTGCAGAGGAACTACAAACTAGCTAAATCCTTTCCTCTGTTCTCTGACAAAGATCCCAGTGTCCAAGTTAACTCCAAATGTGCTTACCGTAACTTATTCTAGGAGGCTTGACACTGAAACATTGATTTCAGAGAAGACTTTGGAGAACTGTTGCTTTTAGCTTCTCACACTGAGGAACATAGATATAAACAAAAGCAACTGTGTAGACTTTTCTTAAGAAATTCAAATGGATTTTGAAATATTTTTTTTCTGTCAAATCAAGCTTTGACTGTTAGAGTCAAGCGTGAACGTTTTCTTCCCAAAGTAGAGTTGTACTATTGTCTCATATTTTTGTCACAACACTACACAATGCATTACATTTTGACACATTTTATAACCTTACAAAAATCTCCAAGGGCCCAAGACTCCAAGCAGAAGTATAAATAGCTTAATGACATCAATAACAGCCTATTTGCTTTTCATGGAAAAAGACTCAGCTCCTGAAGTTGCTGCCGAGTAGTTGTGTTTTGTATGAGACTGCCAGCATCACTCCGGCAGTCTCCAGTGCTGCCAAAAGCTGTTACCCTTCTCTTTTGCCCTGTGCTGTGTATCTAAAACTCCCTATGAAAGGGATACTGACTGGACTGCACAGGGTTCTTTGTTTCCCCCTCCGCGCCAGCTTGCACCAGCACCGGCAGACTGGCTCTGAGGCTGCTTGTTTAAGAAATCCTGGGTATCAGTCAGTGCTCTTCATTGCTAGTCTCGGGCAGTATTGCAGCAAAATTTAAGTGTAGAATGTAAATTGAAATTGCAGTGCGGTCATATTGGCTTGAATGTCAGTTACTACTTAAAACAATCTTCAGTAGATAGTTTCTGTAGCTGCACAGCATCAATTAGTTTTCTTAAATTTGGTAACAGCTCCTAATAACCTAAAAGCCAAATATACTACATCTTGAAATTAAAGTTCCTTTGCTGCTTCTTCCTTCCTGAAACTTTAATCCCAACAAAAAATGACAATCAAATCCTATTTTGAGTTACAGAAATAGTGATTACCAAAACTCTCAGTCTCTAAATATGAGCACTTGCACAAGATGTCAAGAAGATTCGGTTAGCAAGAAATTCTGATTGTGAATTTTAAGTTGGACCTGCTCTTACAGTGTTCGGTTAGGCCAAAGTCTGATATCAGCATTTCAGTGTGTGCAGCCAAAATTAAGGACCACAAGGCATAGCTGAAAGTGGTATACTTAGTCATCTCAAGAAGTTTGACTCCCTTTTTCTGGAAGGTTTTGTTATATTAAAACAAATGGTGGAAAATTGATCATTTAATGACAGAATATGTACATTTCCTGATTAAAGTATTTTTACAAAAGTATAAAGTAAAGTGTGTATAAAAAAAAATAGTAGTGAATAGGTTTTCAGGTAAGAGAACTGGTTAACCAGTTCTTATCACTGTCAAGCACTTTCACTAACAGGGAGAACACTACACATGAAGAATAGAATTACTGACTAAGGATGTGATGACATATTTCTTCATCATTATTGTTTGTGGACTGTTTTCATATATTTATTTAGTTTGTTTGCAAGTTATTATTAATGAGGAAAATCATCAGACTCAACTTTTGATACCACAGTCTCAAGAAATCAAACAGTATTAAAAAGTACTCTTTAGTCATATTTGTTTATGAAAGCTATTTTTCATAGTCTCTGGTTTGACGTATATTGTGATTATTAATATGTTATATATGTTAAAAACTGCTTGATTAGAAAGTTAAATCCTTCTATAACTAATTTTGTAGTTGAAAAATACTGGAGAACCATCTGTAATAAAAAAAGCTGACAACTTGGTCAAGAGTTTGTTGAGTTGAAAAGCAGTTGAAATCTGGATGATACAGTATTTCTGCACCCGTATACTGAAACGACTAGGGCTCCATGTAAGCACAGCACTCCTTTTACACAGATCATTGAGTCAAAGCTGCTGTCATAGTATTGTTATTCCTCTCTTCTCATATTACTAATAAACTGTTAGTAGATGTGACTCTTTATGCAAGTGGTAATTTTGCAAACTGTCTTGTGAGTCTTTTGTAAGAGCTCGTGAAACAGGAGCTGCCAATGTAATTACCAGGGTCCTATTTAAACTTTTTCTCTTCCTTTGTTATTATGGTACCTATTCTTACTATAAACTTGTCTTTAAAATCTGTATATCTTTTGCCAAAAGAATGGTTATTGCCAATTTGTTTCTGACAAATTTGACACAGTATTCAAATACGAAAGTTTCCACAGAAGGTGTTGTATCTACTTATACAAGGAAACAACTGGATCCTAAGTTTTGACTTCCTTGTTTGTTCTTTAATCTGTTCCATTTGGTGTCTTTCATGCTTTTTCTGGGCTACTGATGAGCTCTGTGTATCTGTTACTATATTCACATGTGGAGCAGAAGAACATGACTGTGAAGGCATTGCATTCATTGATGAATCCTGAGTTGCCAGACCAACATCTGAAATGCTGAAATTCCTTTTATTTTATGCTGATGTCTTCARAGTTTATTTAATGCACATAGGCACTGATATATCGCAAGTTGGTTTCTCACTGCATGCCCTTTGGCATGATTTTCCTTCCTAAAATCAAAAATGCAGAATAACTGGTAGTGTTTGGGATGGAGTACAAAAAGAGTATTTGTTATATTAGCTAAAAGGAAACTAGAACCACGTTTTTAAAATGACTGAAATGCAGCCTTATTCTTACTAATCAAATTATCTCAAGTAACTAATGTTGATAGTATAGAGTTTCTAGATCTTTCTTAACTTAGAAACACTGCTCTTAATGTTGTACTATGGATGAAAGTTACAGAATTTGTCCCTCTGTTTTTAATAATAAGATTTGGGCCCAAAGCTGACTTTCTTTTCTTTCCTTCTAATCAAACTATAGCCAATCTACTGTGTTAGGCAGAATTCAGAATTTTCTCTCTGACTGAACTTGGTAGCTCAATTTGAACCATGTAGGTTGGAGAGTAGCAATAAACCTACTRTATATTGATGGTAAGGAAGCATGTTTTCAACACTGAAAACATGATACTTTCAACACTGAGAACACTCAGTAAAGAAATGAGCCTGTGATATGTGTTTTGCTTACTTACGAACTCTGGAATCATCATTAAAAATAACTTAGTGTTGTGTCACTTAGTGAATGAAATGTATTTCCATAAATTTCTTTTTTTGATGCTGAAAGTCCTCTTACTAGAAATGACCATGTTAATACGATTCTTCTGAGATGCTCAGTCTGTTGTCATCAGGCAGTTCTTTTCCAGGGCATAGCTTCATGGTTAATTTCTTCTCATCTTGTGTTTTCCTATATCCTATCAATAACTTTTTAAACATCCTTTCTACTTAATCAACATGATGGAAGATTTGTATCTTGAAATATGACAATACAGATCAGTGAGCACTGTGTAAAAGGTGCTTTGTCTGTTTTTATTTCTGTTTGCGTTATCACTGTTTTTTTTTGGAGGGGGGGAGGGGGGGAAGAGTTTTATTACGTTATTACAAGAAATAAAAGCTCAGCTCAGCTTCCCTGAAATCCTGGAACAGCAAGTTTCATACTCAACTTATCTGTAGTACAAACATGGCATTCTTCAGCAGGCCATGTTTGAAGTGGCTGCCTGCAAGATGTTCAAGACTAGCAGGGTCTAATAGGGAGGAATGAAACTGGTATCCTCTCGGTACAGAGAGTCTAGATTTTTGTATTTGGTGGCATTAGTGGCCCCTGCTGTTTAAGGGCTTCTTTTGGAGGAAATGGTTGTTTGGTATTCTTGCATATATTAGAGGATAAAGGGCTGCTTCTATGTGACAAGTCAGCTGCGGTCTGTGTTCAAACTAATCAAAACACTTATTTCAGATGGTATTGATGGGAAAATGACCTTTTTTAATACATATTAAGAAAGATTTGGGGAAGGAATTTTAAGAAAAAACATAGATTTTACTTTAGTTAAAGCAAGATGGAAATCTCTGAGTGTGAACTGATTTATTTAGTCTCTAGACTTTCTTTTTTTTGCTCTTTCTCTCATTTCAAAATACTGCTTTTTTTTGTTTGTTTCATGGGAGTAGAGAGAGAAGAAGGAAGGGGCTCAAAAGCTGAAACTCCTAAGGTGTAAAACATCTCAGTCAATAATTATATTTTTAGAGAAAATATCTAATAGTTGTTTTTCATCAGAGAAATTGAACAGGTTCTTAATTCACTTTTAAGTTTTTTCTTTTTTCTTTCTTTCTTTCTTTTTTTTTTTTTAACTGTCTTAAACTTAGCCTGAAGAAGAACTGAAGTAATCTACCTCCGCTGGGTAGAGGTAGTAACTTAAGGCATTATCTGTTATTTTTTCTCCTAATGTTCTTGGTCCTCCTCTCAATTTATATTCCAATTCTTATGTTGCAATTCTCAGTCTATCTAGAAAGAATTTGAAGCAGAGCACCAGTGCAATTGTCCGATAGTTCAATGCACCTTCTTTAACATGAGAAATGAAAAGAAACACTCATCCTTTCAAGGGTACGTTTATTTCCTGACAAAGAACCTTTTATGATCAGTTCTAAATCTCTGCTGAAGTTGCATATTATCTTTGTGTCACATTGTCAATAAGGCAGACAAGCTCTCTAAATTTAAACAAATTTAGTTTATCTGCTACTTTGTTTTGAAGTTATTTAATCTACATGTCTCAAAACATAACCGCTAGCCTGATTTTAATTTTCAGCTTAAATTATAAGTACCTGAGATGTACAAGTGATTCAAAATGTAACTGATCTCCTGTTTTGGGAGGTAAGGTGAACGCTCATCATGCTTCTCATACAAGCTGCTACTCTTCTCTGTCTTACTCCCTGAAGGAAAATAAAGCCACATCCTTTTTGATTTTTTGTTTGTTTGAGCTTGCATGATTTGGGTATATGACTTTCTAAGAAATATGCACTAACCAAATATTTGCAGCTTTAGGATTTCTAAACAAACAAGCAAGCAAGGGATACATGATAGAGAACAAGTAGTTACAGGAATAGGAACAATATGTCTATAATTTCCAGGGCGATCAAGAAGATTAAAAAAAAAACAAAAACCCTCCTCTTAAACTGTTCAGAATGAGGGAGGTCTCAGCTTCCTCTCCAGACTTGAATCTTAAGAATCTCAAAGACTTTCTATATGGGATTCTGGGAAAGAGATTCGGTTTCTGCGTTCCTCAGTTCCACTTCTAAAAATTGGAATAAGGTACTTTATTCCTGAATTGAGGAAGCAGAAGGATCAAAACAATAATTTTTTGGAATCCTGGGTAATAGGACTGTGAAATATTCCAGTATAACTTTTGATTCCCTATGACTTCAGACTCAGGGTCTTTTTAGATTTTACTTTTCTTGTCCTTTTTGTCCTAATATTTCTTGTCCTACTCAAGGAGCGGGTGGGAGTGAAAGGAGGTGAGAATGAAAAAGATATAAAGATTTACCTTGCAGAAACTAAACAGATGCCAGTGAAGACCATTCAATCTATTATGTTAATATTATTATCAATTATAGTTATGATTGGGATGTTTACTCTTCATCCTTTGTTATTAATTATCAAATAGTATCACTTGAAAATTTAAAAAAAAGCCCAAGTATTGTACCAACATGGTCTGGTGGTTAATTCAAATGATATTGTATAAAGTATTATCTCTGTTTGTGGATTAATCGTGATTTTCAGGAAATTCTTAAAAYATACTTGTGAAATAACCTGCAAAATTCTCAAAAGAGAGGGAAAAGCTGCAGTTTCTTTTAAGTATATGAAACATTTGGTTGATGTTTTGTTTTGAGGGAAGATGTTTGGGGAGGACTAATGGTTGTCAGTGCATAACAACCACAGCTGCTTGACTGTGTTAAGGAAGAGGAAAAAAAAGAAAAAAAAAGCTAGTTTATGAGTAAAATGAACCTAATGAAAACTTAATGTTAAATTGCTCTGTTTGTCAAGAACCTCAGACTATTCAGTCCTGTAAATATGACATCTACTTTTGCTGAACCATCTCATGATCCTTGGGGTCCCTGAAGGCCATCCTGTTCCATCTACTATGGATTGTGTTCATGCCAGGCGACCTTTGATGCATTTTCCAGATGGAGGACGGGTCACAGTTTTCCTCTGGGTTTGCAGAGGAGCCTTGCAGGCTTGGCATGGCACCAGGTTCCYGGTCTTAGCTAGGGGAAGAGTAGGAGAGGAGCATCATTCAGGTCCAGACCTGCCAGTTCAAAAAATAATGCCATGTGCGAGGCAGAGGCGTCAGTCTTTGTCTCTCACTTGCCCTTGATAGAAAGGAGGTCTGGTGGCTGGGAGGTCAATACCCAGTGATGGGATTGCAGTGCCGCATGTGTGATTTGTGCCGGCACGGGAGCAGGACCTGTGGGTGGGGTGGTGCACAGCAGAGATGGTGCTGGCATTCAGAACAAGAGTGCCACCTGAGCGAGCCCATCCCCATGGGCATGCGGGTGACCGCTGCTCCCTGCAGTTTGGCTGTCCCTCCTTATTAGTCCCTAGGGTCAGCAGGGCTGCAGCAGGCAGGAAAGGTTGGAGTTTGCTAAACATCAGCTGTCTACGAGTGGCCTTTTCTCTGTTCTATATTGCTATTCTGTGTTCTTCCTCCACAATTAGTGGTGCTGCCCTGAGGCCAGGGAAAAGCAATGAAAGGGCTTTTACCATCCTTTAGGAGTTTTTATAGGATGATGCCAAGAGTGTGTTTGGTCATGACATGAGGGAGTGGAGGCAGCAGTGTGGGTAAGGAGTCTGCTGGAGGATGCTGAAGCACCAGGCCACAGCCAGTGTGCTAGTGGCACAGTCCCATCAGTATTAATAATTAGGAGCCCTTGACCCATGTTAACTTCTGAATCATGCAAGGAAATTGCTTGGGAGGGTCGTGTCGGCCATTTAACATGCCAGAGACTGTTCTGATAACTTAAAATATTCTACGTTGGTAACAATATAATAGCATAGATGATCGCATCCTTGTGTCCAGAACTGTTTAATTTGCTAGCACAGACATAGCCTCAGAACTTAAGCATGTGGAAGCTACACAGAAAGTATGCCTATTTAACCAAAATATCATTGTCAAGTATTGTTTTTTTCTTGTTGCGTTCCTAGTCTATGGGACAGAGAAAGCAATTATAGCAACTGGATTTTGCGCTATAAAAAGTTGCAATTGGGACTCTGTGTGTTTAGTCTTGTGTGCTAAATAGCCATTTTATACCACCTGAGAGCTTAGGGCGATTGTTTTTTACAGTAATAGCTACTTTTCATAAGATACACCTACTTATTTTTCATCTAGAGCATTTATGACAAAAAAACAAGACCATGAAGAAATAGATCTTGAAACTGTTTCTCCCAGAAATTGCCAGATGGCATTTCTTCCTGTGGGATCAACTGTTTCTTCCTTGTCCCGTTCTCTTCTTTTAAGCCAAGTACTACTTAAACAGCCTGGGAAGTTTGACTGCTAAACTTCATTTCTTATTCAGTAATATTGTTTGTCTTATACTAAAATCRTGCTTATGGATGGTTCTGTAGCATCTGGGTAAGATTAGCCTTTTCATTTCGAGAATTTGAAATCTAATGTTTGTGTTATTACATTCCTGCTTAACAATGGGTTGGATACCAGAGGGATTTAATTAAAACTTTTCTTTGTATCATCTTTTTCAGATTAACATGAATTTGCTTGTTTTTTCACTACTATTCCAGTCTTTGTTTAAAATGATTTCACAGTACTTCACTCCATAAGCTGAAAGACTTGCTTGTGTAACCTGAAAGTAGAATCTATGAAAGGGTAAAAATTTAAACGCACGATTTTAATGTGAATTGAATATTGAGTATTTCAATTGCATTCATCTTTAGACACCTAAATAACTCAAGTTAATCCTATGTTGTGGTTATAGCTGCACTATTAAGTGTTTCAGGAAAAAACACGGGGTAGATTTATACTGTATTACCTTCTGTGGTACCTGCCTATCAGCATGATCTTACTGTGCTAATACACTACCCACTACACCACAGCTGAAAATTAATCATCTTGCATGTACTTTGAATGCGTAAATGAGCAGTAATTCTTCATTGCATTGTTTTCTTGACATTCCCCATGTTTTTTTCTCAACATCAAAAAGTTTCAAAAAAGCCCCCTCACTTTCTTTGTCTCTAGTTTTTGATTTGAGTAGTAAACTTGAATAACTTTGTTTTCACAACTTTTCAGATTAATGTTTTAAAGAGAGAGATTCATTTTTACAATTTAAATGCTCTGCAGGAGGATTTGTCTTGTTTCTGTTGTTTTTGGAAACTCTGTGATAATTATTTGATAGTATAAATATTAGCCTAAGAAGTTTCAGTTATCTGCTGGATAGAAATTATCTATTGCTTACAATTCTATAGCTGCCTTAGACTTGGCTTATTCCCTTCTTAGATGCATGTGAGTGACTGTTCCTTTTGGCTTGATTTGCAATGATTATGCACTACTTTCATGCAAGTGTGAGTCTTTTGGTAAAACTATTTCATCAAGCTGAAAGTACAGAATTTGCATATCCACCTGAAGTGGGTCCACAGTTGGGAAATCCCCTCCCCCTGGAAAATTATCTAAATAGATTTCATGAGCCTTGTTCTTTTTCAAAGATTCCTTGCAAAAGTTATTTATACATCTCAGTAGCCATAATTTATATATAAATGGACATGGCTTAACGTTATAAGGTGATGTTCATTRTACCGGGGGCATATTTTTCATTTTTTATTAGTGCTCCCATCTTCAGTCATCTTCTTTTGTGCTAGTCTGTTTTGGTATATTATAATCAAATATGTCAAGGAACCTTGGATTAAATTTATACATTAATTTTATCAAACAGATTAGGTATATATAAACTCATTAGCTTTTTCACTGCTTCATAGAATTATTTGGTTTTTGTTGGAATTAGTTGATATAAAAATTCCTCCTGACAGAAAAGTAAATTGTGGTACACTATGGTATTACAAAACAAATCAGATGAATAAATTCTATTAAAAAAACGTTCTTAGCGTTTGTATATAGGAAGAAATCTCTGAAGTCCTCTTAAAGCTGGGAAATTTAACTGCCTGGATATAGAATAGGGAATAAATACTGCTAATTATGTGAGGACTGATTCATTGTATACATTTTATTGAACCAATTTTTTTTTTCCACCACTTGCTGAAACAACAGAGAGAGTACTAGGGCAAGTAAAAAGCAAACATAATGTAGAAGAATAGATGATAAAAAGTAACCTGTGGAGGAACTGGATTACTTCCGTCTCAATATTCTGAAACAGATATGTGATGTAGAAGTTATAGGAATAAGAATTTTTCACTAATCACTTGGAGAATAGATATCAATACAGGTACATATTTCACGAAAACTTCCAAATACAAGCAAATTTCAAATACTGCCAAATAAAAGCAAATTATCTGATATAGCTGTTATGCAAAACTTTGGAATAAGCATTGAAAGAAAGAAAATCAAAGGTTTAGAGATAAATGAAGAATTAAATAAGCATGATATGGTTTAATAAAGGTAGATCATATCAGGCCATTAGCTTCTATAATTTAAAACAGAATTCCTGGATTTAACTACAATATTTAATGCTATCCGACCTGGGAAGTTAGTACTTAAATGAGATAGGCGAACCCCCGTATAGTAAAAGAGTTCTAAATGCTAAGAGGTGGCCAGAAAAAACAAATGTTGCCAAAATGGTGTATATTGTTGCAGGTATACATTATGGTATACTTTCTGTTGAACATAGGCAACATGCAGGAAAGAAATGGAGAAGTCTCGCATTTTAAGTTGTCAATGTTTGGAAAGCAAGAAAAAGGAGAGTTACATTTTCTTTATTTTTTAAAGTGCTCCTAGAAATCCCAACTATTTTTTGATGGAAAATTTTTTAGAGAGATTTTTTCCAAGAAGATTTCCAAGCAAAATTACAAATTTTCTATACGTTTCTAAATAGTAAAAGGGGGAAGTGGGAAACCTGTTAATGAACTGAAAGGCTTTTATTAAATCCATGTAGTATGACTACTTCCTATAGCAAAAACTAAATTCTTCTCTCTGTTACATGCTTGTATTCCCAGATGAAATGAATGAGTCTAAACAAATACAACCATGACAGCCCTCCATTTTGTTATTTTTGTCATACATTAGTCCTCCTGTTCCCAGGCTAGCATGTTTATCTGAAGTGTGCATGTTTGTTCTTGACCATGCCATTGCCTCCAAGTGCACAGAAGACTATAGGCAGTGAGTGTCTAGTGACGGTTCCCCTGCTAAGGAAAGTCCATTTTATGATGTGTTTTGTCTAGCTCACTATCAGTCAATCTCAGTCGCTGGTCCCTGGAGTCGCTTATGGTGGCCCATAAAAATAATATTGTCAAACATAAACTGAATTGGAGCCAAGAATTAAGTTGCTTGAGGGACACTGGTCCAAGAAGTGTAAGTTCACATTTGAGTATATTTGATCATATCTTTAAGTTAATGTAAATTTTTCACTGACTTTGGTTTGGCTTGCATTTCTGTAAGCCAGCTGTTTTTACCACAGTGATTTTTATTTTTTTTTGGCTTCATATTGAAATGAGAGAGTAATACTTAGCAATGCAGGACCTGTATCAGGTTTGACTGTGTTGTATTAATTTAATTTGTACTATTAGATATTAAATATTGATTAAAGTTTGGCTTTAGCCAAGTTTTAATGCAATTCCATGTCTAAAGGTGCTAAATGCTGGCTACCAACATTTAGGTATGCATGAATAAGACCTGAAGAGGGGAACAGTTTTTATTCTGTGATGATAAACCCGAACTAGTTTTGAAAATTTAAACATTCTTTTTGTGGCAACTTGGGAAAAAATACTCCAAGCTATTAAGCTGAAAAAAACCCAGCTCTTTCTCAGTTGAGATTTTTTTGATTACTCTTGGTTTGAAGGTGAAATGGAGCAAAATTAGAATGACAATAGTTCTTAACTGAAAAGGCTACCTTACTTATGAGAGAGCGTGTTCCATTTTATTAGTTTTTGCTTTCACATAAGACTTTGGGGGGGAAATTCAGAATATGGTTATATTTTTAAATCTAATCTAAATGGACCTTTCCTCACAACAGGATAGGATTTTTTTTTCTTTCTTTCTTTGCGCAAAAAAAATTACCTAGTTCTAGATTTACGCCAATCGTGGTGTGTTGTGTACGTGCCACTAGATGAGCTGTCTCCTGTATTGCCCACCTCAGGTGTGTGTCTGCTCCAGTTCCTTGCCTAGGTAGTCATTTAAGACTTCTTTAAACTAAACAGTGGTTGATTAGCATATGACACTTTTGCAGAAGGTTGAAGCTCACTGGCAGTGCTCTCCTTGGCTCAAGCTTGTCTGCAATCACATAATTAGAGTTCTAAAAAGGACAAGAGAGTGCTTGTCAAGTCGTTCCTGTATTGCAATAATTGTTTTCCTGGGTCATGTAAATTGATTTTAAAATGCTATTTTTTATGCTATCTTTTATCTTTTAAATGCTGTCTTAGTGACAAGTATGGTCTTTTAGGATGCCTATGCATCAAGAAGACTCATAGTTTTATCATTCAGAACAAGTATCAATTTTAAGACATGGACTTTTTTTTTTAAGTATATTCACATGATTTTTCTGCAATCTAGAGCTCTATAACCTAAAATTACAAACTAGTGTATGGAAGTAAATTTCATTAATTGTTTTTGTTGCAGCAGCTTTCCTGGACCAAAGAGATTTCCAAACTACAATTTTATGAACCTCTTTGAAAATAGTTATATTTGATACAGCTGTTCTTGTGAAGTAATACAAAGTATTTTTTTCCAAAAACTGGAAAGGTTTTTGAAAATCAAAAATTGTTTTTTATGATGTCCAGGAGGAATTTTGTTGATTGAAAACTACCTTTTTTCTGAAAATACAATTTTGTTTATGAGATGAAAATTTTTTAGTATTTTTAATACTGTAAATTTAAGTTTGTTTTATTGCAGTGAAGTAGAAGTCAGTTAAGGAATATTCTTTTGAGCTTATGCCTTTAAATTCTGTATTTCCTGCATATAGAATGAACTATAGTGATTAATTTACCCAAGTTCTTTTATAATCGTCTTCTCTTTCTGAAAGAGAGGCTCAAGACTAAGGGGCTTAAGGTTGAAGACCATTACGTTTACTGAGTACCTTGAGGCTGTTCATGAGATTTTCCCTTTTATGTTACTTTGGAAACATGAAACCTTATAAAAGTCTGGAAAGAGTTCACAAGGCTTCCTGGATGTCACACCAGCTGCTGCAAAATTGACTTGAAGTTTCTGTACTGGCTCTGCTCTTAGTCCTTACCCTAGGAGACTGGAAGAGGCCTTGACCAGAGATCACTGGCCTTGGGCTACTTCTAGAGTCCTGGAGTAAATGCAAGAGTAATCCAAAAAAACAAACAGTAGAAATCAGTTTAAAAAAAAAAAGGAAAGAGGAAAATATCCTTCTCAATTTCTTCCTGACCTAGATGCCAGAATGAAATAACTAAGAATTTCTTGCTAGGGTGTAACTGAACTTGGCTTGAGAGATGTTGTATTTCAAAAGCCAAGTGTGTCAACCGTTGATAAAATGCTGTCTCTGCCTTTAAAATAAACAGAAACTCTTCTGTGTTTAGTTCCTGAGGGGAAGAATTAAATACAATTAACAGTTTATGCATTATGTAAACTTCATGTTAACCTTTTAAACCTAAGGCTTGCAGATTTTAAACAGTTTAGAACATTTCTCAATAAAATTATCTGCTTTTTCACAGTATGTAGAATGCAGAGATACAGTTTTCTGAAGGGAGTTGTTCTTTTCTCGCGCTCTTCAAGCCTGAGCTCAGCGAACCAAGGTCTGCTGTGGTCGCAGACGTATGGGATCTTAGGCTGCTTGTTGCAGCTCCTCTCCTAGGGTCACATCCCAGTAACAGGGTTTGCTGTTGCATGGGCAGTTCCCTCATGGGCTCTTTTGGTGGTGTTGGAATATTTAGGATAAAAGCGTGGTCTGCTGCAAACACTGCTTAAGAGAATTCAAACCTTTCAGTGAATTTTGAATCAGGCTCAACGTGCACATATACCAACCAGAAATGGCTGACAATGGGATGGAAAATGTTAAAGAGATCCCCTTCTGTCCTCTGAGAATTGCTCTTGTTGGCAGAGTTTGCTGGCATCATATCTTGCCGAATCCTATACTACTTTGCATGCTGCCTTTGAGAACAGGCATACGTACTGGTCTGTGCCATTATGGTTGAAAGAAGTAAATACATTTGGGAAGCAGGGTGTAAAAATGATCTGACCAAGATCAGTTTTGTTCTATTTCTTATCTTTCTCATATAATTTCTGTAACATCTGTTCTCATCCTCTACTGGGAGGAAAATATTTATTGCTACTGAAATACTAGTGGTTAGGGGTAACTGAGTTTTCTTTAGTTATACATTACATACAGTAAGTTCATTTTTTGAGATGAAAGCATTTTATTTAAAGAAGCTGTTGCTGTAGTTTTTGATTCTTTTTTTTTCCTCTTCAAAAATGAAGTGTTTCATGGAAATCAGTACACAGATGTATCCTTGAGTTCAAAATAGATTATGTGCAGAGAGAAAGAAAGGAAGGTCTATTTCAAAGTAGCCTATAGCTGTTATGTATTAACAATAATGACAGAAAACTGTTAAAAAATACTTGCTATGTAGTATTATCACTATTTTCAAAATCACATTATATGAACTTTAATTTATATTTTCCATATCTCCAGCAAGTGTCACGGAGATTTAAAAAGCTTAACTGTTATATAGAGCTGAGTAACTCAAGAATGGGAGACTGAGTTTCATGGACCAGTGTGCAGGTCTTCTATTTGCTGGAGCTAGCTTTTATTGTGATTTTTCTAATTAATCCAAAGATTAATAAATAAAAACAGAACAATTTCTTTGTATCAGATTGAAAACGTTTCGAAACTATGATTTTACAAGGATAGTTGCTGCTTCATGGCTGGCACTTTTGTCTTGGTGTTCATAGGCAAAAGACTTGTGCATACAGAGGAATTTTAAATAAAGAATAGCATGATGACAGTTTCTGAAGTCAAAATTACTTCATAACAAGAATGGTTTCATTACCGCTCACAGCAGCCTTAAAATGCTTATTATTGTAGTACAAATGTATGGCACGAAAAAGTTAAAGTGAGCAGTATGATAAACATTAAAAGCCCTGACTAATAGCAAGTGCCAAATTCAGTTACAAACAACTTTAATCATTTCCCCACACTACATGCCTTGAAAATATATATAATTTATGTTGCAGATGCATTTTTCTCAATGAAGTGTTTTTTTAGGAGAGTTTAAATGTATTTTACAGATATGTCAAAGTAGAGCATAAGCTTTTTTATACTTCTACTTTTTTTATACTTAAATGTTGCCTTTTTATATACTTTTTTATACTATTCCCAAAACACCTTGAGAATGATGTTTGTTATGCATGAACAATACTTGTTGAATTTAATTTACTCTGTCACTGAAATACTTTAAGAACATTAGTTATTTCCTTTTACATACCCTAACTTTTGTGAAAACAGATATATCCAATGTACCTAAACAGACTGAACATGCTGTCTAGTGTCTCAAGTTCGAGACAGCAACTTTTCTTAGTAAAATGTTCTGTACACAAAGTGAAGCAATTACAGCAAAATAGGCAAGGAAATGTTTGATGCCTGTTTATTTTGTCTTTATTTCAAACTTTGGGTTTTTCATTCTTCAGTAGGAGCATAATTCTTCATAGGCATGTGTATGCATGTGATCAGGTATGCATGCATATGAATCTGGTTGTGCTGTCTGTTATGAATGGGGAAATAGCGTAGTCCCCACATAGCTCATACCACAGCTGTAATTTTAACATAGTCAAAGCTGGGAAGAAAATAGTTTTCCCATCCTGAAAAAACTCAAAGCAGGTCAAAAACAGTGCTCTTCTTGAAAGCTGTTAATAAACAAGCAAGGCCAAAAAAAAGAAACTCAACCCATAATAGCATCTATATGTTATAGCACTCACCTTGAATATGGGAGAACAAAGTTCATGTTTTTTCTGTGCCCCTTCAATAATTTCCTGTGGACCCTCATGACAACCTGCATATCTTCTGATTTGAGGTGAGCACCCTTCTGCCTTTCTCAACAGAAATTTTCTCTTGACCTTGAGAAACATCACACAGTAAACTTTTATCAAAACTGGTACATTCTGTAAAATGTTTAAATTGGGGCAAATAAACATTTTCTACTCATTAATAGTTCTATTAGCAATTCCTTAACAGTTCCAAAGCCTGGTAGCTTTGGTGTTTACAGATAGATATATTTATTTCTGAATCAACTTAAGTTCAGCAAATCTTGTTAGAGATTTTTCGCTTACCATCACAGGTCTTATAGCAGTGCATTTCGCTTGAATATTACTTAGTTCAAAAGACACAAGGTTTTCTTGTCATTTGCATGACAATCATAGTCTATTTTCATTTTTTGAAATAATTTTGCACAATTTTTGGAATGGAATTTTGGTAATTTGTTCTATATGGTATTTCTTTTAGTAACTAATGAACTATAGCATGCTATAAATAGCATCTGTGTGCTTGAGTTGTATGTGGAGTAGTACTACTGGTAATTTGTGCTGTTTGAAATATTTCATGGAGCCTTTGGGTTAATCTATGCTGAATTATGTCTGTCACCAACTGTATTATGTAAGGTAACTGTACTGGAATATTTGTTTTGATTTTTAGAGTTTGTATGGTCAAAACTTCTGTTCACTTCCACTAAATGAACTTTATGAAACAGAGATAAGGATTCATTAAAAAAAAAAAAAGTTTCCTGAATGCCAAACTGCTGTTATATTCAACTCTTTTTGACCACTGTGTTCACACAGCTGTGCTATCTCCTTATTAGTATTTTTAGGTGAACTCTTGTAGTCTTGGATAGAATGTCAAGTGCCTTGAAACATCAACTCAGATTATCCAGAGATATATAGGGGAAATGGTACAATATGTCCTCCCATAATAATTTGCTGGTATTTGTGACTGAACAGATTTATTGAAAATTAAATAAACTTTTGGGGGTTCTTAAAGACTGCTATTGTAAATAGCACTGTAAAAAAATCTTCAGTGATTTCAATTGTTCTTGGAAGCAATCTTCCAAGATTCTTGTTCTTGGAAGCAAAATGTCTCTAAACTTGGCATTTCCTCTAAGAATACTATGACCTCAGGATAGTGCCGCYAGAGCTATTCACATTTCTCTTCAATCCCGTATAAGGGAAACAAAAGAAAACTAAGACCAGTAGTATTATGTAAGGTATGCAGACTAAAATCCGTTCCAAATGTATTTCAATACAGCAAAGCATTCCTTTCATCTACTCAGTGACAATTGGAAGTGAATGTTGCATAGTTTATTTCAGAACCATCTAAGCAATGTCTAGAAATTTTATAAGCAATGATAGAAATGAGATTTTTTTCTGTTAGCAACCTTCCCTAGCATTCTGCCTATTTTACGGCACTGCATAATTTAGCAACTTGGGTATTTCAGATATATTTACAATGAATAGAAGCAGAAATAAGACTGTAAAAACCTCCATGGTAGGATTTACTTTATTTTATTATTACATTCTTAGGTGGATGCTTCAGTGTGTGAAAGTGTAGAAGAAATTGCTTTGAAATGAAGGCACTGATAAAACAGCAAAAAGATTTCCTCAGGGGACAAGTAATAAGTCTGCATCCTTCATTCAAGCATAAAGTGCTTGAAGCATCCCAAAGAACATTAGAAATATTAGTCAAATTGAGCCATACAGTGTGCCTGGATAATAGTGGTTAACTACACTGTACAGAGCCTAGGTTTTTGCATAAAATCACAGAATGAGGTGATGATGATGATAAGGAGAACTCCAYTCTTTTGATTGTTTAATTCATTCAAGTTTAATAGTAGCAATAGTAACCAAAATGTAGAATTAATTAAAGCTTATTGTTCTTTCATCTGGCAAGTCACCAATACTTTTCTATAACAGGGCAGTTGTGCAGTATCTCGTTGAGCGTTCTGGGCCTGATTTTCCAGCATGAAGGATTTTGATTTTTATCATTTTAAAATAGCATCACTAGACTAATCCATGTATCTAAATTATATTCCCTTCTCTTGTAACCTCATTTAATACTTTGCAGTGTCCTGTCCTTGAGGACTATTTAGATTGCTGAGTCAAACTGCACTGCTGTTATATTCCAGATGCCTACATGAAGACATTGGTAAAAACATGTAGTTTGATTCAAAGAAAGAATATCATCAAATAGTTTGGAAACATTTAATGCACACAGAAATATTGTAGCAAGTATTTGGGATACTTCTAAATCATTGCAAAGCTACCAGACAATGACATCCGTGTCCATTAGGAAGATTTTTCCCACAATTCAACTGAAGCATATATTTCAAGGCAAGCTTTTTCCATTAACATGCACAAAATCTTAAAGAATCATGTTATTAATGAAAATGTACTTGATGCAGACTCTTTCTATGACAAGTGCTCTATTCCCAAGTTGTTTTTTCCTCATTCCATGCTGTATTCTGTGATGGGCTATCAGCCACTTCATGTTTTTTTAAAAATAAAGCTTCATTAGAAAAAATACCATATCCAAAAAAGTATCTTATCTTGAAAATACCTACCATCTCTTGGTACTGGAGTAAGGTCAAACCCTCAGGACTTTTATTTCATTATCTGTAAAGACTCAGCTCTGTCTTTGAATACATGAGGGCATACACTTATCTTACGACTATTTTTCCATAGTTTCAGAACTACTAGCTGGTTTGGTAGCTTCCAAGTCCCACCTCTAGGTCATTTGGGACTCTTTGCTGGCATGCCACAATCTGCTTTCTGCAAACTATCAAGACATAAGAAAAGTTTTTTCTCTTGTACTTGTTAAACTTTGGCTTTGAATGTATTTCACTTCTGGTTCTTTACTTTTAATATTTTAGATTTCCTGTCATATGCACATAATAGTATTTATCCCCATAAGCTACTGTTTTGGGCACCTTGATTTTTTGTTTTGTATTGTTTTTGCCTCAAAAATTCCAATTGTTTTGTTCCAGTTGATCATAGGTTTTGTAGTTGTCTCTGCCAGGGGGATTTTCTCCCCAGCTTCCGGCCAGCATCTTCCAGCTCCACCAGCTTCCAGTCGAGGGCCTTCCTCCCATCTTTCCTGACCTCCCATGCTAACTGTGTAGCTGGCCTTGCAACTGTAGAGCCTGCGTGGCACTATTGCATTTTACCTATGGATAATTCCTGGCATGATAACCCTTTTTTGGTAGTGGCACTTGACAGCTACAGGCACATGTGGAAACAGGCTCACTTCCGTGGAAGGTCAGCACTGTTCCCGGTGCATAACTGTTTGCATACTGAATGGAAATGGGTAGATGAGAGATGGCTGCAAGTCCTATTTTCATGATTAATGTTAATATTTTCCTAGGCTATATTTTAGTTTACATTAAGTTTTCCCATTTTTTTTAAAGGGAACCGTGCCTTTTGCTAAGGGTTGTGTGTTGATGCGTAAATTAAGGTTTAGTTTCTTGTCTCTCTGATCTGCTTAAATACATCAGTTTTATGTACTACAGTTATTTAAGTCATTAAAAAGCACAGACAAATTGAAAGAGGAATTAATTCATTTTTCAGTGGATGTTGGGTTTTTTCCTCTGGTAATGCTTTTACTTATTTCAATAACTCGTATAACTTCAGCCATAACTAGGTTTTCAAAATAAAATGTAGCTACAGTTTGTGCCACCAGAATTATTTTATGAAAATCGGTAAACACTGATGGAGAAAGTAAGTTTGAGCAAGCTTACTGAACTATAGCAATGTTGATGGCTTTGAGTGTTCTGGTACGTTATGAAAAGGAGGTGAATGGTCTAGTTATTAGACCAGGGAACCAGGGTTTCTAGATTCTGTTTCCAGCTATACTACAGACTTGCTTGGTGACCTTGTGCAAATCAGCTGAGCTCTTTGAAGCTTAGTTTACTCGTTCATAAAGCTGCTTGTATGGACATTATCCAAGATTGCTGTGTGCCTCCTGCTATTAAAGTGTGAAAAATGCACTAGAAAAAACTTGATTACTATATATTTGCATATTACTATTAGTGTTATCAATGTGTTCATAAAATGGGATAAGGAATCAAATTATAAAAGCAGACAATCAGTATCAAAAAAACCCCAAACTGTATTTGCAATTAAAGATATTTAGATAATGAATGAAGTACGTACTAAGTTACTGCCAGTGGTGCACAACTGAAGGTCCAAATCAGCAGCATATCTAGAAAAAATAGTTAATACCTGTCAATTACACGTTTATTTTCTTTAATTACAGCAGTAAAAATAGTGTTGACCTTCTAATTTTTGAAAGAATATTATCAGTCCATTTAAGTGTAAGTTTTATATATATATATATATATATGTATGTATGTATAGTCCAGGTCAAAGGGCATGACAGAATTCCCTGTGTTGAAATACGTTTAGTTTTTAGTACAGAATAGCCCATATAAATGAAAACCTCTTGACATTACTTGGAGCAAGTCAGCAGAAGTTAAACTGCATCTGAAAAGCTTAGGAAGCCATTTCCATTTAAATACAAAACAATTTTACTTTTGATTATACTGATTTACCTTGTTTTAATATTTTTCTGCCATTTCATGATTTATTTGTGTCTTCTGATTTAATACATCAGGAACAGGGATCTTACAGTGACATCAGTGTTATAAGATGGCCGGTCTATAGGATTTTCCAGGGGACTTGTGATTTTGTGATTCTGCCGGCTGCCCCCGCACTGAGCGGTAGCTCAATGCCAGTGGAAGGGGTGCACGCTCATGCACGCTCTCGCGCTCTCCCTCGCCCCTTTTGGCTTTGCTTGCTGTCACCCACAGCGCAYGGTGTGCGCCGGCTCTTACATGCGCTGAGCCCTTTGGTCAGCTGATYGAGCTTGCTAACCCTGCAAACAACTATTTCCTTTCTGTTGATTTAATTTTCTGTTAAGTTAACTAACAGAAACAGCCCAGGGAAGGATCTGAGGAATGCAAGAGCAAGGGAAAAGGCYGGTGAGGTGCAAAAGTAAAATGCTTTTGTGACCAGCTGGAATTACTTATTGCTGCTGGAAGCGTATGTGGCTTGTCCTCTTTGAATCACCAATTTCTGACCATGTGTCAGATGTCAGCGTTGATAGATTTTGAAGTCTATCATCTTGAATTCACAAAGAACGTTTTTCTTTCTTTATTTCTTTCAGTGTGCCTTCCTTATTTATTTACTTTTTTATTGAACTGAAAAGTGTCTCTACTGTGATCCTTAAGGAAAATCATGGTGCAGGTAACAGAGCTTATTTAACAGTCAGTTTTCCTCTATACACAGAGCGACTCTTTTCCTCCCACTTTCTTCATACCATCCATAGTCTCCAGAGGGAATCCTGCAGTGCATCATTTCAAGTGGGTGCTCAGCCTAAACATACCTGAGAGCTCCCATATTTGCCTTTGAAAGTTAGAATATGTGCAGGATGGGCTCTATTGTTCTCTTTGCTTTTTGGATACTTCTGGACAACTTCATTAAACAATATTAAAAATATTCCTGACTATTACACACTTCTTGTCTTCATTGTACTGCATTTTCATTTCTTAAGAGTTTTCTACATAAATGTGAGGCTAGATAAACACTTGAAAACTGGGCTGTACTTGGCTCCTTTCATTGTCTCTTTCCATAAACATATGGGATAATCAGATGTGACTCATAAGGAACTGCAGAATCTGTAAGACAAAGCAACAGGAATGGAAGTTTTCTCATACAAATGCATAAGCTCACACGACAAAGTAATTGTTTTTCTTAGAACTGCACTGTTCCAATAAAAGAATTAGGACAATACACTGGTTTATCAGGCAAACTGTAATGGAGCAGTTAGCCATGCTGTCACCCTCAACTCTTTTAGACTTCAGTGACACTARACAACATGTTTTCTTGTATAAATGGAGGGTCAATCCAGTATCATGTAAATCCAGTTTGCTCTAAGCTGAGTGCTATATAAAAGTGTCTTAATCAGTGTTTCTTCATATTTCAGGTCATATTGAAGTATTTTCTCTCTGATAGCCTGAAAGAAGCAGACTGGACCATTACTCTCATATGATTTGGGTATTAACAAAATGATCACTGTCACTGACTTTTATTGTCAATATAGCCAGCCACAAAGACCGAGAATTTCATTAATTTCTTCTGGACTGTTGACTTGTCCTGTTTGTGGCTCAGTCTAATAAGCAGAAAAAGTTCTGCTGACATCTATTTACTTTGTGCCTCTCTCTTCCTTACATACCACTATACTTGCTCTGCATGAATGGGAAATCTGAGATTTTATTTTATTCCTGATAAATTGGGGAACATTGAAGAATTTTATCTAGGCGGACTTCCACAGTCCTTGCTGAATTTGGGACCAGGTAATAAAGGTACTCACCCCTTCAGACTTTAGGTTTTCAAAAATTCTCAAATCTTTCATAAAGCAGCAAACAATAAAAACCGCAGGCTTGGTCACCACTAAAAAAAGATATTATACTTGCAGTTTACAGTTTAAAATGTGTAAGAATTCAATATGCATCTCTTTGTAGAAAGGTACCTTTCATTTTTTTTATCTTTCATTCTACAACAGATATGTGCTTCTTTGTATGAATAAGTTATCAAATGTTAAACTCTTTCTTTGAAGGGCATTAATGTTTCCTTAAGCCCTGAGATTTATTAGCTCACAGCTGACTTACTGTAAAGAACGAGACTCTTGGAAGTGGTGTAAGGATGTAATATTTGTGGGACCCCCACTTTTCTGACAGAATATTTAAAGAAAGTTCTCCTAACAAAGCAGCAGTAACATGTCTTGAGAGCTTAGTCCAATTTCTCCTTGCCGCCTCAGTGCTCTTTGTCTGCTCCCAGAGTACAAATGGTGCCCCTGATAATCTTCTAAAGGTGTGCTGACATTAGTCTTAAACAAATCTTTGCATTTAGGTTGTCTTCACTTAATTACATTTGGCTGTCATCCATCAATTGTGAACATGTTAATTAAGCACACTATTACTCATATTTAGAATCACAGAATAATTCAGGTTGGAAGGGCTCTCAGGGGGTCTCCAGTCCAACCTCCTGCTCAGAGCGGGGCCAGCTGTGAGATCAGACCAGGTCACTCACGGCTTAACCCAGTTGGATCCTGAAAACCTCCGAGGATGGGGACTGCGCAACCCTCTCTGGGCAACCTGCCACTGCTCTTTCCCCATGGGGAAAAAGTTGCTCCTTATACTCAGTCTGAACCTCTCTTTTTTGAAATTTATGTCCATTGTCCCTTGTCCTCCCTCTATGTGCAGCTGTAAAAAGCCTGGCTCTGTCTTCTCCGTAACTGCCCTGTAGGTACTGCGGGGCTGCTGTTAGGTGCCCCCAAAGCCGTCTCTTCTCCAGGATGGACAAGTCCAGCTCCACCCCAGGCACGTGCTCTGGACACTCGACACGTTGGTCCAACAGAACTGCTGCAATCAGTGTCTTTTTTAGTAAGAATGTCGTGATTTTGTTCTGTACTCACCACGCACCTACTTTGTAGCTGATGATTTTTTAACAGTCTTTATAAAATGTTATTATTGCTCAACACAACGGTTGAATAGCAAGAAGTATTATTGCTAATGAGTTACCCAAAACTACTTCAGCTTCTATTTTGATAAATTGCTTATTCATATTATGCTGTGGAAAAACTATATTCTGTGTGCTGCTATATTCTTCATGTTGTTTCACGGTACTTGGCTGCATATATTTAGAAAGCTTTGAGTGAGATCTTGAGAATACAATGTCCTAGGTATAACTTATGGTACTGTATAGTGATTTAAAAAAATATCTTTCATTACTAAATTTTATATTTTAAATTGTTTTAAAGTATATTTTRAGATGACATTTTGCACCATAGGATGTGCATGAATATTTTCCATTGTATTTGGTCTTTTCTTCAGTTTATGTGAAACCTGAAAATAATAGCAGTGGCTTTTGTGTTTTCCTTTGCAGCCTGAATGGATTATGAACAATATTTGTCTTCATTAAAAGTATATTAGAGAAAGTAAGTGTCAGTCAATCTGACTGCTGTTCAGCCTAACATAACTGTTGATTTAAACAAAAAGTTATTCTGTTCAATAATCACATTATATGACTACTTAAATTTACTCTTAAAGTTATTCTCCAAGTACTATTTGACCAACTCCACACGTGGCTAACAGTCGAACATGTGGCTGGCTTGGCATTTGGTGCTAGAGGAATTGCAACCAGTCATGTCATTTGACATGTGTTAGTAGGTGTATGTGTATTGGCATTGCCAATGTATCCTGTATCCATCCGTATCCTATCCCTTAAATTTGAAATTTGTTGCCAAAAGTAAAACAAAAACCTAACTAATAATCATGTATATATTCAAATATGATGCAAGTGAAAGAAAAAGTAAAACTACGAGTAAAATTGACTGCAGAGTTTTAAAATTCTGTCTTTTTTGACGAAAAATTGAAGGTCAGCATAAATACATTATCAAATGCGCAGTTGTAATGGAAAAACAATTCTATTTCTACCCTTGAAAAGCAATTAGAAGTTTGAAGTGACCTGAGGCTTTATTGTACATGTCTAAATACTTTTACGGAGTTAGTTTGTATGCTTTAGATGCTGAGATCTAAAAATATGTTTATTTCACAGCTAGAATATACTTCTGTTAAAAGAAAAAGGCATAAGAATTTAGGTGCTGAGATGAACGTTTTTTTCTTTAAATCACATAGCTTACAAGAGCTTTTCATGTCCTTTTAAAGCCAATGAATTTTCTGTGGAGTAATACCTCTTTCTTTGAACTGTCCAAATGAAATATAGGACTTAGATAAAGTAATAAAGTCTGCCAGAAAAGAAATCAATAGAATACTGCAGTCTATAGCGCAAAGCATAAATAGGTGAAGGTGGGTTGGAAATAAAGGGACATGAGGTAGACTTAAATATTTCCAGAAATATCACACTTTTGATGGCATCAAGCAGCAGGTGCAAGTTTTACTAGTTTTAAATAGCACAGGTTAACTTACCCGTGTCTACAGCAAGCAGTATTTCCTTTCCTCACAGAGTTCAGTGTAAGATGAATTTGGTTGAGCTTTCTGAGGTGACCAATTTACCTGGTGAATTAAATGTTTCCTGTTGAACAGTCCTAACTATTTTTCCATATAGGAATCCTACTAAGTATAGCTTAGTAGTCATGGGCCTATGACATTGTCTGCTAAAGCATGTAACATGTCCTTGAGCAGAATACCTTGTTGCAATTGTGTTGTAACTGCTATTGCTTTGCAGCAATAATTAGTACTCTAAGATTTTAGTTGACTAATTATGTGTTTTCTGCTCAACTGTAATGAAAAGAATAACTATTGAGCTAAAGAAAAGCTAAGCAATGCTGAATTGCTAATCTTACATGGTGAACAAACACGCTTGTTTAAAAACAAGCATTAAGTAATAATTAAGTGTGGCTGAGTTAGCATTACTTTGGAAAACTTCAGCTATCTTTGTTTTGTGTTGCATCATATTTTTCATTTCATTTTCTTATGAAAAGAGGAATCCTCACTTGTCTGCCAAATGAATTGAATTGCTTTTTTGTTCTCCCCTATCTTTATCTCCCACGCTCCAAAAATTATTTTGGTAAATTCTTTCCGGTACTCGCTAGATCCTGTCAGGAGCATAACAAGTGCTTCACATCATTAGTCTCTAGGCTTTAATTTACACATGAGATGGGTCCCAAGAACAGTATCTATCCATTTTATATCCAACTCCTTCCTAGAAACCTCACTTCAGCAAAATGCACTGTATAATGATATCAAAGTTGGGGCAATCAATTTCACAGTTTAATTAGACTTTGTATGAAAAAGGGTTTATTTGTTTTAAAGCTATTTTTTAGAGCTTGATCTGATGATCCCTGTCTTTTTTTTACCATGAGAAATAATGCGTAATATATTAAAATTCATGTTTTCCATGCCACTCCTGAGTTATGACAGAAATGTGTAGCATGGTTTTCTCCTCTCCTGTCTTTTGCACGCTCAAGAATCCTTGTCCGTTTAACCTCTGCTTGCCTGCAATCTGTTCCATAATTTTGATGATCCCTGTTGTCCTTTTGTTTTGGTCACATTTTCTTCTGCTGCTTAATCCTTTTTGAGATGAGCGGACTAGAAACACACATAGTATTCAGGAATTAAGTTGCTCAAAACATGGAAAATATATAGAGCATCATGGTTATCATCAGGGTCCAAGGGGCAATATTATGTCGCATTTTCTCTATCCCTTTTCAGAATTTCTAACCTTTTATTTGCTGAAGTTAACATATAACTATCCACAGCACCTCCAAGATCTCTTTCTTCAGTAGAAACAACTATAAAATGTTATATTATAATTTGGGGGTGGGGGGAAATGTGCTCCATGTGGTAATGCTTTGTTCTTTTTAAAGTTGAAATTTAACATTGAATTTCATTTTGCATTTTTATTACCCAGTGACTCAGTATCATGAGCTCATTCTGCAATTCTTTCTTTGAGCTTAAATTCCATGAATAATTTATTATCATCAACAAACACTGTAGCTTCACTGTTTATTCTTTTTTCCTGATCATGTACAAATACCTTGAAAGCTTAGGTCCTAGCACAGTATCCACGAATTATTTCCTCCCGTTATGAAAACTTTCTTTTTATTCTCATCTTTTCTTGCCACCCTTTAAATGGGCATTGACCTATTTAAAAACCTACTATTTCTGTATCTTAGGAAATCTTTGTTGTTTAAAGGGAGGGGGGGGGTGTTAAGTGACTTTGGCAAGGGAAATTGTTGAAAAGTTTTTGGAAACAAATGCACTATAGCAGTTGCATCATTCTTGGCCATATGCTTGTCTGCTTCTTCTAGTAGCTTTATGAGATACGACTTCTATGCACAAAAGTCATGTTCATTTTTTCTGTTGTAATTATCTATGAGTCTACTAAGTCCCAGTTTAGTATCCTTACTGGTAATGTARCTAGCTAGGAAGTCATACTTACTGCTCTATATTTCCAGAGTGTATCAGGCACTGTTTAAATAGTGGAGTCACCTTTTGTCTCTTCAATACGGTGCGCAGTGGCCAATGCAAGTAATAGGATACACACCACTGCAGATAATCCTGCAATTTCCTATTTAACTTTCTATAGAACTAAATCAAAGAATATGCAATAGTACTAGTAATTTGCTAAAAAACAAACTGCTACCATCAAAATATATACTTACTTTTGGCAGGGGGCGGGGGAGGTGTTAAGTTTCTAGTTGCTTTGGTGTTTCAACCGCTCCATTCCTGAATACTAATCTTAGCTCTGTTTCACTGAATATACTATAAGCTTATAAATATTAGCTTACTTTTTACTATTAATTTTTATAATTTATATTTTGTCTTATTAGTCCAATAAAAAATAAGACTGTAAATCACTACCTTATATGAAGCATGTGAATATTTTAATTGAGTTCAGTGGAATAATGAATGCCCTTAGAGATATACACATTGGTGCGTTGTGAGGTTGTGCATTTTTTGCATGTGGCTTTTGATAGATAAGACTGGTACCTTTCCACCCTTGCAGTTGTTTTATGGCATAAACCGTGCATCGTGTGTTATCCACCTCCTCCAGATAGGAACTGAAGAGCTGTATGGAGCTAAAGAGCTCTGCGTGACTAAAATTTATTTAGCATTCTATCATAGATGGGGACTCCAATTTGGTATTTGCCTAAAGGCAACACCAAATAAGTTGCTTAGAAAATTTCTCTGCGTGGACTCCTGCTACTGACTAGAAAAGCGTTCAAGCAAATGAATATTGTTTCAAAAGTCAGGAAGCTTTCAGAGAAGCAAATTTCAAAATAATCCTAGAAGGCAGGGTATAGTTCTCTCTCTCTCTCTCTCTCTTTTTTTTTTTTTACTAAACTGTCTTGAATGCTCACATACCCCAAAAGAAATGAGTTGTTTTTTTTCCCTTTAGGAGAGAGTGATTCCTCCCTTTTAAAATATATAAATCTTTGGACCTTCCCAATTCCATAGAAAAACACTGCATATCACAGTTCAATTACAGCAGTAGGGGAGTTAATTCGATATATGATAAAATATCAGGCAGACATTGCAGGCGCTTTTCAGGTTACTTTGTATTCTGTTGTTGTAGTGGCACAATGTTCCTTGCAAAGCACAGATCAAATGTCACTTTTGTTCAGAGTACAGTCAAAGATAATGTTAAAATAGAATCAGTCTTAGATAAACTGGTGTTTTAGCTGTGAGTCAAATATGTTCATTCAGGTTTGAATCACTGTAAGGTAGGAAAGGATAGTCATAAAAATACTATTACATTTTAAAAAAACTACTTACTCTGGAGTATCAAAGAGTGAGGAAGTCCTATGCATGAGTAAAGATATAATGATATGATACTATAGTCACATGGATCTGTTTTGTCTATTTGTAGGCTTGTGCTAAGTTAATGGTAATCTATTTTTATCTCTCTGAGTTTTCAACTTAAATGAAATGAATGATAAATTTGCTCAAATAAACCAAAAATAAAACCCCAAACCCCATAGCCAAATACCATAAGCAACAAATTTACAGATGCAGGAGAGAATATGACTTTGTTAATGTATGATATTTTGGGATTTTGCGGCGTACTTTCCTTACTATGAAATGTATGTATAGCTTTATAAAAATAATCTATAAAAATAAAAATGTATGTATAGCTTTATAAAAAAATAAGCAATGCCTGGGACAGGACTTTAACTTTTGATCACCGATTATCTCCAATCTTGGAAACACACAAGCCGCTCAGAACATACGTGCAGTCCATACAGGCATTCAGCAATCTCATACCAAGATTAAAAAATGCCCAATAACTCTGTAAATTAAAGACTGAATTTTTGGTATGGGCAACTAAAATTCTTATTACCAGACTTCAAAGATGAGGATTATCCTTGTTGTTTTCTGTTGTTCAATGTTTGTGATATAGTTTAGCCTTCATAGGCTTTGAGGAACAGAAAAATAAATTTTTAAACACATGATTCAATAGGAGAAAAAGGGTTTGTTGTAGCCTTGAGATTAGTCAGATAAATCATTGAAGTTGTAACTTTGGCTCCATATCCTAAAATATCATTATTAAATCTCTTTCCATATGTATCAAGTGCAATGAAATCTGGAGTACTGTTTAAGGTTTGGGGCGTTTCTTACCAGAAAACAAATGAAGTTCTAGAAAAGGTAATCAAAGATATGAGGGGACTGAAATGAAAACAGATTTTTAAGGATTAAATACAAGACATTATATTTGGTGGTATATGAAAGTTCATGGAAGCTGAAAACAGCAAGAATAGCTACTTATTTAAAATATACAAAAGGAATATCAAAGACTAAAACAAGTATTCTGCTTTAGCTATTTTTTTTCTGATGCTGATCTTGTCAGTAAGACTTAAGGCTAAATATTAATTGAGCTGAYATATATAACTATTACAAAAATAATTTGTTAAGCACTGCATGTTTGTTGCTGTATTTGTTTCTAGCTATTGATTTTATTGGTACTGTAATTTGAATTGTATCTGAAGAATTTTTTTTTATTATTATTGTGGGGCAAAAGTAATAAGGAATCTTCCTGGAGCAACATATAGATTAGTTTTCTCACTATGGTGCTAGCAATCTCACTACTTAACATTTGCCCATGAATTCCTCATTTGATAAAAGCAAAGCAATGACAGAGGAGGAAAAATAACCCTAAGTACTATGAGGACCTCTATATTTTCTGTTATCACCAGAAACCCTGTTTTCTCAAGCCAACATCCTGCCTGGAAAATATAACAAGAATTATTAAGAAAAAGATTGAGAACAAATCAGCATAATTACATGATAACATAAAGCATAGTGCACTAACATCTTGAGTAGGCTCTGTGGTCCTGGATACTTCATCTAAAATACAGCATAGCAGAACTAGAAATACACAGGCAAGTGGCGGAATCAGAGAAAGGCCTCTATCCTAGGGAGAAAGTAAGCAGCTAAGAGTGGTCAGACTGGGAAAGGATCTGTAAAACTAAGGCTAAACTGAAGATGATGACCAGGGATCCATTATTTCCTGTTTTTTCATAACCCAAGCACTGGAAGGTACTCTATGACAGGATCTGATGAGCGGAAATAAGGCAAAACAAAACAGAGAAGGATGCCCTTTGCCTTGCTATAATGTATTGCAGAATTCAAGAGATTTGAAAGGGCATTAGATAAATATATAGAGGGTAAGTCAGAGGCAAATGCCTGAACCTGATATTAGAACTCTCCAAGCTTCACACCAGGAAAAGCTGGCAAGCCAGACTAGGAAAATGATTAGTCTCTGACCTTTTTCCTTATACTTTTTTTCTAATAATTCTCTACTGACATCCATCAGAAATGTGGTACTGGGCTGGATGAACGTTTTTCTGAGCCAGTATGCCCTAGCTAACCAGGTGTGAATTTATGTTATGTTAGGTCAGCCTGGCAGTGGCTGTTTCTGTAACTCTCATGTGCCCCAGGATCTTCCTGCCTGCCCAAAAGCCTTCAGTGTCCCCCGTGGTCAGTGGGAGACATTTCAGTGTGCCRTTGCTTCTGAGGGACCAATTCTGCATATGTTGATGAAAATGAAACGTATCTCCTACGTACAATGCAGGATGGTTGATGAGAGCATTTGTTAAGGAATCCTAGGTGCTCAGTTTTGAGATATACCATACTTAAGTGAGGAATACCTTAATGTTACCTAATGATCTTAAATTGTTCTTAACTCAAGGCAGGTAAAGGTAAAAAGATAGCACAAGCATTCGTTCACAATAAGCTCTGCTGCACTGATGGGACTTAGTTGTTCAGCTGCAACGTAGCCAGAATGACACAATGCTCTGCTGCAGAGGACAGGAAAGATCAACCAGCTGCTCCTCACTATGGGACATTTGTGAGAAAAATGGTGTGATGGACCTCTACACTTGCATCTCAGTGAATTCAGGGTAACAGAGCAAACCTGCCTGAAAAGAGGAGTAGCTTGTGCATTTTAAGTTACACCCTCTTCTCTAAGGCATCGTCACTTGGATAGCATTCTGCAGGACTGATCCTGAGCAGTTCTCCCAATGGTTTCTGCGCTTTCATCTCACTGGCAGGGCAAAGGTAAGTGTAGATTCAGTATAACAGAAAATATTTTTTTGCTTACAAGTATGACAGACAACTGGACTKAAAGGTCTTGTCCAATGCTTTGTTGAAATCAATGCAAAAAATGACATGAATTTAAATGAGGTTTAGCTAGAATCAGCACCTCTGGATCTTAAATCTCTGTGTGATATGAGACAGACACCAGCAACTGGTAGTCAAAACAATCCCCCAGATATCTTCTGTGTAAAAAAAGGATTCTTTTTCAAAGACTCATTGATATAACTAATAATACATATAGATATTAATCAGTATTCTTTCAGAGTTTCTTTGTAGGGTTCTTTACAATTTCATATGGTATTACTGTTTTCAAAACAAATGAGCTTATATAATGTTATTTAAAATTATCTGAGATTATAACTTTAATAAATCACTCCTTTCTGTGTCTGACTTTGTAAAAATGAGACTGAGACGTCTCTGGAGCTGTAAGTTAATTTGAATTGACATCACTGACATTTGCAATTTGAAAGACTGAGAATCTGCATTTCCCATGGGAAAAATCTCCTTTGGAGAAGCAAAGTGGGCTTGGCCCAAGTGAGACTTTCTGACTTAAATTGTTGCTTATCCAATCTTCTGATGTTTATACTTAGAGAACCACAGAAAGTCCTCCTACACCGTTTCTCTTTGTTTTCTATCTTTAAACATGCTAAAAGTAAAAACAGAACACTAGCCATTTAAATAATAATGTACAGTTCTTATGAGAGCAGACTTTATTGAATGTGCACATTATCATAATGTTCACATTAAACTAATGTAAATACTTACCACAGATCTTTAACTAGATACGGCAAATCTTCATTGATATTTAATTTAATCAAGACACCTTGCATGAAGTTTGCCCTCTGTGCCTGTTTCCTTTCTTAAGAGATAAGTAACAATTCATATTTACAAGCATGAAAAATGAGACTGGAAGAGGTTAAATAACTTGCTTTATTGTGTAGCATGTTCACTGCAGAACCAAGAAAAGAACCCAGACCTCCCATCTTCCAGTCACTACAAGACTAGTCTCTGACTTATAATTCAAATAAACATTATAAAAAAGTCTTCATGAGAAAATAAAATGTAATGTCAAGCACATTTATCAATTTAATCTTCTACTACATAAGTTTTCAATGCTAGAACAAAGCAGTTTCTCTATGTTTACCGTAAATTATATTTATGCATTCCTTTCCAGCCCCACAAATGCCATAATTGACCTTTAGGGGAACTGAAAGGCTCCTTATTTGTTAAAGCACAAGCTTGCACATCTGTTTTTGCTGTGTCAGCTGACAGCAGCTGTAACATTAAATACGTTCACAAACCTTCATTTTTTGCATTGRTGATGCTGTTTAAGATACAGTATCACATTAAGCTTCACTTTGTGTTTGCTGGATAAATAAAGGATGAACTCTTTTCAAATTAAATAACTTTTACTCTGATAGTACACTCATTAATTACCTGGGAATTTTAAAAGTTAATATCACTATGGTTCATTTTGCTAGGACAAATTTTCAGTCTTTCACACCAACTGAATAAATGTTGTGACTGACCTATAAATTAAAAAAAAAATTAATGGTCATCAGAGATTTACCAATAATTAAGACAACTACTACAACTATTTCATGTGTTTTCATTGTTTGGTGAGGAAAACAAAAGATCCTACGGTATAGTTTCTTCATTTTCAGAAGAAAGCCAACATATTCCTAAAAATACAATTTCAGATTTGTGAAGTAGGTTTTAAAACATTCTTCCTTGAGAACTCAAAGGCAGACATTGTTTTTCATACTGAAAAGTTTGAATTTATCTAGATTCTCTGTCATTCTGATCACTCTAATTTGTGGTACTTGGTCATTTCTAGGTATAAAATATGTCAATCTAGTAGGTATCTGGGTTGATTATTAATATAATCATTCTTCTTGGCAGCAACAAAATTAGCTTCATAATAATAGTTAGCTTTATGTTGAGCTTCTATTAAAATCAAAATAATAGCTGTTAGGTATTATTCTTTTGTAACCAATACTATTATCTCTATGATGTCATGATAACAGCTTAATGCCAAAGTTGTATAATAGAAATATAATGTAGAAATAAAAGTAATTTGATAAAAATATTCTTTTTCCATGTAATTATAGATTTAGACATGTTAAATCTCATTGCAACATTATGTCAGTACTAGAAAGACCAAATATGATCACTTGCAACTGTAGGATCAAAATTTTTTTGTGATCCTTTCCTAGTAATTATTTTTATTTTATTTCTTAACAGGATAAAAGATTTATTTTGAAGACTGATTTAGACTTTGTATTATAATTAGTTGAGGAAGAATGTATATGTCTCATTTACCCTAAATGTTCAGGTGTGTAGTGAAGACCAACTGTTAGTTTCAATGGAGAGTGTTTTAGTTGTGAAACAAATAGCTATAGCACTGTGATTACCAAGGCAGAGAGTCAATACGTGCTCACATGATGAAATTAAAGAATAATTTTTAAAAGCTTATGTTAAAAGAATCTTGTAAAATCAAAATGCCCAGAAGTTAAGAAATTCTGCTCTTAAAGTGGCGAAGATAAATTTTTCTCCTTGTGATATAAACTTTAATTGCCTATGGGGGAAAATTGTCTAAGCTCTGTAACTGAAGACTGCATCATAACAGTGTGCAGAAGATGCTAATTAAGGTTCTACTAAGTAGCGTTAACATTTCCATTCCCAGAACTTTGTGTATTGGCTTATGCAAGTACAATAAAGTTGTTCAAGTTTTTTTTAATTGAAGGCATGTAAACATGTATTAGTCAAGTTTTGTAGCATTTGTAGAATTTTTATCAGCTACCTGAAATACTGGGATCTCAGATATACCGTGAGAAAAGTAGGCTGTATATTAGGGATGTGCAACTGCACAAGCTGATTATAAAAGATAATTAAAAAGACTAACAAAGATATTTTTCTAAATTGTATCAAGACTTCAAGAGTACAGCTGCCTCTTGTGCTACTTCATTTGAACACCTTGATTCATTCATGATGGGAAAGTAACTCAGTAACTTGCACATTTTTGACTTTTTAATTTTAAACATGGTCAATGACCACACCAGGGGAGAGATGGTGTGTGGTTCCATAAAAAAAAAAAAAAAGTGAAATTATTTTTCTTTATTTTTCAGTTTCAGAAGTTCCTGGGACTCTAAGCCTTTAGCACTATTGTGTTAAAAGATTCTCATTCTTTCTCTCTCTCTGTCTCTTCATTTTTTTAAGTTAAAGTGATAAATATAATGGGAACTGCTGGAGCTATGTGATGAAATAGGATCATGCTGTCAGAGCCTAATGCCAAGAAGCAGGAGGGAGGGAAATAACRAGAAAATGAGCTGTGGGGAAATTCAGCACTTACAGTTTTCTCTTTTTTTCCTTATATTTTTATCTCTAGAGTTCCAGAGGGCCATTGAGTTTCCTGTTGATTTGCTCCTCTTTAATGTGGTCAGATGGTACTGTCACTAGAGGACATAAAAATAACTGTAGGTCTCACCAGTAGCAAAAACCTAGCAGAAACACAAGTTGAAGCTCAATTTTCAGAATCAGCAGTCAGATTAATCTACACTGCTTCTGGAATACGGAACTGAAAAATGAATGTTAGTAGAGCTCATGGCCAAAAAGGAAGAAATAAAAAGAACAAATGGACCATCAGCTCGCTCAAGACATACTGTAGCTTGTGTGCTGCACACAACAAAATCAAGCTATGTTTGCAGTCCAATTGACAACAGGATAGGAATTTTTTAAACCGGACTTAGTTAAAGTTAGTCAATAGGAAAAACAACTTTGTATAATACACTCAAAGATAGACCTGCTTTGAGATGTTAAAAACAGATTCTATGAGGCAACATATTATTGTCTATGATGGAAATTAGTATGTGAGGTCAAAGAAAAAGTGGTGCTCTTAATAACAACCTAATTTCAAAATCAACTTGACTTTTGGGGGCTTTTTCTAAGTATTCCAGGATGCTGATTTGCATTATGATCATAATGTTGTGGCTATTTATTTAGTAATTCATGAGAATAAGAGGCTGAAATGCCTTTTACAAATTGATTCTTTGATAGTTAAAATACTCTGGTTTTGAATCTTCAAAGAATCATATTAAGATGATAACACCGTTTCCTGGGGGGCAAGGGGGAACTGCTTGTCTGCAGCAAGGGCACTTTCCTGTTTAGCATGAATATTCTGTGAATGCTTTGTTTTCTGACTTCAGTCCTTCTCACATATATATATCTTTTAAAAAACAAAAATACTGAAGATATGAAAGCCATAATCATAAACTTCTATAGAGTCCATGCTCGTGCAGTTTCACCTCCTGAAAAGGACAGGGAAATTTCTCCTGAAGCCAAGTAAGTTGGACTAAGGCCTGTATTTCAGAAAGGTATCCAGCCTTGATTCAAATTACTCTCTCCTAATAGAAATCAAGGATTGGATGATTTACTAATTCGCTATTGTGTCAAACAAAGTTCACTGCAAGGATGGGGAGCATGAACTCTGATTAGATGGTAAGCAACATGATCTTTGAATGTTCAATGGTTATTTGACCACATGATTATGCCTTTTGGGCTCTGTTTCTCACAGGCTACAGTGCAAAACTTGCTTTTTGTAAAAATGAGGATGAAGATTGAGAGCGATGGGTAGTTTGTCTTTTTTATTTGCTGGTGGACTATTCTATAGATGTGTATGTCCTCAATCCTTAATACAAAATTTTAAAGCCTCAACATTATACTTCATTCACATGAATCTAGTTTGTCAAAAATATATAGATCTCTATAGTTAGAATTACAGTGGTTCCTTATCTCTGAATCTTTCCACCCAGTCTTCTGTTTCACTAAAGTACCTGACACAGTGATATATGAAGTGGCTTTTTTTTGTTTTGTTTTTTTTGTTTTGTTTTGTTTTTGTTTGTTAATCAGTGATATTTGTCCAGAGAAACTATAGCTTTTCCTTCCTGGTATCCTCTGTCTACATGTTCTGCATAGTTTTTCTTCTCTTACCTTTCAGCAATTAAGTCTGCTTTGGAAATCAGACAAATCTTGTAGTCTAATCTGAAGATGACAAAGATATTTTTGGGTATTCTGGAATTTGTTTATTCTGTGCTCCCTTTAATGAGAACTCTGCTCTTATTGCTAACTGGTGCTGCAGTGAGCCTCTGAGAGAAAATCATCTCTAAGACAGCATAATATTATTGCAGCCCTAATACCTTAGTAGCAATGCTTCCTGTGCTATAGCAGAGCTCGTTCTGCCAGTGTAGAGCTTGGGATCTTGGCGTCATATGCAAGGATGGCGGGACAGGCCAGGCTAACACAGCTTAGCCACAGAGCAGTGGAGGACTGAGATAAGGGACTTTTTTTCCTATCCTTTTGCACATACAAGAAATACCAGTGACAGAAAGATGTCATCTTCAGAGGTAGAATGGAAAGAAGCAGCAGTGTTTGCATTGCAAGAAGTTGTGCAAACCTCTTTTAGCTGAGAGAATTTTAGGCCGGGGGGAGGGGGGGGTTCAGACTCCCCAGGGAAGCCCTGGAGCTGTTCTGAACACATCACAGATGAGCTTACAGCTACCTTTGTCTCTCTTTTTCCCTAACTCATGCCTTCTGTCATACTTGTTACCCAAGATGTATCACAGAAGCAGGCTTTGTGCAGAAATCATGGCAAGGATGTCAGTTTGGTAGAACTGGGGAAGCAGTACTGGTTTTACTCTACTTCCTAACTATGAGTTCTGCAGGTGGTCTTCTCAGAAAATCTGTGTAATTGTCATAATCTAAATTTATTTTAATTCAGATTATTTAAACTTAAGAGGCGACATGAAATATATAATCCCATAAGATATTATGTTTCTAGGAGTCACTGAGGTTTCTTTGACAAATCTGGAATACACTCATACAGGAATATTCTAAGTTATGGCTACTATAAAATGTCATGTCATCTAGCTGTTGCAGCGTAAAAATGAAATGAGGGGCCTTATCTTTGTATTATGGGAAAAAGAGAATAAACATTCAGAGAAAGTAATCTTGTAATCTTTCACTGCAGCCTGTGAACATTGGAGTAAATCTGGTTTCTTTATTTTTTTTTTTCTCATTAAACTAATTGGATAAGGAGAAAAATATTCATTCAAGCTGTTAAAACTGTACTGAAACAAATAATGTGAGATCCCATATGTGCTTGCCTTCTGGTTATAAATAAACTCAGGGCTCCCTCTAGTGAGATTTCAAAATACAGTGTATGTTTTTTCTTTCACTGAGTTAAAAGTTCTAAAGTTAAATCAAAGATTTCAGTAGTACATCAAGCAAAAATAATTACAAAGCAACATAGGTAATTACTTTTAAATCATTTCAGAGGTGCAAAAATGGGGGACCAGTTCTTGTTATTCAGATGTGCTAGTACATGTTTATAAAAATTTTTAAAATGAAATATGGTATATAAATCTGTTGTCATTTGACTCACAAAGTGAGTTTTTGCCTGAGACAGAAAATTTCTTACTGCACATGGCTGTATGAATACACTGGTTTGGTTCTCTGTCATGAACTACTTCTGTAGAAAATTAACAAAGTAATTAACCTGGAGGTGCACTGAGTACAAATGCATCGGTACTGAGAGAGCCTTAGTGACTGACCTTCAGCAATAATCATCCGAATCTCCAGGAATGACAACTAAAAGTAATGAATGTCAAAAAGGGCCCTGCCAGCGGTGGGATTCCCTGGGAAGGTGTCCGTCCGTGTGCCCGTGCCTGGACAGATTTGTTGCTATGGTAGCATCTTCTGCTTCTAGAAAGCATTACTTCCAATTTGACATGTTTGACTATTATTCATTACAATACAGGAGTATAGCATTGTAACTATAGTTAGTGTTTGCTCTCAAACTGTAACTGTTAACACTTCATAATTTTCTCGCTGCCACTTTTTTTTTTCCTCCCTCACAAGGATTCTGGTAGTTTGATAGTCCTAGAGATAAAAATTTAAGTGTTTTCTACTGGCATATGAACACTGTCTCTAAAAGGAGTAGAACACAAGAAGGATGATCATTTTCAAAATCCCCTGGTTTCTGAAACATAGTTATGATTTACATTAACTAAAATATAGACCTTGAAAATATAGTGGATCAAATTCATTCTTGGTTAACGCTAGTAAGTTATATTGTAGCAAGATGCAAGTGGGTACAACTGGAGTAACTGAAGACATAAAAACTTTCATGTAATGCAATTTATTGTCTGTGGTGTTTAAACATTTTCAGTATCCAAAGTGTATTTGCTTGATTTTTTTACTTCAAGTCTTGTAAATCTCACCTTAGCAAGCCAATTTCACAGGCAGATTTGCTGATGTACTTTTTTTCTAATGTAAATCAAAGCCCCTTTCTCAGAGGGACACAAGCCAAAACTACTGATGGGTTGTTTCATCTAGTTGTTTCATATTCTTTAGACAACCAGTTAGATAACCTTTCTGCTGTCCTCTGCAGTTTCCTGTTACTTATGCCCCAATATTTAGTAACTGATTTTCAGTCTCTCTCTTTCACTCTTTCTTTTCTCTTTGACTTCCCAGACTATTTATGAGTTCCACGGTCCACATTCAATTTAGGAATCATAAGTAATTTTTTATGCTTTTTTGAAGTACAGTATCTCAATAATTTGAGCCTGTAAACTTGCCAGACCTGTTTTCTCATGAGTTTTCCATTATTTCCTGCTTCCAGCCATTAGCATGTGAAATGCCTTTCCTGTGATATTTTGGTGCTTCAAGGTCTGATTTCAGTAGGAATTTGAAGAAATGTTGACAACTGTGAATATGAAGAATGGTCAAGGAGTCCTTCAATGAGGTTAATTTTGGCTTTGTTTTGAGAAATGGGACAGGCGTTGGGGAAACCTCAGCTATTCAGTTGATATAAACAAACTCTATTTTAGGCCAAAATCAGTTCTGTTCCAAGYCGATTAGGGAGGAGTAGTATCCGGTCTGCCTAGATCTAGTCTTTTTTTTTCACTGTGTCAATGCCCAGAGAGCCTAAATAAAATCAGACACTTGCTGTAGTAGGAAAGGTTCATACATTTTATATGAGAAATAACCAGTGCTCCAAATTGCTTACAAGCTTAATATAATGCAGATAAGACTTAGGGGAAAGGAAAGTGGTACTCCATTCCAGTGGTATTTCCATTTTATAAGAAAACTGGTCCTATTCTAAAAAAGAATCAAAGGTTCATCCTCACAGCTCGGTAGCAGTATATATGGGCTAGCTCTGCATAGCACCGGGTTTCTTTACCTGAAGTAATAAAACTTTCCTAGGAGGAAGAGTATCTTTGTTTGGGTGCAGTCTCATGTCAGTACGTGTTTAAAAAGTCTACTGGACCACAGCAGGTTCATGTTTTGTAGCCTCAGAAATAGAAGAGTCGAGGTGCTSATTAACTGCATCTGACTTCGATGCCTCTTTCTGCTAATAGACATTCTCAAAACTGCTTCAGTTCTTATGCTGCCAACAGTTTGTAGCCCTAGCTTAGGGCTAAATCCAAACAAGCTGTTTGGATTTGGTTATTTCTATATTGTTGCTTCTAAATGCCCTGATTGTAGGGTTTGATCATGTTGGTATTTTCTAAGCATGTTTCTTCTGCTCAAAAATCTCAGTTCAGACTTTGTTACAGGAGTTGAGAGTTCAATTACAGCCAGTAAATACCATTCATCACAAAAACTGCTTAAAAAACATCTCTGGAGTGCACCTATGAAATGAAATGATGAAGTTTGGATTGACTGAGTGCTTGCGTGAAATAACTGTTCAAGAGAAGAGGAGGCATCAAGAGAGTCTGACTCTTTCTGTAAGTGTTTTTTTTTTCTTCTCCTTAATAAAAATGGTGTGTTAGGTTCTCTTCTATTCTCTCTTAGGTTAACTTCCCCTAGTTGGCTTCCAGAAGCTAGTCTGTGTTGACTGTGTTATCAACTGATGCTTTCAAAGAGCTGTTACAAGCTGACCTGATTTCTCTACTTCCCTAACGATAGCACACGTCTGCAGCATCAGCAGAGCCGTGTAGCTCAGCCACAGTGCTCTTTGACCCCAGTGCATGTCAAGGAAATGGAAATAATGATTCGTCCGGTAACAATTTCTGCTAGATCTTGTGCAGTACCAGATTCTCTCTTTTAGGGAGTTTTTGTTTGACTATCTGCAGCAAGACTTGGGCCCTCCTTTGTTCCCTGCATGGTCTGGAGATGTAAGTTTGAATCAACATTATTCAGGCTTCAGCATGTGGTGCCATATACGCTCTGTGGTTTTTTTCTTGCTCTGAGTATATTCTTGGAAGGACATGCATGGACTTCATGGCCTTATGATATTCTTTTCTTAGGAAGCAGGTGGCATGCAGAATGAACCTTGCCCTTTGAGCTGCTTGCTTTGTCTTAAGTTCATTTTTGAGGTAGTTTCTTGCGTGAGAGTTTGATATAAAATCTCCTTTAGTGGACATTTCCTGAAYGCTGTCAGCAAAGAACTCTCTGAAGAACTGGTGCAGACTGTGGAAAGCAACAATTGTACAAGGAATATTGGTCAGGACTTTACTGATTTCCTTCCAAAGGTCCCTACAAGGACTTTGACATTTAAAAGTTCATATTTCTGATTGGTGTTTGGGTGTCCTGTCCAAAGAATCTGTAGGAGCTGTGCTGCTGCAAGCTCTCTCTTTAATTCATTCAATAAGGAATAGAGAAGTCTCTATTGTTTAAATAGAAAACTTTAGAAGAATTTTGGTAAGATGATTTTTAGTCATTTTCTTTCATGCTGTAATGCTATCTGTTGGATAATGGAACCAACAGTATGTTTCTTAGGGATGTAGAAACATGGTAGAATGATTTGTGTGTATTTTTTGCAAGCTATTTTAATATTCCTAAAACAATAAAACATCTTTCAAGAGATGTCTGCACAAAACCCACTCTGTGTCCACACATTCAAGAAAGGACCCTTTGGATTGTTTTAGATAAAATGTTTCCTAGTGTTGAAACACTAGGTGCTTACTTCGTGTCAAAATGAGAATTAGAAAATACAAAAAGGTGATGTTATATTACTGTTGTTTATATATGGAGTAATGCCTTTCTATATTTTATGATGACTGAGATAATCATTTGGCTCCTGAGCATCCAAATTGATACATAGAGATGAAATTAAGTTATTTTCCTATTCTTTCTACATATGGTACCATGAGCAAAAATATTCTTGTAAATGAGCCAAATAGTCTATTAACCAAAGGTAGCAATTTTACCCATGGAAACACAAAAACACAGAGGATCTGATTCTTCCCATTAGCATCAGTGACGGTATAACCATTAATTCTAGTTAGTATTTTGATCTGCTGCCATCAATTTCATGACAGAAAGGTACTCTAAAGCTTTCCTTACATGTTTTCTGGCTAAATAAAACAAGATGCTAGTGAAATTCTGATCAGATAATCAGGCAATCAGCATTTTCTTTTCTTTCTTTCTTCAGAAAGAAATTTTCAAATCATCGAATTGTCTTCCTCCAATATTTAGAAGTCTTTCAGGAGCAGTATGGTTTCTTTCTTTGAGACAAATTGTGAAGTGTTTTTGTAAAGTTGACACTAAATGTTAAGTTATAGAAACTGTCCTATTGCAATGCCAAGCTATAAAGTATGGAACCTTTTCAATCTATCATGGTGAGAACAGATAGAAATAATAGATAATTTTGGCTGCAGTACCTGAAATAATCAAAAAGTCATGACCCAGAATCCTGAATTCTGTAATCCTGCAGTCGTATTTTCAATAGGAAGTAGATTAAAACTGCATTTTATTTCCATTCTGCCTTTGCTAGAGGTTCCCAGAATTGCTAACCAGCTTGCCTTTGAACATCTGATACACTTCTTAGTCATGCTAGGTCTAATCAGTACGGCTGGATTGATTCAGAATATTTCCTACAGAAATGTTCATAAAACAGTAGAATGCTCTTAGAGAAGTTTCCCTTTCACATGAGTCTTTAGAGATTATTTCTTTGAAAGGTGTATTTAAAAAAAAAAAAAAGCCTTTCAACTGCTTTTCTGTTTGTTTACATTTTGGCACTATGTAGAAAGCTTGTTTGTGTGGTGTTTCAAAAACCATCACCAGAAGTGCAAAAAATGACACTGCAATGTGTTAAGACTATTCGTCTGTGTAACCTGACCTCTCAGTCCTGCACTCTGCTTAGCAGATTTATTGTGCATTGTTTCCCTCCATAATGTTTCTCTGAAATTACTACTTTTCAAAGAATTATCTGTTATTTCTGGACGAGGAAAGCCTGAGTGCAGGAAAACTGTATCTGAAAATATCTATGCTGAGATAAAAATGAAATAAATAATTTTGGAAATTGGAAAACAGAGCATATATTACTTTTAGGAACTGCACAGAACAAGGTCTACTTAAATGACTGACTTAGCATCACAAATGGATGGTAAGGCAAAAGGGATATATTGTCCCGTACTGTAGATATTTGACTGCCTTCCTCATCACACTGAGTAAGACCACTATTTAGACAGTTGTTCACTGTTTGTTTAGACAGTTGTAAACCATGTAAATTATTAAGACAATTAATGTCCCATAATTAGTATTTAGACACCTAATATCCTTTTTTTTTTCTCCCACTCTGTCCTCCATTTACGATTCATCAATTTCTGCAATAAAATAAAAGGAAGACAAATCTGTGTTACTGTACCATCCTAATTTATCTCTAGAGCAGATCAGGCCTAAGAATTTCTGTGCTACCAGTAATGTTTGTTATCCAAATTCTGTATGATCCTTTCTTAGCTTAGCTCTGACAATAAATTTGTTACTTAGATGCTAGGTATAGCAGATGCTCAAGTAATTACATATAACCTTAGTGTAAACATTTGCCTTGACCCCAACTTTTCCTTATTGTCCTGCTCATAAATTAAGTCGGAGTATAGGAAATCTCATTTTATGAAAAATCATGTCTTTTTTTTATTGTTCTAATCTTTCAAAAAGCTTTAACCTTAATGCTGTCTTCACAAAGGAAGAAGCTGCTGGTCACTGGCTTTTTTTCTAGAGGTGGGAACACTGTGTTTTTCAAATATTTGGAGTATTTAGAAATATATATACACAGTAATAAAGTCTATAAGCAAATCTTACCTATCTTCTGTTTCCATATAAAATTTTGCTTTCATATCTGTCTTTGTAGGTATTTAGTTTCTTCTTTATACTTTCTAATATTTAATTTCATATAGTTTCCACATTCTGTATTTGTTTCATTTTTCACCTTTGTAGCTTACAATCTATGTATATTTGGAATACTCCTCTATTCCTTCGTGTTAAAGGATCATAAGGGATTTGCACGTGTTTACATGCCTGTGTGTTTAACCAATCTAGCTAGTAATTACAAACACCATTCAGGTAGTTTACATTTATTTCCCTCTCCAAATGTGTCTTTCTCTTTGTAGATGCTAACAGGAAAGATGGCATTTGAGATATCCAAGAGAGGTTTTTGCAAAGATATTCCACAAATCATTTAGAACTATATGGAAAAGGGAACTTAACCTCCTTTTAGACTTTGCTGGCCTTCTTAAAGCCACATAAGGCCTGTATCCACCTAAGTTTCTGCCCTRGTTTGCATTTCTATAAGCAGATATACTCAGATCACCCTGAGCCCTGGAGGCAGGCAGCCCCCTGCCTATTTCACTGTTGGAGCCTGGTGCTGTCAGCATGTTTACACAAAACTCAGCTGAATGTAACTCATACAGAGCACAGCTACTCAAGAAACTTTTTCAGGCTTTTAGCTTGTATGCAACAGCATACCRGCATTCCCACTTCAGCAGAGCAGCCAGGTAGGTCACTGGCCGTGGAAAGAAAAATGTAGAAGCTGTCATAGCTGTCTGTGACAGCAGGGGGACAACGCTGTGATCTTGAAAGATGCATTGAGTGCTAGTTTCAGAGCATATAGCTGAGTGTAAACCTTCCAAATTCCAGGTGTCTYCTATCTGCCAGATGTTTCCTTTTATCTTGCTGGAGTTATTTTAAGAGGTACTGCTTATATAAATTATTAAGTATTTATCATAGCAGCAATTTTCACCCAGCTGAAATCACAGATCATCAAATATTTTATCCTGTGGTCACATAAATATTTAATTGGTGTGAAATGGAATCAGGGAGAGCACAGATTTGAATTATTTCTTATACTTTCTAGGAGAACATTAATCATGAGATTTGTGGTTGTTCAGTGCTGGTAGATAGAGTGCCATTAATAACTAATGAGAAGGAGAGGAAAAGCTAGAACTAAATGCCTAAGTGGGGGATAGAGCCCAGACAGAGGGATCCAAGGCAAGGAAGGCATAGGAAGGAAACACCTGAGCTGCTTTGAAAATTTGGCTCTTAATATCTTTCTTTCCCTCAATCTACTGCTTGTTAAAATAGGTGTAACACTTAGCATTGCTGATCCCCAGAAGACAGAACTCATGGGTCATGGCTGGTTACACATTTTTTAAGTTAGTGTTCTTTGTAATTGCTTGTATTTTGATATATATCACTCTTGGTTGTGATTTCAGGTTTTGGCGGCTTCTGCTTTCAAAGGAAATAAAAGCTGAGATTTTTGCCTAGTGGTGTCTCTTTCAAAATGTGGAGTTGTAGATGAAACACAAAAATTAGCAACAATGAATGGTTCGATATTTTTTTGAATGAGACCAAATAAAGATATAGGAGCAGAGTTTCCTGTGAGGGTGGCATAGTTCCCATCAGCTCCTTCATTTTACAAGCAATAGTCTACTCCCAGCTCACCTGGGAATGGGAAAATCTGGTAGATGTTATTGTTATGTTTATTGTTATGTTTATTGGTTATACTTCATAGGCTCCTTCAAGATCTCTTACCGATTTTTGAGAAGAATAAATACATCTGTGTGTGTGAAATGCTTAGATGCTAGACTGATAAAGTTGTACAAGCATACAGACAGCTTGTGCTAATCCTGCAAAGAAGGAAGAGCAGTCAGCACTTCTCTGAGCAGGCCTTTTTCTTTTATCTACACAAATAAATAACTGAACTATCTGAAATAAATCCAAGGTACTCTGGGAAACTGCAGCATATTTACTCCTCCTGATGCCTCTTCTGAAATCTGCATCTCAGACAAAGCAGTGGCATAAAAATGGCAAGCGCCTCGTATTCAAACAGCTTGTTGCAGCTAGATATCAAAGAGCATTTTCTTCCCACCATACTTTATCATTGCTTTGCACATTTTATTTCTCCAGTACTGACAAAAGATTAAAAAGAAATGTCAGAATAAAGCTCAACTGTCCTAGCCTACATTCCTCACTTACCTCCCGTTCTCATCTGCTGTTCTTTTCTGTGAACATAGATCCCTTTTTGCAGTGTAAACAGTTTCTCCGTTGTGACTCCCTTCCTACAGAATGATCCATCAACACCAAGAYTAACTGATTTATATTATTACCACTCTCCTTGGCTTTTCCTGCCCCCAGCACATGTTGCCAGGGTGGTCCTCACAGTCCAGATACCCAATGTTTGTAGCACTAGGCATTGTCTTTATTTGTGTACATTCCTAACAGGATAGACACTTTGCAGAGAGCACACTGTGGTTTGTCTTTTGGGGGGGAGAGGGAAGAGAGCAGACACCAGAGCACTAGTTTTTAAAAGAACGGTGAAAAATTTTTAATTCCTTTCAAGTATTTCTGAAAATGCTAACTACAAAGTTACATTAATTCTTTTAGGTTTATTCTGGTTTTGTAATATTTTGTTCAGAATATGAGAAGATGTAAAGATTGTTTTTATGCACGAATGTTTTCTTTTATTTCCTTTTCCATTTAATTCTTTCATGAACCATCAACAACCTGCAAAATCTTTTTTCCAAGTCTTACTTTCACCTCATTTTTCATACAATTGACTGTCTGGGAGGGAAGTAAATATCCTGCAAACTACCAAGTTTAAAGTGTCAGCAGATCYTTAACGGGGTGGATTTCTTCTGCTTCTCGCTCTCCCTACTAGAGACACATTACATGTTCTTGCTATTGTTTATCATGCTACTGTCATTGTATTGTTATGATACTACCTTTATATCTCATATAAATTTGCCCCAGTAAAAAAAAAAATTCAGTTTGGAAATATCCAGAATTGAGCTCAATTCTAAAATGACAAGAAATTCTACATTATTATTTTCTTGAAGAATGAATGACTGAAAAGCAAATTTCTTCAGGATAAATAAATATCTGCTTATCATTAACATTTCTTTATAATGGTTATTTCTGATTCCATGAGATATAAATCCTAATAGACCATTAAATAAATTCAGATTAGTTTTATTTTGCTGCTATGCTTGGTTTTGTTTTATTTTTTAACCTTACCTCAGGAGAATAGGCTTTAATGTAAACTGTGTGGTACTAAGGTATCATAATTTCTGAAATAATCGATGTTTCACTGGAAAATGGACAGTCAGATTTATGTATTTAATTCTCAAAAAATCCATTTAGGTATTTAAAGTCACTATCAGTTTAATAACAAAGTCCTATTCAGGTGGAAAATAACCTGATGTTATCTAAAGTGGCCAGTGGATGTCACTGTAACAGTACAAATATGACTAAAAATGGACACGGGTCACTTTGAATAGAGATGTTAATGAATCAAAAAATAAGGCTCATGTTACTCAGTAAGCTGTCATGGCTGTGAATCATTAAAGTTGGGGATGAGAAAAAAATATGTGCAACTCATCTATTCCACCAGTTGCTGTGACGGGATTACTTTCCATGTCAGGTGTGAGGATCTTTGCTGCACAGCGCTAGATCCCCGGCACCCTGCTGCCCTGAGCCCTTTCGCCATCAGCTGGAAGCTGGCTGTGGCTGAARGGGCAGTTCTGGCAGCCTCCTCCCTCTAGCTCCAGCATCGTTGTGCCACTGGAAGCGTTTTGGCAGCCAGTCATATGATTGGAACCATTTTTCATTCGGAAGCAAAATTCACATTTGAAAACAATGGCATCAGATACTGTTACGAACTATATTCCGGAAATACTGGACAACAGATTTGTGTTTGTCTGTTAGGATCCAGTGGACTAAAAAGCAGAATCAATGTGGGGTACCAGGTTAGGATAGTTTCTTGACATCTTTTTTGCTGCCTTTTGTCAATCAACTACTAATTGCAAAACTCATGGCTTTCATTGCTGCTACAATGAGAGTTAGTGTAAACAGAATAAGTGCTTAGAATTATGCCAAGTATCTCATWTTTTTTTTTCCCTAGATTCCATAGCATAACTTAAAGAATAATATATTTAGAGATTGAGAGCTGGCAAAGAGCGGTGAGAAAAAAATGTAATGATTTGCTCTGAAGATTGCTGTCCCACTGTCTCCTTTCCCCACTTCCAACTGCCTTTCCCAGAAGAACCTTAAATCCCTAAGCAATCCCCTGCTGTACTCTATAGTTCAGTATTTTAAAACTTTCTGTGTTGGTGTAGGTGTTTTCTGGAAAAAGTAGTGAGAGATACTTACATGTGTGTGTTCATATAACTATACCTGCACATAAACACCTACGCAGACTTCGACTTCGTGACAGTTCGCAGATGGAGCCTGAGCTACCCGAGCCGTATCGGGTTGTCAGAACCCTCCGGGTTCCCCGAGGCTGTTCTTCAGTGTCCAGCATTTATTGACTAGGGATTTTGCAGCCAGAAAGTTTCCCAGGTAAAATTCTTAGCTGATGTTGAATTAAGCTGTGTTTGACTTGTAAAACCATTAACAGCAGAGACATGGGAACACACGGCACTTTGCATTTGGGATAATAGTTGTTTAAAACTAAAACTATGCTAATGATGTGAACTACCTTTCATAAAATGTTCCTTTTGAATATTCCTTTAGTGCTCATGGTACCTCACCATAAGCACCTCACCATTTTTTCTTCTTAGGTTCCAGTATGTCTTGCTTCAGTCACATCAGTTTGTATCTCTTAACTGAGCTAGAAAATTAGGTTTTGTCAGCGATTTTCCTTAAGTAGTTAAAAATATGATGCTGCTTTTTGGAAACCTAAAATAGATGGTAAAATGTCTGAATCTTTTCTGATCTATTGGCTTTTCTGAAGTATTTGGGCTATGTTTGCCAGGTTATCCTCCTTTCCTTTGCATGCAGACTGTGTTGGGGATTCTTGAGCTTTCTGCTTAGAGTATTTGGGRGAACTGAATCAAGTGTCACAATGAATGCTTGTAACTGAGCTAATGTAGTTTCACAGAAATATGATTTCTTTACACTTCTAAAAGTGTAAAAGAAAGAATACTTCAATATTCATATTTTCAAAAACAAATAAGATGTTATTAAAGCTCTCTGTGCCCATCACAAAGCTATCAAGCACTTCTGCAGTTGCCAGTATGTGCTTTTGAGATAAACAGTGAAACAAGAAGTGTGTGGCAGAAAGACTGAGGTGACTTGGCGGTTTCATGCTGAGGAACTGCACCACTTGGATTTGGGCAATGACAAGCTATAGAAGTACTATAAATCTCTTGTTTTCAATTYGTAGAGGGAAATGACATCTATCGATTTCAAGTTCAAAACTGTTGGGTAGATTTCTAAAGTAAGAAGTTAAAATGAGTGTGTCAAAATAACTTTCAGACTTTGCCTTGGGTTTGTTGAGCCTCTGACAAATATTTTTATGACCTTGGGAGTTTATCTGTTTTGTATAGTTCTTTATGATGCTGAAATGAGATACAATACTGTTGATCAGCTCATATTACTTCTGCAGCAGTGTTTCGGAGCAGTAATGCTCAGGAACGATGCTTGCTTATAAGGACCACTACCAACTGTTGAACTCAAATGAACAAGCTGTTGAGACATACCATTTTAAAGCCTGTGAAATCAAACTGCTACATATGAGCAAGTAGGTACATACTGATTTTTTCTTCTTTTTGTGATAACTGTGAAAATAGAACTGATTACTCATGCCTCTTCATACACTACCAAAGATATGTTTCTTAAGAAATAAAATGCATGCAAATAAATTGAGATATCAAAACTGCTAGTCTCTTACAGATAAGCTTTTTAAAAAAGTTTTTAATTTACATGAATACATTTTCAGAGTAACTGTCATGAATAATTTACAAAAACAATGAAGTACTGTATGATTAATCAGTGTRATTTAATACTAATAAAATAATCATGAATATTTGCCTTACAAAAACATTGGATTTTTAATGGCTAGATTCTGGCTAAATGATGGCTAAAGATTTTTAATGGCTAGAATCTAACCTAATACAAAAAATAAAAAGTAGACTCAGGAAGCTGTATCTGTGCACACACAATTATTTGCTTAATTTAAGACCACTTTATGAAGAACAATATATGCAATTTCACAGTGTGCAATTTCACTTTGAAAATAATCAGCCTATTTCAGGTTGTTCAAAACCAGGTACTGAATAGCTGTTAAAAGGCTTTCATGTGAAATAAATTTAAAAATGTATTCTGGAAAAATTGTGTCCCTAAATTGTCCTACTAATTTAAAGGTAAATAATCAGTTATATTTAAATCAAGGATATTATATACAGTGCTTCCAGCTTTCTGTTAATTCAGGTCTGCAGGCTACTATAAACAAATGGAGCCAGTAGCATGAAGCAAGCCTGAAAACTTGAACTGAATTTAAACGGATGATAGATTCAGTTATTCAGTAACTCAATTTATATGCATCATTTTAGTACTGTCATTTGTGTTATTAAGTGAAATGAAGATAGTTCAAAGTTCCTAAAGAAATAAAGGTAAAAGTTTCATGGCCTTTCATCCAGTCTTGAGCTCCAAACTCCTTAGGCACTCTTAGACTTCTTCCTCTCCCCCACTCCTCCACCAGAAACTCTAAAACTATATTGCGAAAACTTCCTAATAAGCTTAGTAATCCAAATGGTGCAAGTAGATTTGGGAAGAAGCATCCCTCATCCTTATTTGTTTGCTGCAGTCAGAGGGAAGGCAGAAGCTGCTCCTTGCAAGGGGGCTCCTGGCGTAGCTGGTCACTTTACCCACCCACAGGTGTCCAGGTGAATTCCTTTCCTACCTCGCATCGAGTAGTTCCTATAGGTATTCCTTCATCTGCTCATCCCACACTGAAATGATATGAAAGTATGCCATGTTTCTTGCATAGCTGTCTTGTAAGGAAAAAGCAAGAAGAAGGGAGGTACAATTTGCTTTGACTAAATTTGGCTTACAGTTTGCTTTGTCTGAAGAAAGAAATGTTAAAACTGCTCTGTGCCCATCTGTCCACTGTAAAAACAAAAAGAGAAATGCCATTTTTCTCTCAGAAAAAAACAAAAACTATTTTATCCCTTACATTGACATTTGCACACTTCCACAAGTTCTCCAAATACCATTTAAAAGAAGATGAAAAAAAGAGAAAGTTGACTTGGAAATGCCTTCTTCAGAGAACACCTTTATTCCACTTYCATAGCTTAGAAAATTATACCTAAAGGTGTATGAAGTTGTCTGAATTTTGGTATTATGTTTCTGCAGCCACACACAAGTCATTTTTTCAATGCATGACATCTCTTAAATATAAAAGATTCAAGATTAGAAAACTGAAGAAATATAATATTTCCTGAAACTGAAAGGAAAAATTTAAATTGGAGGGGGGGAGGGCAAAAAGACTTACTGAAGATAAGTCATGTTTTTACAGATTTGAATAGACTATCTGCGTATGCATAGGAACAAGGTCAAATCTAGATATCTATTAAAATACAGCCTTGGAAGCATTTACAACTTATTTGACTCAAGTCTTTTTAGCTAACATGTAGTCTAGGACAGTGCCATTAAATTAGTATGGTGTTTGTAGATTAGAAAAGTAATCCTCTCCCATCACCCTCTTGCTGATGTTTAATTTTTTTCCTGGTGCCATTCACTAATGCCTTCTTTTGACTGTCTGGGTTGTAAATTCATTAAGACAGTATTAAAATGCTGAAAACATTTTTTCTTTCATGACTCCTAAAACAGAAATACATAAACTTTTTTCTAATTTGAAATTTTCAGCCAGGTGACAAATCATGACAAATTAAAGGAATTTGTGATCATAAATACATTATGTTTGAAAAATCATACGCAACATTTCTGTCAAAGGTTTTGTGAATAGAAGACTCAATTGTGGAACAAAGCACTGAAATGGCTCAGTAATGAAAAGAAAAACAGCCAATAGTTTAAAAAAAGAAGCCCACATTATTGCACCTGGATTGGATGCTAGATTTCATAGGTTTAAGGACACCAAAAGATATCAACATTATAAAAAGCATCTGCAGTATTGCTTATTTTCTTGTTACGTAATGGTGTAGATCTTTCCCAGGTCAGAATATAAGCTCTCTAGGTGAGATAGCACCATAGTACTTTCCATACAAAACATTGTTTAGAGCATTAATACCAGGAGGCAGGAGTCCCATGGGACAGACAAGCCAGGCAAGTTCTGCAGCGGTAGAATCCAGAAGTCTGTAGGATGGAGAACCCACCCCAGTATGCTTCCTTCAAAATGATGGAGAGGTGATTGATGCATTGTAAGTACGYGTGGGGGCCTGCAGCTCACATGTTTGGCGTGGATCCACTCTCAGATGCTGCTATCAGAGAAAGTACAGATACATTCCCTAGTTCTAGCAGCAGAGCTGGAATTAGGACATAGCACCTATTTTAGGATTGTGCAACTAGGAAAGCATCTAGTCATGTAGCAGGAAATAAGACCTCTAGCTGCATGTGGGTATGATAATGAAGAAGAAAATTTCTGTGAAGATGCTAATTGAAACATTCTGTTATGATTTTGTTGATGATGTTGCAAAGAAGAAATAGCATCTTTGAAGAAATACTCAGTAGTTTCTTTTGCTTTGGAAAATGGCAGGTTGGCTGACAAGGAATGCAGGCATGCTGTGAGATAAATTTAAAAGTAAAATTACCATATCTGAACCCTAGTCTGATCAATTCAGTTTTATACAGTTTGGAAAGGAAAAGCCTGCTGCTGCTATGCAGTGATATGATGTTACTGGGCTAGCTGCTGCCAAGAGCAAATACTGATGTTTTGGTTGAAATATTTTATTGTCTGTATTCCTGTAATGCCTGGGACTTTTAGTTGTGGACTGGGACTTTGCTGCCTTGAGTTCTGTAAAGAAATGCATAGCAGGCAAGACTGCCTCCCATGAATGAACCGTATCAAGGAACTTCACTTTTCCCACATGTGCAAGGTACCATGTCAAACCCATGTACTGTTGCTGTACGGTTTCTATCTTGATGGCATAGAAATAGCCAAATGGCATGCAAATAGAGACTTTACATATTTAAAAAGTAGCTGGCTATGCTTATAGAACATGTTCATTCCTCCTAATTTTTCCTGTTCTTCCTGATCCTTTTAATAGCTTATAAGGGCTCTTGTCTTGACTTTTGTAGGAGTGAACAGGTACAAAATTATAGTTGGGAAGAAGAGCAGGTACATGGCCAAAGAAAACACAACTAATAAGAAATAACAAGTACTAAAAAGAACTAGCTTGAAGCTTGTTGAAAGACTTGGCTGTCAGAAATCCACTAAGCAGCAATAGAGGGCTGACCTCTAAGCTAAGGAGCTCATCAGCCAAAAAACAGTGGTAAATATAGGAACAAATGCCTAAATAAGAAGTCCTTTTCCTTGCTGTGAATTTAGACTTACTACCTAAGGACTATGTCAATATCTTGTTTCTGAAAATTTCAGTTTCTGCTGCTGTCACTCTCAACTCCTACCCTGAGCGTGGTATTAAAGAAAAGATGCACTGATTTGCAAAATAGATCTAAACAGTGGAAACATAAATTAAACAATATATAATTATTGTTGATGCTGTTAGTGATTTTTTAGTCTCTTTTTTTTTTTCTTTTCTTCACTTGACTATTCAAAAACAGAATTACATTGCAGCACTTTGGTAGCTGGTACTGCTGAGTTAGATGACAGTGATCTCTCTTGCTGTTTGATTCAGATAAAATGTGCGATAAAAAACCTGAGATGTAGTATAATAGAACAGAAAAATATGACTATGCAGAAGTTGCCTATGTGGGAAATTTGGATAGGCTCATATGTTGTACGCTGCTACTACCATTCTCTTTTACCTCTTCCCCTGTTTCTTTACACTAGTGCTTTCTTTATAACTTGTTTGTATTGTTATGGAAGTATTTTTTAGCAAACCTACATCTCACCATCTTTTCACTTCTGTAAAGGCCTGCTCCGAATATTCTAGTGTTCCATGTTCAAGATACTGAACTCTTTAGACTTACGTTTTGGCATTTTCACTAAAATATTTTAGAACAAAATCAATTCTCTTTGCTAAGGGAAATTAAATTGTGCTAAACATATTAACTGTAAATTTCTTTCAGTTTCTCATTTAAGCTAGATAATATGGCCAAAATTGGAAAAGTAACTCTATTCAGGGAAATGCTTCATATGTAAATATGACTCTGTAGAGCACAAGCTTAAAAATAAGTATGCAATTAGAATGAACTCCAGAATCAAGGCCCAAATCCTTTACATCAGACAGAAAACACAGATAGACCTTGTGGATATAAGAAAGATATATCTACCCAGATAGAAAAGGTCTCTTAAAATACTATAGAAATGAAATATGCATGTAATTCAGTGAGATTTTAAGGGTCAGTGTCTTAGCAACACAAAGTAAAATCTTTATAGAAATGTTCTACTTTTTAATTCATCTGCTACACACTTTAGCTTGCTCCTAGCTTGCTTTCCAGATCTTCTCCATAATAACTGACAGCTTTGCCAATCTAATGAAGGACATCCGCATCTGGTTAGTTTCTATGGCAAAATTTGTATTGTTTTCAGTAAGATCAGAAATTTGCAAATAATTTTAGCTTTCTGCTAAAGAAAATTGGCAAATATTGACCAAGATGAATTTTGCAATGCTGAGCTTTAAAAAAAGTACAGAACTACTACAGAGCTACTCTCCCTAAAAGAGATCATCTTGCTATTTTAAGGTTAATAAATGATAAGCTGCATAAGTGTGCATGAAAGTCCTCCATTGCAGAAATGATAAAAAAGTATTATACAGCTTCATAGTTTGTTTCGATAATAATTCAAAATTGTGCATATTCCTCCTGATTTGAATTATTCTGGTTTCAACTTCCGTGCATTTTTTTTAATTATTACCTTTTATTACGACCTTTGGAGGTCGTCTAATCATAACTTGACATAGCTTGGTGAAGCCCAATATTGGGAACTTTCAAGGATAGATATTTCATACTTCTGTGGGTAACCTGTTCTGATGGTGCATTATCAATGCCATAAAAATGTTTTTTCTTAATGTCCAATCCGAACCTCACACACCATAGGATGTGGCTATTGCCACTAATCACATCATTTAGCACTAAGAGGAGTTTGGCACTGTCATCTTTATAACTGATTGTCAAGTAGTTGTAGGCTGCTAGAGCTCTTTGGCTTATTTTTCAGATTAAATAAGCCCAGTTCCTTCAATTTCTCCTGACAATTTACGTACTGTAGGACACTGACCCTGGCAGCCCTTTTCTGGACCTTCCTCAGTTTTTTAACACTTTTCTTGAATTGAGAGGGTATGGGGCAAAGCCAGACAGAGTATTGCAAGGTGCAGCCACAGTAGTGCCAAGTAGAGGTGGGTAATTACTCTTTTATCTGCTGGCTACATTTTTCCTAAGGTTTGCTTTATTTCTGATGAGAGTGTACAGTTGGCTGGTATTCAAGCTGGTGCTTACCATAACCTTCAGGTCTTTGTCAGCAGGGCTGCTGCTCAGCCTGAATTGATGTATGGGGTTATTCCCAGGGCAGAATTTTGCACTTGTTGAATTTCATGAGTAAGTTGGAGTAAGTTTGGAGTAAGTTTGGTTTACTTTCTGGGCAACAGTTAACAGCTGGCTATAATTAATTTTTTAGATGGCTACATTTCTTAAGAAATAATTGGTATACGTCAGTTATCACAGGGTAATTAACAGTTTTAATTTCAGATGACTTCATGACAAGCATTATGGAAGTACCAAGTTTAATTTAAAACATCTCTCTCTCCCAGCCTGTTTTCCTAGCTAAATAACGCCCTGAGCATTAGAAAGTAAATCTGGGGACTCAGTCCTGCTGTTCCTTTCAGGTAAAATTTCTACAGAACCCAAAAAACACAGATATGCATAGAGCTAAACATGTAATGATGAAGTGAGACCATAGAAGCAACTCTTATTTTCTAATCTGCCCTGACAAAGACTCTACTGTGTGAAAAAGCATGTCTGCAAATCTGTCTATATAACACAGTTAATCTTAATGTCAAAACAGAGTAACTCAAACATATGAGAAAATTCAGGATGATGTGTGGGTACTTTAACCTTGAGCTTTTGAGTCATGATTTTGGTTCTGGTGGTTTATCAAGATACAAGGTTTAAGTTAAATTCTGTCTGATCCTGATCTGTTCACTAAGTCCAGAGTTTTGATCTGTTTTAGAAATGGTTTATAAAATGTTATACTGAGGAATAAATTGAACCTTAGCTTAATATAACTAGAGATAGAGTATTCATTACATACTGAGTGTGAGGGTAGGTTTTTATTTCAATTTATTACAAGCTTAAGAGCTAACTTAGCTTGTGCATGTGAAGCTTAAGAATGTACGCATTTCCTACATTTCTTAGCCACCAATTCATAGTTGTTCTCTGTTGTCTGCACTCTAAAAATACTATAAAATTGGATGGATCTCTCTTTAGTTACCAAGGAATTATTGTTCCAGTTTCTCATATTATCATATTTAAACATTATCAAGCTTATTCAGTTGATAGTGTCAAGGACTTAATTTAAACCATCTTTGTGGAGATTTTCTTCTTGTTGCAGACCTTACCCTCAGCTGTCATATCTGCAGTCTCAGGCATGTGTGCGATCTACTGCTAAAAATAGAGCTTTATTATTAAGAAACATGTAGAAAATAACTCTTTTCTGTCCTGAGGTTCTGCTGGGTTTCTGAGCACTACCTTAGCCTGACTTTCTCTCCCCATTGTTCTGTGTAGGAATGGGGTCAGATAAATCTGTTTGAATTCATGAGTTCCATAACTCCCAGTATGGGAATGTGGAACAACAATCAGACAGATGGCCCTCGGAGTACCAGACAGCTGACAGCCTCTCTGCTGAGGGTGCCTGAGATAGCCTCTATTAGGCTGTAATTTTGCTTATCTGCACCACTTTTCCTCACCATTTTGTAGGGTATTATCATATGTGAGCAGGTAACTGGCCTCTTCCTGTTGCCCTCTGGTAAGGAAGGGAGCAGAATATATGCTGCTCTTCTTCTGGGGACAGACCTTGCTCCTTTGCCTGCAAATCAGAGGTTTCAGCCAAAGTCTCTTGGAGAAGTAAGACTGGATGTTCGGCAGGGCCTAGAACCTTACAAAGGGGTACACCAGTACAATGAAGAACATATTTGCTGCTTGCAGACTACATATAATTATCATCTACTAAGTTCATACTATTGTACTGCATTTTATACTTGTGCTCTTTTCCTTAGAGACTCTTAGCTGGATATAGATTTCAGTTTTAATCCCTACTTACCCATTCTAAAGTCTTCATTAAAGCTTGAAAGTAAAGATTCTTCATTAACAAGAAAGACTTGATTCTTCCTCGTCCTTTGGCCTGTTCTTGTTTTTCCAGCATTTGTTGATCAATGAGAGCCAGCCTGACTGGTCTCCACTTGCTTTATTCTGCTGTGCAACAACGGATACAGGGCTGTCTCTCAGCAGGAAAGAGCTGTTCCCAGCAGCTCTGGAGGCAGTTTGCCTGAGATTGCAGGAGTGCAGAGGAATGCCTCATCTATTATGTGCAGTATGCAGAAAGCCACCAGAGACTGACAAATGAGTAGRATAATGTCTCCACAGCACCATAGCTTCTGCACCTTTTCTAAAATTAACTGACAACAAGCCTTTTGCAAATGTTCCAAACAGAAACAAAATTTGGTCAGCTATCCTGAGGAGGTAAGAAGGATTTCTTTTTTTTTCTTGAATTATAACAGTTGGATCTGTCAGCTGCATGTTATATAACAGTGATGTCTGATATACTCTAGAAGAAGTGTTGGAGAATAGCTCCCTGGTAAGAATGAAATCTTTATTTTATCTTTTTACCTCTAAGAGCCCTTGTGTGGATGTATGGGTTTATATATAGCTTTTTAGTATGTTCTCATAGTGGGAAAACATCCTTATACTAAAAAAATACATGCATCCATCATGATAGTTTAACTGAAYCGATATAGACAAAGTAGTACAACTTTATGGTAGACCAAAGTAGTACAACTTTATAGTATAGACCAGCCTGTAGTCAGGGGCAGCAATCATGTAATTTTTTAAGCAGATGGTATACTGCAAACCCCAGGCAACTATGGCAAAGTTTAAGATTTGCTTTACTATCAGAAGAGGAAATCTCTATTACATCTTCTAACATACAASGGGAGCCATGAACTTTAGGGGAATGAAACAAATTTGCCATAAACTTCATAGGTTACAATCGGTAAGTTAATTAACTTCAGTTTAGTAAATAATTTGTGTATCCCTAAATAGAGAAGAAGAGATAGGCTAGAAACCACTAGATACAGGGTGGAATATTTGACTGAGCATCAGATGGACTGTGAATTTGGGAGAATTAGAAAACAGACTGCTGGGGCAGAAAAAATAAAAACATAACATTCAATGCAAGTTGAATGATAGTATGTTGAATTTTACTCACTATGGCAGAATTCAGAGAGAATAACAGGAGTGAGGGAGACAGCGGAAGAAATTAAAGTGTATAGTTTTAAATATTTTATTATCGTGAATGATCCTCTTGGCATGCACTGTAGAGAAAAGTCACATTAGAACATAACGAAAATAAAATGGGCCATTCAGGCCTGGAATGTGCACTTTAGTGTCTTTTTTGTATAACCTATCACCAGTAGGATTAAAACTGTAAGTTTTTAAACATCTATGGAAACAATAGCAGTGACACAAATAAGTGTATAGTGGGAAGAGGAGGAAAAAGTGGCTCAAGTACGAACTTATAATGTACACATGTAAAGAAACAGTATTAATTTGTAAAGGAGGTGCAATTTGTACTCATCGTTCCTTACCTCCCCCGTTAAAACCCGATTTCTCTGCAAGAGCAAGGGTTTCCAGAGAGCGAGCAGGGAGGGAAGGTAGCTCGCTCTGGGGGTCGGGGAGCTGCGAGGCGGAGCCCTAACGGGCGCCTCCTCGCACACCGCTCGCTGATGGCGGGGGCCCAGGCTCGCCTGCTCACGGGGATCCGAGGGCCAGACACCGCAGCCATCGGCTTGCGCTCTGAAGGGACAGTCGGGACTGGGGAAAGTGACTGAATTTGTCTTGGTTCGGGGAAAACCAACCTTCCCCCCCCCCCCGGGCGGTTTTGGGCGCTGCCCCGGCCGCTCTCGGGGCTGCTCAGGCGCCGGGCGGGGTGGGGCGGGGCCAGGCCGCTGCCGACGGTTGCCGAGGCAACGGCGGGGGCGGGGCCGGTCGGCGCCGCTCGGCTYCCGCCCCTCGCTGCCGCCGCTGCCGCCGGGTGGGAGCTGGCGGGCTGCGGCGCGGCACCATGGTTCACCACTCGGGCTCCATCCAGTCCTTCCGGCAGCAGAAAGGTCAGTGCGCGCCGTCGTCTCCCCCCGGCGCGGCGCTGCGCTGCGCTGCGGGGCGGCGGCGGCTGCGGCGGGAAGCGCTGCGGCGGCGTAGGCGCTCGCGCGTTCCGCGGTGTGCCGAAATTTGCATGGTGTTGTGGAGGGGTTTGGCTGCTGTTCTGAATATTTACCCTGCGGCGCAAAGGGCCGTGGCCGCGGGTCGGGGCCGGCGGCGGCGTGCGGTTTGAACGTTGGCCGTTACGGGCGCCGCGCCCTGCCTGACAACGGCGCTCGCGCCGCGCCGGAGCCGGAGCCGTGCGGGGCGTCCCGCGGCCCCGCGCGTCCCACCGCCTCTGCGCCGCGGAGAAAGTTTCCCTCCCGGTGAAACGGTGCTTCCCGCTTTTTCTCGGCTGTCGTACACGTCACTTGTCCGGTTGCCGTACGCGTGATGTTGACAGGTGCTGTAACTCCGTRGAGCTTGCTGCTGCCGCCGTTTTTTTGGTTTCGTCTTGTTCTAATAGTCTTCGTAGCGTGCTATTATCTGAATACACGTCTTGGAGAAGAAGAAGGGCCGTATTTATTTGTGGGCTCTAGTGTTAAAAGTGAAAATACTTCTTTGAGTAGTAGTAGACAGTTCAGTCTTTGTTTGCAAATAAAAAGAGCTTTGTTGGGCAACAAATATGAAGGTTAAATTTTCAGCAGTGGTTACAATCACTGTAAAATCTTTACTGTGTCTGTGATAGAAAGAAAAGGTAACTTTCTCAAGGCACTTCGATTTTCTTTTCCTGATCCAGAAACTCATATTTTTATTACAGCTTTTTTGTTTGTTTGTTTAATGCTACCTTAACTGATAAGATGAAATCCTCATTTCTCTTGTTACCAGTATCCCTTTGCACTGTTTCCTTTCATAGCCAACAAACTTTTTTTTTCTTAGAGTTCAGTATGTCATGAACTATGATTTAATATGGTGTGCTTCATGCATAAATTATGGATTTACTTATTGGATTTCACCTTGTTCAGGTTCTGCTGTTTGAATGGTTAGTGAAAACTAAATAATTTAAAGCACTTACTCCATTCTGGTAGTTCCACAACGGATTTAATTCCTTGCTGTAGAGATATTGCATTTGATGCCTGTCTTATGTGCAGTAATGAGCAGTGCTGTTACAAATTGTGAAATGCCTAGTTCAGTCATGTTCAAAGTTAATTAAATTGTACAATAATTTTTCTTTTCTTCTTCAAATATAAGAAATGTGTTTATAAAAGCATCAAGTGACTTGGAGTCACAGCATTTATCCTTAATTTTTTATAAGAAAACATCTTTTACATTACAACAATGATTGGCTAGTCCTAGAGTCCCTAGTAAGGCCCTCTGGAGGGGTATAATAAAAAAAAAAAAAGCCCGTAACTATATTATTTTATTTAATTGCTTAAAACCAAGCTGTGCTGTGTGATTTTAAAAAATTATCTATGTTTTTGACATTACTAGAACTTCATAATATCCTATGTCCATGAATGTTTTTAACCAATTATGTACTGAGAAGCTGATTCTCATTCTTTTCTCCTTATACTTGAAGAAATCCCGATGAAGGTGCCTGGCCAATCATAAAGCTTTGAAAGAGAAAGAATGCTCTTAAGGAGCTACGGAGCATGCACAGCACTGACTAGTATATTCATCACTTTCCCCAACATCTCATGGTATATGCTAAATCTTCCTGAATGAGTTTGGTCAGAGTTTTTTGCAACCTATTGCCTTGGGATGGGGGAGGACAGCGTGAAGTCTTGAGCTAAAGGCTACGTGAAGAGTAAGCAAACATAAATCAAAATCAAGTATTTGTCATCTAATCATGAGGTGTTTAAAAGAGACTGAGAATCTGGTACTCTGAAGTTGAAAGACATTGATCTCTCAGCAGCAGAATGTGATAATGTGATATTATTGTCTTCAGTTTTTTCAAATTGGGTGTATTATATCATTCTACAATTTTAAATTATGATTTCATTTACTGTAATTTCTGACTTACTGTTGCTGATATTTTGACAAAATGTACTGTTTATATTTTCTAGCTGCTTACAAAACAGTGGCCTAAATTCCTTTTCTTTACAGAATCAGTGGTAATCCTCATGAAATGGTCAACTGCCCATCACAGCTGTGCCTTCTATGCTTCACTAGCATTAGGACCAAGCTTCATTTTTTTGGGGGGGGGGGGGATTTAAAGGATGTTCTTCTTATGTTTGTTCTCGGTCACATGGGAAAACAGTCAACGAAAGTAGTATTTCATGACAACAAATAGAAATTAATTTTAACCTTAATTTTAACCTGTGTACCTACTGCCAGGCAACRTAATATTCAAACTAACTTGCTAAAGAGAGTTAACTGTTAAAATCCATGATACAATGGGTTAAAGAAYGTTATTTTCCTTACCTACACTGAGCACAAGTAGTGGTTTCTGCACCAAAGCTGCCTTGAAAGAATAGGACTAAGTTCTCTGCTCTCTTTGATATCTAGGATTTCTCAACAGGGACAAAAAAAAAAGAGAAAAGTGTATTTATATCCTAAGGCTTTGGTTCTGATTAGAGGTTGTTTTCTTTCTTTTTTTCTTTTTTGCTTCTTGACAGAGTGAGGAGGTGTTCGCAGTAGGAGGTTGATATTATAATCTGCAACCGTGGTTTTGTCTTGCTCTTTGTTCAGATTGTATATGCAGAATGAAACCCTCAGTTTTCAAAAGCTGCGTTATAACACAAAATAGTGTTACAAGACATTGAGAGGTTTGAAAAAAGAATTTCATTCTTCTTCACCCCTACACTTTTTGCTGTACTTCACATGTCTGAAGKTATGCCTATCAGAAAGAACAGTGTCTGTCCTAAAGGTGGACTAATGCCCATGTGCGTGTCTGTGCAGAGTAGTGCATTAGATCTGTTGAGCCATCTGTATAGTTCTTTTGTCACTATTTTTAACCTGTGCTGTGGCAGAAACTGTGAAAGCTTTTTCTGAAATTACTTTCCTCAGTAACGTTCTCAAAGATATGCATTTTATTATTTCATATACTATGTTGTACCTTTATACTTTTTTATTTCTTTAAAGGTAACAGAGATGACTCAACCTATGGCCACCTAGGAATTACATCATAAAGAAAGAAACCTTTCTTATTTTTTAGCTTTTTTTCCAAACATCCTCTAGAAGAGGAAAATCTCTACCCTCAGACATTAATAAGTTCTGCTTAGAACTGCTAGGTAATAAATGAATAGTTATTCAGAAAGGACAAATAAGAATGAGCTAACACTGATGAGGGCAAAGATTGTCTCCATAGTCTATTTGGAGTTTAGTAATTCCAGGGAAAGACAGCTCATTAGGATTTGATATCTGATCTAAATCACAGTTAAACACAATTTATTTAAATGCAGGACATAGAAGTATACAGTGACCTTACACTAGACTTTGTTTTCTGGAACAGATCTGGGACTGGTGCAAAGTAATTGCTTGGTTTATTAGGAAACTCTATTAAAAATGATATGCTTCAGAAGGAGAGATAACCTTAGGTTGGGAAGGGGCTCTTCTTTATGAGATGCATGATAATCATTCACTGTGAGTGATTTCGGAATGTTTCTGGTCTGACTGAAGGAAAAACCTATGTTTTGGGTACAGGTCAAGGCAATAATGATCTTTAAAAATTTAATTGTCTTTAATCCTTATATACAGACTGCAGTTTCCTACATATTCTGCTGGGTCCTTTTATAGACTGTTATTGTTCTTTTTAATACCTTTATCAAATCTTTCTAAGGAAAGAGCTCCAGGCTTGTGGGTGAAGGGGGGAGAGAAGTTTCTGCCTTAAAACTGAGTTGCTTTAGCATAGTGTATGAATTTTAGGAACTTGAATTGCTGATTAAAATCCAGTGCCTACTTCCAGGTATGTTTCACTCTTTCTGTTGAAGTTGTGCAACTGGGCAGAAGGGAATTCAGTAATGGAGAGAGCCTGGGATTGAGAAGGAAATGCGGTGTGAGGCAGTAATCAGACTCCTGGGTTCCTATCACTGATTTCAGGGGCTATTTCTGTGCCTTAAATAAGGACTTTTTAATTAGGGCGGGGATGGAAACCCAGGCCCCTGCTTATTGATCCCTGTCTTTGTATCCATGAATTCTGAATTCTTTTCTGAACAGTAAATTATCTGAATGCGAATAACATCCTTAGGCATCCCATGGAGTTTAGGACTGAGCCCCCAAATTACGTTACGAATTTATAGGTGACTTATCACCATTGGCTACTGGATAGAAATAAGCTAAGGCTATTACGAGGTCATCCTAACTTTTCAAAGGAAGCAGTGGGTGTTGCTGTTGGGATCTTCTTTAATACATGCTATGTCCTTTCTGAGAGGGCTGATTTAGCTGCTCAAGGGATTTATATTGACTTTGTGTGACTTCTGTGCAAGTTAGATACCTCCATAAAAGACGTAATCCTAGATCTGAACTTCTGATCACTACCAAATACTTTGTTTAATTTATTATGTTAGCTATCTGAAGTTGTAGTGTGGTTTAGATGGATTGAGGGTTGGGTTGAGAATCTCTGAAAAGGGTATAGTCATTCTCCCTGCATGGGAGCACTTGTTACGTCATTAACTGATCTTTGTAAACTGCTTTCAGCTGCTTAGGGGAAAATCACTATTGTAGAGTTTTGTTGCTGTTTTTTAATTATAATTATAAGATCTTAACGACCTGCTTTCTTTATAAAATAACTTGTGAGTATACGTTTAAGTTGTGAATTTAAGTGAGAGTTTATAAATATCACATCTTTTTTATATTGCTCCAGAGTTGGCAGTGTTCAGAAACTTGGAGCTCTAATTAAGCCTTTTAGATTTTTCACAGAGAAATCCCCAAGGCTGTTTGATACTTCAGTGGCACCAGTGGACCAAGTAAGCTTAGTTGATCAGAAGAGACTGACATGTACAGAAAATCTCAAAGCTATCCCCATCTTGACTCTGAAAGCTGAGGGTAACATAGCTATTAATATGCACCCTTAAAATATCATATTCAAACAGTGCCATTTATAATGCTCTTTCAGTGTACTGAAAAGCAAGGCCCAGGTTTTTACACCTGAGTATATTTATGCCTGTTTTTGTTGCCCTGGTACTGCTACACAGCTTAAGATACACTCTATCATATTCAAGCTGACATCTTGGAAGAGCCCATAATATGTCTTTTTATTCCAGATTGTACTGTTGTAGGTTGTAACTTCAATAAAATATATATAATACTTAATTTAAAATAATCATTAAATAAGTATGATCTGTTTAACTACCTTACATATGCATGTCTGAATGTTGTAGTATGTAAGTTAAATATTGTGTTTGTGTTTTTCTTCACTGAAAAAATATTTAAAATTAGAAACCTAAAGAAATTCGAAATTTTGTCACATAACTTTTGTCACATAACTCTACTATCTGGCTACAGAAAACAATGTGATGGTAAGATGTCTTGGTATTAGCTTGCTATGTTTTATTTAAGTATAACTTGAGATAGTATTAGCTGTGGAAAAACCTTGTACCTATTCCCAAGCTTTTCAAAGCTTCCTAGGTAATGAGCTGTTAGAACATGCCCCCTCCCGCCCTCATAACACTGATTTTCTACAGAACTCTCATTTTACCATCAGGTTTATATTTCATTGAGTACCACCGTAAAATTATAAGTTTCAGTTCTGCCTTCATATTTTGATTAGTGTATTCTGTTTTTTCGTCATTTTTGAAATCTGTTAAATGTGGAAGATAAATGAAAAAATCTGCCAGTGTAAGCTCTGTTAAATGTTTGTCATGGTTTCAGAATAACTGATTTGTTACAAAATTTGCTACAAAATTAGCAGCAGCCAATATATTTTATAATTAAGTGTATTTTACAACTTCAACAACCAAGAGAAAGTAAAAAGTCRTCTTAACTAACAGAACCAAGAACACTGCCTTCCAAGCAATGTAGCTAGCCATGTAACAACTGAAAAAGTAATGATTTTTTAGTGAAAAGTGGAAAAAAAATAGCCACTTCTCTATCAAAGATATTATGATAGCAGAAGCTAAGTGTGTTAAATCCTTATGTTTGCTGAGCAACATGTAGATCTCTGCTTTTCTACTTGGGCCCATCTAAGCTGATGAGGCTGTGTTGTCTTGAGTGGGCACTGGATGAAGTTTTCAGAAAGTATGATACATGGGATTATGCAGGATAAAAATGTGAAATTCCCTTTATCAAACTTGTTTTATAATTAGTTCACTTTTATATGTTCTGAAATATATGTTATGGAGATTACTTATTTAAGATGGATTTAACTCAAAGCTAAGCCAAAGCCTACAGCAACGTGACTTAACATCCCAGAGCCTCTATGAATGGAAATTTGTTATGTGTTTCTCTCAATGAGATTCTGAGTCTGCCTCTGTTTGCGTTATCATCAGGCTTGTGAAGGCTTGAAGCCAGTGTGAAGCCGTTCCTCACTTAAACRAGGAATTGTTCATTCATCTAACTGATGAGGTCACAGTTTAATTCTCAATTCCTTTAACTATTTTAAATGTAATTTTGAAGCAGCTGACCTCTTAGCTGTCCTTTTGGGTCATCTTCAGTCTGAAAACATCAGGGAAATAGTAACAATTCTGTTACAACTATTTGACCTACTCAAAGGTAGGAACTACTGAGAAAAAAGAAATCATGAAAACATTCTGAATTAGACCCTGTCTCTGCAATTCAGGAGAAGGATGTATAGTTTGAAGCACACCTGCAAAAGTCACTTTTGAACAACAGAATGCCACTGTTTGTGGGGGGTTTTGTTCATCTCTTTAATAACAAAGTGGAACAATAAGGCACATAGGATTTTTTGCTTCTTGGCGTTAATTCTTACTGCATTTCTGGATAGCACTAGTAGCTCAGGAAAACACAAACGAACGAAACTGCAGATCTTTCAACTCTACGTTCAAAATTTCCTAAGTACATCACAGTTACTGAAGAGCTGTAACTAGTCACCTACACTCCAGATAGAAAGCTTGCCATCGTCACAGCAGTTGAGTTAGAAAGTGTTTGAAATGTCTTATTCTATTTACTACTTGTCTGATATAGCAGAATTACTCTTGGTCAATAGGTCTCTACTCCTTACCATTTTGTTTGTTTGTTTAGTAACTTCCTCAATAGTATCTCTTGCTAAGTCAGAAGGGCTGATGCATAGAATATTTGTTTTCTGTTTTCCTTTCACATCATTAAATAGGGAAGTCCAGTATTTCTAATGAAGTAAATTTCCCAAACCCTTAATCAGATTTTTAGAAAAAAATTAAGTCCTGTTACTTTTGTATCTTCAGGCTATTGTGAGGCAGTCCGTTAGCATTTTTTTCTGTGTGGTTGTTCTACAAGTAATTTAATAGTGTAGGAAAATAGAAAAAAAAAAAAAAAAAAGCAAAGGGAATTAAAGAGGGAGAATGCTAGGAGAAGCAGGACATCCTAAGAATTTCTGAAACTTATGAATGTGTTAAGAGATTATACAGAGGGTTTTTAAAGCACAAAATATTTAAAAACTAATATAAATAGGTGAGTAATGATGCAGAGTTGCAGAAAAGATAGATAGATGAAACAATACAGATAATGAAAGCAGACCGAGCATATTAAAAAGTTTGTGTAAGCAGTACTACTTAATGTATATATTTAAGTAGGGCTGTACGCTGGGGATCTGCAAATATCTCAGCACAACTCTCTTCACATAAAGCCATGTCAGCAACAGCAGCTTCAGCAATGAGTATTGATTTCAGAAAGTCGGTTGCTAAAAGAAAGGGGACAAGTAACTGTTTCCAGACTTCTAAAAAGGTGATACAGAGAGTATGTGAAAAATAACAAATATGAATGTACATAGAGCCAAACACTTCAGAGAGATAAACAGATACTACCTGAATGTAAATTGTGTGTGTCTGAATACATTGCATGGGGTATAGAACTGGATCTTTCAGCTGAGAGGAAAAGGCAAGACCTATGTACTACTGTTTAATCTCACATAAAAGGTGTGGGTTTTCTGTTGGCACTCTCTTTAAAATTGAAGTGTGTAGTAAAATGTATTGCTGAAGTCTAAACAGTGTAAGTGGAGAGGCTTGCGGGCTTAAATTTCTGTGTTTTGCAGAAACCCTCCATTTTGTTGATATATTTAAAGACAGCTATGAGATCAATCCATATATATATACACACATATATATATATAATTGAATTTTAATTCATAGTAAATATTCAGTAAACACTTGTGCATCTCTGAAGGCTGATCATATGCATGCAGAGAAACTGCAGAAAACCAGCCATCTTTCTGCAGAGAAACTGCAGAAAACTGTTCTTTCTGTCTGTCATTTCAAAGCTATTTAGGTGAAATTCCACTGAATACTGTAACATCTAAAGGGTTTTGCATCATTCAGATGCAGGTTTTTTTAAGGTTTTTCAAAGATGTAGACAAGTATTCCATCAGGGTTTATAAAACTGCTTGGCTGCCTAACCCACAGTAATCTCGAGGCATTATATACCTAGTGCTGTTTACAGGGTATTGGAATCCAATGCACTCCAGTACATAGATCTCTAAATATCTAAAAAAAATTTTTAAACGAGGAATCTGTCTTCATCAAGGAAGTCAGTTCTTTCTGAAAATATGAATTTAAACCTGAATAGCTATTCCTGATTAACTCTTGTATAGGTTCATTCATTGTTGTGTAGGTGTATCTATACCTAGAGTTAAYCTGGGATTCTCACTTAGACAAGCTCCGAATTTCATCGCAAGTTAACTGTATCATTTATAGATAGCATGTATATATCATTGAAGTAACTGCAAACCAAACAAGACACAAAGCTGGCATGACCTAGTAGAATAACCTTTATTAAGTTACCTTGTGCTAAGCTCTGTAACAGTATGCTTAAAGCTCTGTCTGTGTGAGCATACTGGCCAAATAGGTTGAAGTTGACTGGAAAGGCACACGTTTTTGTTAGGTTATGTGATAAAAAGCTCATCTGCACACACATAAAGGTGCAGGGGAAGAACATTTTGGGATTGCACGAGACTCATTGTAGGATGTTTAGGGGAGGAACCAAGGCAGAAAAAGGGAGGGATCATGGTGCTTTGGGGAGGAAAAAAAGGTAGTGAAGTAGAGGGATAAGGGAATAAAAAGGACCTGTCACAATCAAACAGAGCTGGTCAGTACACTTGTCTGGCCATGCCCTGTACCTGATTTGTGCAGTCTGTCCTCTCTCCTTACAAAATTCCATTTATAACTATTTTCCGAGGTGAGGGGCTCTCTTTTCTGTGTGTATGCATGTGTGCGGAGATCTAAACATCAGCAACTGGAGTGAGACCACAGATCATAGGGCCCATGTGTCTGGTGCCAACCACTGGAGCAAGTGAGGGTGTGCATGTCTGTGTGTGACTGCCAGTGAATATCTGGACTAGCCAGTGAGTAGGTTAAGTGGCTCTAATGGACTACCAGATTTGTCAACCCCTAACATCTTTTCTTGTGAATAAGTGGAAAAAATATTAAAACAAAAATATGATGTTATTTTACTGTATTAGCAACTGTAATAATTACAGAAGCTTTTTTTAATGTGCAAAAATCAAGGATTTTTCAGTTAGAATACTTTGCTTTGCAGTGTGCTTATATTACGGTATTATAAATAGGTACTGTTGTCTATCTGGCAACCCCAATGCATTGACCTGGCTGTTGTGAGGTATCTTGGCATATAGGATTCCATAAAAAAGGAGGAGGAGGATTTTCAGTACCACAAATAGTCCACAGGAATAAATGAATAATGCACAGGAGCTTAACCATGTTGCTATTTATAATTGAAAATTTTCAGAAATGCACTTCTTTGAAGTTGCTGTTTTAGAAATCCAGCATCTACATAAGATGGAAAAACTGAGTGAAAAACAGGCTATCATAAGTATGCTTCTAATTACTGTTATCCTTGTTGCAGCTTAGTTGGACTCAAAGGTGTTTCATGGTGAATGATTTGGTAACTGTCTTGAGCATCCTTGAACAAGCATAAAAATTCTATGGTTATAGCCAGCACAGAAACCCAACGTACTTGTGTTGGTAGCAGTGATATTTCAGTAGATATACCTGAGAATTTGGTTAGATTTGCATATGGGTTTTAGATATAAAGAAGAAATAATGTATCCTGTAACTCATTATCAAATTTCAAAAATAGATGAAGAGGAATTGAAAAGAGTATATTAATCGCCTATCAAAACAATAAATATAAGAACAGGTTAAAGAGATGAGAATGATGCTTCAAATTTTCACTTCATGTGAAGAGAAGTTCCCTGATCTTCRTCTCCTGGAGTATAGAAGCTTTTTCCATGGCTGATGCTTGCAGGAACTATGATTTAGGATGCTGCTCTGAAATAAATATAATGTGCTGTTAGGGACCAATCCCAACTTTCTATTATTTTGTACTGCAGGAAAGGCACTTCTTCAACTTTCTCTTATTTTATGTTATAGGAGTGCTAGAAATAAACATGAGATTGACTTGTATTCAGCAATACTTTGCAGCAGGTAATGATGGTGTCCATTGCTTAGTTAACCAGCACATTGATATGTTTGTGCCTGGGAGACCTTTGCAGAGCTGTTGTGTTATTTCCAGTCATTGGAGGAGAATGCAAGTAGTGTAAAGTAGAAGGATTAAGATGGAAGCTCACAAATGGTAATTAAGCTAGAAAAGAAATAAAATATTTTTTAATATTTTATATAAAATATATAAATGTTCAGCAAAATGTTGCTGATGTCTTATAACATCAACTAATTTTTAGCCTGAGAATTCATGAATATTTTAGTTATTCAAAAATATTTTTAGATTAATAATGTTTCCTTCTTAAAATGAAGCCTGAGTTATACTTAAAACAGTTATTGTAAATTAGYTGGGGATTTTAATTCATTAATATAGCTTTTACATTGGTCTGCTTTTCATTGTCAGCATATACTGCTTTTCTGAGTGATTTTTATACTGAAAACATAAAATGTAATATGCTAATATAATTAATTAGGCAGTACTTAATAAAGTAAACTTTTTAAGTCATATTCAGGTTCTATATTTTTCTTCTGTAGTTTGTAAAATGAATTTTTAATTTAATCAGAACTTAGTGGAAAAAAAATCTCAAGATTTGGCAAGGGGCAGAGACAGGGTTTTTAAGATACTGGGATTTACTAAGTGAAGAGCAATGACATTAATGCAGAAAAAACTTGCTGTGGAATCATACTGAGAAAGCTTTTGAAAGAAGCTAAGAGACTGTAATGCACTTTGACAACAACAATAACCAGATATTTGATTATGCTGTCTGTATGGACATCAGTAAGAGAAGCACTTCAATTCCTGTTGAAATAGCTGCGTTGTTGTTTTCATTAGAACATCAAATATATTATACTGTTGAGTGAAATGCCCCATGGAGTTACCTGAGTTTGGTCTAACCCAGCCACTCTTTCTGCATATTGCTGTGCAGTGTCCCTCGGAGAGCACTTGGTGGCTGCCCCAGCATGGTTCTGCACACCGGTTTATCACGCTTGCTTCTTCTCAGCAAATTGCTGAATCYCAGAGTCAGCACTGAGTTGCACAGAGTGCTTTCATTTCTGAGCCGGTTCTTAAATACTTATTGGTGTCATTACATGCCAAAATACATGATGAATTCAGAAATGCTAGTTATTATGGTAGATCATTCTCATGAGCAAGTTGCCATTAGTGCATGGTGTGCTCCTGTTTACTTAAGTTTGTGTTAGAGTTTYATTCATCTATTTTGTAACACTGGAATTAACAGTTTGTTCCTTTTAGTCTCAGTACAAAAGAGTCAGCTTTCTCCCAAATTGAAATGTACTGATAATTGCTTTGTTTTCAAAAGCAAAAATGTAATTTGTTTGAAAAKAATTGTACTACTTCTCGTTACTATTATCTGAGCACTTTCACAAGGAACCAGTAGCACTGTCCCTTACAGTGCTGTGAAACCTTAGTGAACTTACGTATGGTATTCTGAATATTCATACGGATTGTTTGGGGGGATAAAGAGGAGGAGTCTGGGGAATACACAAAGTGTTTTGAAATTGAGGTCCATAAGAGCCTGTATGTTGATGGAAAGATTTTCTTCAGAAGAAAACAGTGCTGTGTCCTAATGACTAGGGTTTGGATTTACCTGTTGTTTGACAGCTTGCTTGTCTGATGTCTCTGCTTATAACTTTGTTCCATTCTGAGCTGCTTTGTTCTGGAGTGAGTAATGGGATAGACTGCACGTTTGGTTTCTGAGGTATTTGGGAATTGGCGGTTGGCGATGTCTTGTGTCTGGCTTCCAACAGTAGTAACACTGTAGTAGTAATGATTACCTAGGGATATAAATATGGCAAGATTTGTAGAGAGATGCACTATCTTTTATTGTTTACCTTTCATTAAACTTAATGATTCCATCTGGGAAGATTTGGAAACAAAAGCTTTTCTTCAGATCACATGGGACTTTCCTAAGGCTTTCTTATTCTGTTATGTTTCTCACAAATACATTAGTTGCTTGAGWAGATATCCTCCATCCTGTCCTCCCCCAGGTCTTGCATCATTTCTCTATTATTAGGAGTGAACTGCTAGCTCACCTAAAAGTGCAGAAGACAGGAGCTGTGCTTGTTACTTATTAGAGTCATCACCTGGTTAAAAATAATTCATTTGAATGATCTAGTGGCCATTCATAGGTATTTGCTGTCAAACATTCATCTCAGCTGAAGGAACCCAAGTTTCTTAACAAGCTGGAATGGAAAAAAGGTACTTTAAGGAATTGATTAAACTTGTTTCTCAGTTTAAGAAGGGGGGGGGGAGGAAGAGGGACAAAAGTTCCCCAAACAAATCTTCCTTTAACTTAGAACAGCRTTTTTACCAGTGTTATATTGTCTGAGGGTAACAATCACCACTCCAGTCCAGCATATGTTTTCAATACTTTGACTTTCAGAATTGCCTTGGACTGCTCTGAAAGTCTGCTAGTAAAAGGAAAAAGAAAAATGTCTTTGGTATGGATGCCTAATGATAAGTATAATCAGTAAGAGTATTGGGGACATGACTTGTTGACAAAATGCCACCAGGAAAAAGAGAATCTGGGAAAAGAGAGAGCAACCCCTGGAAACTGGATGTTTTTAAGATGAATATTAAAACCAATTTGTGGAGTCTGCCTACCAGATTTCATATTGCAAATATGTGATGAATGTGTTGGACAATCTTCTGTATAATACATTGAACAGTCTAGAGGACACTTCTTTAAAACAAGGAATGTTTTTTATGTGGCTGTTCTTTATTTGTTCAGCTCTTTTATTGTCTTCTAGGCAGGCATACTCTATATGCCACATAACTTCTCAGAATTCACCCATACAGAAAGAGCACTCAAGGTATACTTCAGACATACTTCGGAGTCTTTTTTTTAGCTTAGAGCATTAGTTCAAGAATATGAAAATTATTAGGTAAGAAAGCTAATAGGAGAAATAGCACTGTGATGCTTGTCCATGAATTAATAATTAAAGGGGAAAAAGGGTTTTACAGTTAGAGTACTGCAATGGGAACAAAACTAAAAACTCTGAAGCAGTGGATTTTTTTTAAAATCTATTGTAGAAAAAATTTATGTAAAAAATAAATAATACTTTTCTTATTTTCTAGCTTCTCACTGTGAACACTTTTCCTGTTCACACTGAGGCTCCCAGAAGAAATTAATTTTAAGAAATTAGCTCAGAATCCTATGCAGAGGTGGAATAATTAGGATATCATGATTTTAATTTTCTTTCTGGTTGTGGTAATCATTTGCTGGTTTCTACTGCCGGTCACGTTCTTTTCACTAGAGTTTTTTACAGGCTTTTTTGAAAGCTGCGTTGGTGAGACTTGGTTGGAAGAGTTGATCAAATTTCAAGAAAGTTCCAATCCCAACAGAATTTGGACTTGTGGAATCATGGTTCTGAGCATTTCTCACCGGTTCTATTGGTCAGTTCATGATTAGGTACCTGAAAAGAATGAATAATTACAGAAGTATTCTGAAAATATCAYGCTCAGCCTCTGAAATGATGTGAACAGGGTATCTTAAAAGATTAAGTAATGTACATACAGCTGTCAACCAAATTGTGAAGTCACCAACTATAACTTTTTCTCTGTGATCTTTGTGGAAGGAGAACTAATTAAACTGAGACTGCTAATAATGAATGCGTTATTTAGAAGAAATAATATCAGAGCATATAGAATTCAAAATATTTTACAGCACCATAATATGTAGCAATGTAAAATGAATTGATATTCCCTCTGCAAAGAGATTAACTTTTTTGTTTTTACAATTATGCCTGTTTTTTTTATTTTAGAATCAGTAGGATATATGCTTTCAAGCTTTACACCACAGATTGAAAAAAAAATCCTCACTTTTGCTCTCTGACTAAATTTATAATCTAAATTTATAATCTTGGCGGTGTTTAGGAAAATACTGCATATCACCAGATAGAATAAAATTACTAATTTTCTCTTGGCTCTTCCCTATATGTTCTGCTGCCTATTGATGCCTGAAAAGCTAGAGATTTGAAATGATGGAAGTGACAGGGTACTCCACCACTCTTAGTCCACACACTAGAAGGTTTTATTGCTAAATTTTCCTACCATGCAAATTTTTGTTTTTATATCTTTCCTAAATAATTCCTTGTGGTCAAAGTATTTATATAACTTATTCTTTTGTAAGAGATCAAGCTAGACCCGTCCTCCCTTTCCATCCCAGCTTTCAGGTAGTAGAGGACAAAAGGTTTTCCAGGTTCCTCTTCAATTTTTCAATACTGTATGCAGAAGACTACACTATTAAGAAGAGTGTATGAGAGGAATGCATTACTTTGTGCTTTTCAGAGCCCTTTCCTGACTTTTACAGAGACAGGCAGGGAATAAACAGCTGGGAAGGAGGAAGGATCTTTGGTTGCAGTCTCCTGCTGCTGAGTATGAGCAGCTGTTTCCTCCTCTGCACTCATCTGGGGGTTCTGGAGTGACACTGGGGATGGGAGCAGCCCATTTCTATGTGGTGGTGAGATTTTAGTTCATTTGCAGCACACTCGTTAAGCTGCCAGGTGTGCATATACATTTTATGTGCCCCATACACATCTGTATCTCAGAGAGAGGAAGTAGCTATCAGCTAAAAGTTGCAGACTTTTTAAACCACTCCACTCTTACATAAATTATGTGAGCCTTAATATGCCACGAGGAAGCAAATCATGACAGATGAATTCAAACCAGCAGCAGTAGCAGCTTTGTCCAGAACATTAAACTAGAAACATTTCATAGAGTTCATCCAGACTATCTCCCAAGATGTATGCTTCTAGGAGAAATGCGTTTTAGTTTAGGGACTCTAGCCTTTAGCCTTTTTAAGTTTACTTTAGCCTCTTTTAGCTTCATTTAGTTTGCTGTTCTTTTCTTCCTCATTTCATTTGAAATCCATTATTTTCAGAGAATGGCAGGGGAGGGCTAGAAGGGAGGGGAACAATGTTTATTTAACACATTTTGTTGTGGCTACTTCTTTTATCCATTTTTACTCGTTTTGACTTTTAGGTGATAATGTCCTATTATTGTACCTTTTTATTAGAAAGTGCATATTGCTGCAGTTTTGGATAAGTTCTTTCTCCACCATGTAGTTTCTCCTTTCTTTTCATGGATTCTTGTCTTTGTAATAATCTGTCTTTTGTAAACATACAGTTTTTGTCACTGATTCTCTTCAAATTTCATTTTCTGCCTGCTAAATATTTGAGTGTTGAAGTCATCTTTAAAAAATAATCTAGTTTAGCAATTGATATAACTATTGGCTAAAGATATTTTATGCTACGTAATATTTCTGAAGTTAGTAACTTTGTGATTTTTTAAAATGCTTATTAAAACTATTCAGAAAGTATATGCAAATCTTCATTACTATTGCAAGCTTTCTCACAAATGGTACTGAATGTTGCTGGGCAAGTGAACTTCTAGATTTAAGTGGGCAGTTAATTACATGTGGCTAATAAGACTTCACTTTTATATGTGTGTGTGTATATATATATATATATATATATATATATAAAATTTTTTCCAAAGAACTGGCATCACAGTTGCTAATAAGGTCATAACTGTTTATGCGGTCCTAGTGCGCGAGGAAGTGAACCAAAGTAGTTTGTCTGATGTGAACTGCTTCAGCATCTATCCACAGCACAGAATAGCTCTAGGGTACTGGTGGTGGATTRCTTATTCTTTGTCTAAGTTTTACAGTGACATAGCACTGGTAGTGCAGTTCTCATCAGATTGGTGTAATATACAAAACTACTGAATCCAGAAAGGTTAAACATGTTTGAAGTCAGTTATCTCTGGATTTTCGTAAGATCTTGATGAATAGGGGTGGTTTTAGTCTTGCTGCCTTTAGGTTTTATTGTAATAAATGTAATATTGTAATTATTGCATTCCTAAASTAGGAGAGAAACACTTTACAAAAATTTGAGAACAAAGAGGAAATTATTATTATTTTTTCTTAGTAAAGTATGCTTTTTATTTTTCATTTTTCACAAAAGAAAACATAGATAAGTAAGGGCCTAAACCCAAATTAAAAGTAATTCATTGATATTGGCCAAAAAAATCTGAAGATACTGATTTTTTTWAATTTAATTTTTATTTTTTTATAATCCACTAATGTGGGCATCTCCAAAAGGTAAATATTTCATTACRTTTTGTTATGGAAGCAGAGACAAATATTGTTAGTTTCCGTCCAAGAACCTATACTTAGAGAAAGGGAGAAGAACCCTACTGGTTATATCTGCAGAAATAACTTTTCCCAATGCAGGAAAAGACATTACTTGTGAGAGAACAACATTTTTAATAAAATGCCAAAACTGATTAGAAGTTATTCTAATCAAGAAATTATTGATACATGATCTCTCTCCTGTTTTTTTTCTGCCTTGAACATCTGTCTAATGCAAATCTGCTTTGGAAATCTTTGATGAAATAATGCTGGGGGTTAGGTTCTGTATGAGTTTCAATTTATGGAAAAGGTTGATCTTGAGGACTGTACCAGGAAATCTGTGACAACTTCGTATAGAATAGAGCTGTTTTACAGTCTCACAGTTGTTTGTGCTGAATGAACATATGTTGTGAACTCAACAGTCCACAAATAGTATTTGTAATATCTGTAATAGTGGGAAGCCAACAGTTTGAAGTGCGGCATAGTCTTTCTTCCTTGGTAAGCAAGTAAATTTGAAATTCTGCAGATGGGTTTTTGCACAGGGTTGTCAGCTTGCTGTATTTGGATTTTCATTGAGAATACTTGCAGCTGGAATATTACTGCTCTTGTAACTACAGAGTTTGTGCAACTTTATCTATGGCTGAATTCTGCAAAATGAACATACATATATTTTTAATTAAAAAGTGCAGGAAAAAGAGTATTCCTCAACTGATCACTTAAACAGATCTTGAGATTGGAGTGAAAGGATTTAAGATTTCCACTTCTTCAGGTTTACAAAGCCTTTACCATTTTGGGGGTACTCTCACATAAGAAACCATCCCTGAACTATCACGTGGGAAAAATTACATACTTATGTTTAAAATAAATGTGCATTAAATACCCACAAAACTCTACACTGAGATACTTGAATAATAAAATCTAACAACCCTTGTGAAGATAAAAAGAGGAGAGGTAGTTCAGTGGGATTGCCTGCTATATGACCTTGCAGTATTGACCTTACAGAAGATAAAGCTTTACGTAGGTGTGACTTTTAGTCACAACCACCTTGAATTTGCAGGAGGTCTGACTAGTGAAGTTAAGTTCCTTCCAGGAAACTCTTTACAAGTAAATGTAATCATGACAGAAGACATCTGTACTCCTCTACCTCTTTTAATTTTCATATTTTTTCCTTTCTCTATTAATCTACAAAAATCAGGAGGTTCTTAATCCAAATCTTTTGACTTCCTGTTGCGCCTTATGTCACCATATTTTGAACCTTCATCTTAAATAAGAAGAAATCTCTTGTATTCACTCTGCTGCAATTGCTGTGTTAGTTAAACTTTTTGTGCAGGCTTTTTTTTTTTTTTTTTTTTTTT
>NW_020450086.1:581377-828429 GCF_003343035.1 Apteryx rowi | reverse complement strand
TATCTTCTGAGAAAAAGCTTTTGGAGTTGTAGAAAAAATCAAGTTGGAAGGTACCTCTGGAGGCAACTAGTCTAAAGCTTTGCTCCAAGCAGGCCCAACTTCAAAGCTGTGTCAGGTTGCTCAGGACTTTATCCAGTCAGGTTTTGAAAATCTCCAGTTCCAGAGTCCTCTCTGTTCCAGTGCTTCACCACGCTCTCTATGAGGAATTGATTCCTTATGTCCAATTGAAATTTTCTGTGTTGCCTCTGTGACTATTGCCTGTTGTCCTTTTGCTGGGCACCTCTGGCCTCTCTTCTCTTCACCTCTCCATTATGTAGCAGAGATGCCTGCAAGTAGTGGAGTGAACCTGCAGTTACGTCCTCCCTTAGACTTCTCTTTACAATGCTAAACACTGTTTCCCCACCCTCTCCTTGTGCTTCATAGGCTGCTTAACCATCGTAGCAGCCCTCCACTCAACTGTCACCAGCGTGTTGAGCTCTCCTGTAAAGGAAGGTGCTGAAGCTGGGCACACAGTTCCAGGTAGCTGCAGCAGTGTCAGCTTGAGGGGAATAATCACTTTCTGTGATCTGCTGGCTTTTCACACATCCCGTAGTCTGCTCATCTAGTCCATATCCTCTCAATTTGTCTGCAACGTTACTGTGGGGAACTGTGTTGAAAGCCTTGCTAAAGTCAAGGTAAATGGCATCCATTCTTTTTCCTTGTTCACAGAGCCAGTTGCCCTTTGGTAAAACTCTGCTGTTCCCAGTCACCTTGTTGTCCTTCATGTGCCTGGAAATGTATTTTGTGCCCCTTAATTTTCCCAGTTTCTTCCATTTACTAACTACAGAAGCTTCAGATTTAAAGAAAACTGTCAAAGTTGTGATATGATGCAAACATTGAAGAAGCAGCACTGCTGTGGCTGTAACAGTCAATCTAATTTCTTCATAGTGCCATGATTATCAGACTGGAAATGGTCCTTTACTAGAATGCAGATAATTTCCTTATCATTGATAGATGGATCCCAAACAGTTTTATAAACTGGAGATCTCAGCTTTACTGCTAGGGAGCCAGGTTCTACAAAAAATGTCAAAACAAGCAACCACAAATCCTTCAAGCTCTTACTTGTTATTCTCTTCATAAGGCCCTACTTCAGGAGCTTCTGAATTTACTTTCTTCTGAGACAGATCTCCTATACAAAAGGCCAACTTATGTATGTTAATTGCAGTGAGAACCATTAGGATCAGGAGATACAGTATTCTTTGGAACAAGGTTATAGTAAATTAGTCATAAACATTGAACATTGTTGGAAGGAGGAATCAAAAAGCCAACAAAAACTTGTTAAATCAGCAGAAAGGCATTGCACGTTGGACTCTCTAATCATGCCATTTGCATAAGCTGATAAGAATTTCCAAAGCGCACACAGATTTCCTGTATGAGCCATCTTAAAAACAAATGAGATGACACGATTTGTCTGCAACATTGTGACAGGTGTGCTGACAATAGTTATAGCCAATAGCCATCGCCAGTATTAAGGCTTTCATCAACAGAAAGAGCCGAAGAATGGAACTGTTCAAAAGACGTATGTATAGCGGTATCATTTGACATGAATGATTTGGCCACTGAAGCGGCTAACATTTGTCTTGAGAAGCATAAGCTTGTAAAGTATTTGAAAAGGATCATATAGCAGATTTTGATTTCCAGGCTCCAAGTACTGAATGCCTTCTAATTTGAAGTTCTGTCTGTAGTCAGGAGCCCTCGCAGACATCAATGACCCGTGGAAGGGCAGGTCAGCAACTATAAATGAGCTCTGCTATTTTTATTTATTTTTAACCCACTATACTGAATTAAAGGGTTTCAAAAGTTGGCATCAAAAAATAGCTATAGTCAGTTCATGTATCCCAGCACTAAAAAAGAAAAACAACAAAATACCTCTCTCCTCTCCAAACTCCAAACCACCCCTTCAGTTTTTGTCAYATGGGGAAAAAAAGCAGACACTAATCAGACTTCCCATCAGTTTGGCTCTAACAATTTGCCAATCAAAAGTAAGACTCTTATCGTAATTTGAGTACTTAACAAAGCTGAATTCTTAAGGAAAATGATCCCCTCTCCTAGACTGAAATATGAAAGTACACAGATTTTACAGATAGAGCTTTGTAAATTGTTGAAGGCAAGAGTGCACTGAAGAGAAGTCGTCATCTCTTCTAATGAAAGCAGCTGATGAGTCTCAAGAGACCCAAAAWACGTATTTGTGACCTTTGCTGCTTACGTTGGTGAGCAAATCAGGAGGCTATAGATGTCTTTTGCTGCAAGGCAATACTACTTGCTACTATTTTCCAGGCAAGAAATCTGGCCTTACTTTTTGCAAAGCCCCTTTTACTTATCTCGATAGATTTTTTTTATTATTATTATTTAATTAATTAAAAGGTTTACAGTACAAGTAAACCATTCCATTGGTGCATACAGGTCACACCTAGGATTCAAATCACTTAAAAAAATTCCTAGCTAAACCCAGAATTATAATTATCCTTTTATCAATTGAAAGAAAAGGAAAACTGCACACAAACTGCTTCTGCTGAATAATGTTAGCATTGACTCTGTTGAATAGCTTATTCAATAAAATGTTCAGCCTCACTGAACATTAAAGAGAATTTTAATTTTAAAGATTAATGTGAGATCATTTTGATTTTTCAGTCATATCAGAATTTTTAAGATGCCTTTGCTTGACCCAATTTTTGGAAAAAATCCAACATTTAAGGTAGGGAGTGACTTTTCAAATCACCTAAGTAATATCTATTGTTATAAGATTCATTCAGTGAAGTTGAGGAATATTTTACATTCAGTTTGAAGTTCCATTTAATGAGTACTCAAAAGTAAGTTTAGTGATCTGAGTTGAGTGACCATTCAGTCCTCCACACAGCATTGAAGATTTCTAGGAGAAGAAAAAAATGTTTTTAAATGTGAGCTTTTCTGGCATTACTTCTCCCAGTCTTTGATAATATTGAAATATAAGGGATTGCAAGCAATTTTTCATTCAACCATTGCTTTCTAGCAAAAAAGATAAGCTCCAAAGAAGTTTAAACTTTAGAATAGCAGAGACATGCTATAGAATTTCTTCTGAGTGGGCAATCAGGTGGAAATGAAAATTCTGTTCTTATTCCTTGTTGACGTAATTCTTGTTTTTGTTGTAATATCTGATAGTATCTAATTTGAAAGACTTTAGAAATGCAAGGCTTAAATTCAGCTTAAAAAATACTTAGTGTAGAAATGGCTGCAGATATTTGATTTGTCTAGTTATTTTGCTGCATGAAATATTCAGGTTTTCTTTTTGAAATAAGAATTATACTGACCTAAATTGACTGTTTTTTTCTGGACTATACAAAGTTCCACAACTCCCACTGGCGTTTTTAGTTTTGCGGTATTTTTTCCTTCAAAGTATGTTGAACATGTACTCTTTCTATTTTTCTTTTAATGAGATTTTTTTTCTGAAGTTTTCAGTTTAAAAGTTCTTTTTCCCTGAATTTAAAAATCCAAACAAAGATTTTTTTTTTAGTAAAATGTTTCAGTTTCAGACAAAAATTAATTCTCATTTTTCAGGTTTGTCAGAAAAAGTAAACTTTAAATCAGTTGAAACAATTATGTAAAGTTAGTTTTTCAGGGTAGCTATTTATATAGCTCATTTGTGTAATATATCTCTGTACCATTATCCAGGAGCTAGTTCTATGCGATATCGTCAGAGGTTAGGACAGAAAAAGCAGTTCTTTTGCATCTACTTCACTAGAATTTTATAGGAACTTTATAAGAAAGTAAGGTGATTTTAGTATTTTTTAACAAGATATTCCTTCTTTATTTTTTGGRTAAAGTAAATATATATTTTTTTCCATTGCCATCAATATTTAAATGTTCAGATAGTTGTGTTATTTTATTTGGAAAGCCTTTATTTTACTATATTTGAACTGTTCTGCTTGGTTCATGAAGTGAAAGGTGACTATAGGCCTGAATAAGTAGAAAATCATTTTCAGGTTTTGCAAATCTCAGTTTGTTATTGCTTTATATTCTGATGCTTGAAAATGCTTGCCAGCTGAACTGATGCTGCTCTCCTTTAGGATTAATATATTATTAGGCTTTTTGTTGAAAAGTACTTGAAAAGACCTTTTGTACATTTTCACTCTCTGTGTGTAGCAACAYGTTTCTTTCAAATAGATGATCAGTCTGGCAATTCTATTCCTCTTATATTCTTCTTGCACTAATCTTTTATTTGCAACTGGAAACAAGATTGCGTAGGAAAAGGAGGCATTGAGACATAGTTTTACCAGTTATACTAATTTCATATTAATTGCAGTTCTTTATGTATCTAACTATAAAAAATACTTTATGACTTKTCCAGGAAGACAAGATGATCTTTTAAGTGAACCTTACTTCAAGTGAACCTTATTMTATCTGTTATTTGTAATTCTAAGCCTACAGTTGATTATATATACACTTTTTTGGCCAGGCAATTAATTTAATATTTTCATAAGGTTTTGTTAAAGTATTTCTGACAAAGGACTAACCTTAGAGGYGTTTAGTTTCAACAAGCTCCATTGTCTTCATCCAAGGTAACTAATTTTTTATGATGTCAGTGAGAGCTCTCAGTACTTAGCCCAGCGGGGGACCTAAACAGTATAAATCCAGAAGATTGTTACAAAGTTTTGTCACAGCACCAAATAAATTTTTGGTTGCGTTTTTGTTGTCTGAGCAAGTTGTGACTGAAAGGAAGATTTTGGCAGTCGGTGCAATTTGATGTAGTSATTTGCCTGTATGATGGGATGATGAATAGAGTGGATAGGGAGAAATTGTTTGGAGTCCTGTTTGCAACTGGTCTTATCATGTGACCAAGGTCCCTTAGAGGGGCTGTCAGGGTKAGAGGACTCCAGCTGCAATGAGGGAGTCATATGGCTGGAGGTATATGGATTGGAAGTAGAGTTCTTTGTCAATGATATTGTTGAAGATGAATATTGACAAATTTCAGATTTTAGGCTGTCAAGTCTTAAGGACCGAAGCATCCTTATTTTTGAAGTCTCTATATGGTTTAGGTCCTGATGCATGTACTATATATTAATATCTTAATATAGTCCTTCATTAGGTGCTAGTCTGCCCTTTAATCAATACTTTCTTGTGTCAACATCATTCTCTCRTCATATTTTCATTTTGGTCCCAGGGTTCTCATGCCCAGCAGGGTATTACAGTGGGGTTTTTAGCTGAGTTTCACTCCTTTGAACACTGCTTCAGCCAAACTGGATGACATTTAATGTTGACTTACGCTAATGCTGAGATATTTTGAAAATCCTATCTTGAAGATAGTATGAATTTTTACAGGTCTTGATCTTTTTTGACTTCTACTGCAAAAATGCAAACCCTGTGGCATGATCCATCAAAGCATGTAAGCCAATGAAATTGCTGTTGCGTTTGTCTTGAAAACATTAAGTGTTTTGCTGGATAGACACAAAACAATTCTTCATTGTGAGCCCAAGCTTCAAGGAGACTATTACATTAAACAAATATCATTGCTTATGATGCCATTTATTTCTAAACCTGTCTTTGATAAAAGTATCATAAACTTGGGGAAAAATAAGCTAGATATAGAAGAGTCTTCACGTAGAGGTAAATGAGTTAATCTCACTAATGCCAACTGTTTATACTGTTTTATTTACCTTTTTTTTTCACTTCCTTAAAAATTAAATTATTTTTCTTTTCTTTTTTTCCCCCACATAGAAATATGGAAATAGATTTCAAACCCTAAAAAAAAAAAAAAAAAAAAAAAAAAAAAAAAAAAAAGACTTCAGTAGTTATAGAAGAGCTTTCTGTGGATGCCTTAGAATTTGATTTTGTATTGGATGTAGCTCCTTACATTTATTTACACAGAATACATAATGGTATTAATAATTCTAAAGGCAAGGCTCTGAGAGCAAAAGTGAGGCTAGTTTTTACTGGTAGAGACCATATCTTTTAGTGGCTGATTTAATTAGAAAGATTAGGCAAGTTTCAAAGAATGTAAGCACTTTTTTTCAAGTTTGAAATAAAAACTGCAAACTTCAAAAGTAAACTAAAAATGATTGTGAGGTTAATAACATACTAAACAGTGCAAGCTATCTCATCTTTCAGATGGTCTAATAGMTTTAACTGAGTTTTAAATTAATCATGGATTTCTTAGTGTTTTGATGACTCTTACTCYACTGTGCTTGGAAATGCAATTTTATGCCATGATATTAGAGAGACATGCACAGACACACATGCTTTTTTTTACAGGAAAGTTAGACAGTGTTAATAAACATAATTTGGAAAATATTGAACACCCAGGCCTTAACTTTGAGCACATYAGTAGTTCTCTTGAAGAATACATGGGATTATACATTCTTAAATGAAGACTGAGGCTATGTATGTCACACTGTAACAGATACTGTCATAAATGCTAACATAAAAGTTAGGCTGGAACTTTTTCAGATTGCCTGTCTTCATTTCTMGGTATGCAATTAAAACAAATCAGGGTTAATAAAAGTGATTTATGAATCGAACAGTTTTAAAGTATGTTTCATTTTCAGAATACCTTCCATTGATTTTGTGCAACTCCAGTGTCTGCTGAGAACTGTTCTTTGAATAATAGTGGGAAACTATTTATTGATGCATACTTGAATTTAATATTTGTGAATTGTTCTGCCTATCCTATACCCCAGGATGTTGCCCAGAGGCAAATACTCTCTTCTGTTAAACATGTTTCTTTTTGTTTTTTTCCCCTCTGCACTCCATCATCCTCTCCATCTTTTATAAACAAATGCATTCTGTTATTGACTTTTCTAACACATAGATAAACAGCACGAGAGCACCAACAGTGAGGAATTTCATCTTTTCATATTATATAACTGTACAGCAACAGCCAAAAGCGTATTTCATAGAGCATTTGGTATAGCATGACATTACAGCCATTTTGCTGTGCTCTCTTCTTGTTATAAACTAATTTTGTATGGTGTGACAGCAGTATATTGTGTAAAAAGGTGTTGAATTCAGAAATCACTAAGCAAGGGGAGGAAAATAAACTTTATTTTTAGACTATACTCCAAATGCTGTCACTGACAGTAGAATACTCCTTATACTTCATAAAATCGTCTGATCTCAAACTCRGGCAGAGTCAAAAACAGAGCTTCCTGCAGTTATATGTATCTTCTTGGGGYTTCTAATAGCTTCAGCAGCCATAGGTTTCAGATCATGAAGCTGCACTGACTCTATGCTGTTTCTTCATCTTGATCTTTTCTTGTATAAATTCTACACCCTGAAAAGCAGCTCCATGTATTGTAAAATTTTCAATGTGACAAAGTGAAAGACATATACCTAGTGGTAGCATTCATTTCAAACCCTGTTTCATTTTCAAAGATTTATAGTATGAAGTGTTGTTGTTATAATGTAGTGATAAGGAACATTTAGAATGTGGACTTTTAGGAGAAATTTCTGTAGAACACGAACACACACATGCGCGCACGCACACACACACGCAACAAACCTACAGCTGCCATTTGGCCCATGTCAGCTGACAAAACTTAAGAACCTATAAATCCAGAATATATCTTCAAATGACCCAGCATTAAATAAGTTGTGGATGCTGAGACCTCTTGAATTCCTAGATACTTTTAAAATTCTAACTAAAATTAGTCATCATAGTTTTCTGTCCAGGATGCATATATGACCAAGTGTTGTACTGCAGAGAGCTGCATAAAAATGAATGTCTTCTGTAGCTGGCTGTACTTCTCTCCAGTAAATGAACAATAAGAATGCCTTTGTATGTATTTATTCAGCATAGAGCACTATTGGTACTTGGTATGTATCAGAATCTCTGGATAATATCACAAAATCGCAGAGTAGTTGAGGTTGATAGAGACCTCTGGAGACCACCTAGTCCCCTGGTCAAGCAGAGTAAGCAAGAGCAGGTTGCTCAGGGCTGTGTCCAGTTGGGTTTGGAATATCTCTGAGGATGGAGATAATCCACAGTCTCTCTGGGCAACCTGTTCCAGTATTCAACCACATTTATAGTACAAAAAAAAGTTGGTTGTTATGTTTAATTGGATTTTCCTGTATTTCAGTTTATGCCTGTTGCCTCTTGTCTTGTCGTGATTATATAGCTACAGAAGCCTTTTTTATTGCTCTTCATGTTCCTTGACACATTCAACTCCAGATGGGTTTTGGCTTTCCTAATCCCATCATTGTATGCTTGTACAGTGTCTCTRTGTWCCTCCCAGGTCACTTGTCCCTGCTTCCCCTTCTTGTACGCTTCCTCCTTATATCTGAGTTTTGTCAGAAGCTCCTCATTCATCCATGCAGGCCTCCTGCCACTCCTGCTTAACTTCCTGCTCATTGGGATGGACCATTCTTGAGCTTGGAGGAGGTGATCCTTGAAAATCAACCAGTTCTCCTGGACCTCTCTCTTTTCTGCAGGATGGTCTCCCATGGGATTCTTCCAAGCAGATCCCTGAACAGGCCTGTTCTCCAGCACTCCAGGGCAGTGATCCTGCTATTTGCTTCTTTCCCCTCCTCTCAGGGTCCTCAGCTCCACCATCTCATGGTCAATGCAGCCAAGGCTGTCCCCATCTGTCACATCCCCAGCCAGTTCTCCCTTGTTTGTAGTTTGAGGTCCAGCAGAGTGCATCCCTTCTTCAGCTCCTTGATCACTTGTGTGAGGAAGTTGTCATCAGTGTGCTCCAAGAAACCTCCAAGATTGCTTGTGCTCTGCTGTGTTGACCTTCCAGCAGGTATTAGGTGGTTAAAGCCTCTCACGCAGAGCAGGGCGTGTGAATGTGAGGCTTCTTCCAGTTGTCTGAAGAAGGCCTCATCTTCTACTACTACTTACTCAAGCAGCCTGAAGCAGACACTCACCACAACATTGCTTTTGTTGGTCTGTCCTTTAATCCTAACCCATAAGCTCTCAACTGCCTCACTCTCTGTCCCTAGGTATATTTGAAAAAGAAAAGAAAAAAAAAAAAAAAAAAGCACTACTTTCTTCACTGAGAGCAGTAGCGCTGTACTCCATTGGTAATATTTATATTTAGCAGATTTTATCAAGCTCAGAGATGTCACATGTAGAAGATGGCACAGTCTCAATCTCTCAAAATGCATGCTAGAGCTAAATGAGACAGTTGTGATAAGTTCTGTTTAAAAAAAAAAAACAAAAAAACCCTCTGCAGTAATACAGAAGAAGTCGTGAGATTTTCATGAGACCCTACCTCCTCAATTTTTTTCTTCAGTTTTTCAGTCAGAATTTGATGATAAAAGGAAAAATTGATTTTTCTTATCTCAAATTGATGTATGTTGAGATAAAAACAGGCTGTCACCAAACTGGAAGAAATAGTAAATGATTTTTTGCAGGAAGCTAAAAATATCACGTTGAAAAAATTTTGAGATAAATTTTGAACACTCTCCTCATCCCTAGTTGCTGTATCATTCTGTACTAAAGAGATGATTAAACAAAACCTCTGATAATGATTCTTGTGGGATCTTGCAGTCTACTTAAAAGATACATATGTGATTAACTTTATGGTATTACTTCCAAATAAAAAAAATGGGTAAGTTCTCCATGTCTTTTAAGTTAGATGGTGAGATGATTCCTTATTTAAACCTCGTATTTGATAAAAGAAACTGTACCCTAATTTTAAGTGTATACATTTCAGTGGCCACAATTTTATTTTCTATCATGCAAAGTCTATGAAGTACATCCTCTTTAGCCTACATGTAGCAATTGTAGAAAACATTTCTTTTGGAACTTTTTCAGTTATCCTACCTATCATAGCTGAGTTCATGGCAATAGCACATACATGGAAGTTAGAGACATTTTTCTTTACTGCRTATGTTCTTTTGCCCTTATCAGGGAAAATGCCATAGATTAGTAAAGTTGCAGTGAGTTTATTCATCCCTCTCACTCAATCTAGGCCCACTATTCTCCCAAGTGATAGCATCAGTGAGTACACTTGGAAGCACCTTTAAAGAGAAAATGATGTCACAGCAATGACACCTGAATGACTGAAAAGCTTTTGTACAACAGAATATTACCTTTTCAAGTGTTATTAACACGACCTGAATAAATTTCTTGCAGCTGTTGAACAACAGGATGTACATGGGGAAGAAGGGGAGAATTAAGTTGGGTAAAAGGTTATGACCTGTGCAAAGCAGGAGGTCAGACTAAATGCTCATTTTGGTCTTTTCTGAGAAAAAAACTAGAATTTATACTGATTGGCAATTGTAGCTATTTCTGTTATCAGCTTAATATGCAAAATTTTTAGGAATCAGCTGGAAGTTCAGACTTCCAAGTTTTCTATGGAACTCTGCCACTGATGTCTCCCTGAGACCTTAGGAAAGTAGTTTCCACTGACCCCTTAAATAATTGATTTGTACATGAGGTGAGAGGGTCCACCTGTCAAGACTGATTTTATCTTTGTACTGTGTTTGTGTGTATATATATATATGTGTGTGTGTGTAATGGAAAGAAATTTTCAGGAAAGACCTTTTTGTATTTAGAACTAATTTCTCTTTTTTCTGCTAAGATGTGTGTTCTGCAGCCTCTCTTGAACCTGTTGCAAATTGCTTTTTTCTACCACAGACACTGAGGGAATAACACTGGTTGGAAGGATGTTCCAACCTTCTATGAAAAGACGTGCAGTGGGTGATTATGAGAAAAGTGACAAAAAATGTGTAGTATGTGTATACATTTGTGTTTGTTATTGAGAAATAAAAATTATGTTCTGGATGGGTAATTCTGTTATTTCATAAAGTTAAAAAACATTCATAAAAGACATTATTCTTGATTTGTTAAAAGACATTATTCATGAAAGAAAAAGTCTTTCCACAGTAATATTGAAATCTAAATCAGTTGCAAAGATGAATATGGAAGACTCTTGCATAGTTCTGTACTGTTTGCTTAATTATGTTTGCTGAAAGGATATCATTTTCTCTTTAAATCACAGGTTTTGAAAGAGTAGTGGAATTTTTTTCAGATAGTTAACCTTTAGAGTTTTTAAGTGCTTTAGTAATGATCTCAACTTTTTCCCCCTGTAATTTAGGAAAATTATAAAATTATAGATTTTTAAAATAGCTCTGTACACCTCCACAGCATGTCTCAAGACACATTGAGCTGTCTACGTGGGCCTAATGTTCAGGCAGGTGACTTGAGATTGGTACAAAGGTTGCTAAAGGAGGCTAAAGAAAGCCATCTAATTAACAAGCTTTTCATTGTATCTTGCTCTAAGAAGTCTTTGTCACACGCTGGATCTCATCAGTCACTGCAAGTTAGCAGGGAGCTGCATGGCAGTTGGTAGAGGAAAAATTGCTCAGTTCTGCAGCATCACCTAGACCTGCAGGCCTAATTCTCAGGCAAAGACTAATTGCAGAACAATTAAATCCATATTCATTGCGTGTTGGTCATTCGTATACAGCCTCTAAGCAACAACATTACATCTCTGTTTTAATGTATGCAAACAAATGTGTGAGAACAAAAACTGAATTTCACTTTAGTAGGGACAAACTGGCATCTGGGATTAAGAACAATTTTCTGTTCTTCAAAATGTTGCAAGTCATTGATTCTTCTATCAACTTTTATTGTGTGACTCTTGGTCAGTCTTTGTGTGTTTGGCTATCTATAAGTTCAGTGGGCTTTAAAATCCATTTCTGTATGTTATCCACAAGCCTTTACGAGCATTGAGATGCAGCTATGGTGCTAAATACTGTTACGTAAGACTCAGATTTTACTGGCTCTATCACCAACATTCACTTTATGCAACAAATATGTCAATTATAAAGTTTCCATTTTAATAAGTCCTGGTGTTATACTAGAATTTTACACTGAAAAGTAGGCCTATTTAATAAGTAAATTTAAAAATGGGGCCCTAGAAGTGCTTCTGAGCTTGCTTCATCATGTACCAGTAAGAGCAGTCACAGAATAGTCCTGTCCCCGTTCCTGGGTAGGTGCCTGCAGGAGGACAGTATCGTGGTCTGGCTCTGAGTGATCTAAATCTTCGTCTTGGTTTAGGTGGAGCTATAGTCTGTCTAATGGAACAAGGCTATAGGGTAACTAGTGGGGCTTAGGAATTGGTGTTCCTTGATTTTTTTCAAAGCGGTTTATACAAAGCAAGGATAGCATTACCCTGCCTGAATGGAGGATACAGACATCTTCACTTTAGCAAGACAGAAGTCTTACCTGACAGAGGATCTTTAGGAGAACATTTCTGCACAATAAGCATTTCTAACGTTCTTTGTGTGTGCTGTTATTTTCAGTAATACTAAGACTGTGAAAGAGCTCTCTTTTTAACTACAGACATTATTTAATTAGTTGAAATAAATGTTGTTTTCATGAGGCAGTTAATTGGTTTAGCTATTAGTAATGCCAGGTGTCCCTTAGGGCTCCAGGTCCTTAAAGTTAGCCTTACAGGCTGCRTTTTTAAAAGAAAAGTGAAGTACATGCATTTTTTCCACAAAAAAATTCAGAAGATATCAAATACTTAGAAATTAAATTTCTAAATCATTAAACTGAAATTGTTGGATTACTGATGAGTATATGGCACAGATCAAGCAATCAGAYGTTTTTGCTTTTATCTTACCTGAGAGATGCAGGTAGGAAATACTATAAAAAATTCTTCCCTGTGGGAAGAAAAATGTTATAATTTACTGGAATACATTCAATTTGCCAGTCATTTCTTGGTCATATCTTATAGCAGAAATAAGACCTCCTAGAAGTGTCTAAAAAGAATTTTTATTTCTTAATTGGTAGTGTTTTAAAATACAATTTTGGGCCTCCTCTTGAAGGTTAAAAAAAGTCCATAAGATTAACATTCAGCTAGGTGTTGGAGATTATGATTTTGTGCAAATAGAAAATAGCACCAACAAGCACTTGAAACTTTGGAAAATTAACCATTTAAAGCTTGAAGCATCTGCTCACTTAAGCAACTAAGAACATGAAATTTTTGGGAAGTGTTAATGAAGAGTGCAATTGTTGGAGGATATTCTCCTAGTGGTGTGAAGTCACAATTCCAGTAATGCAAAGCAAATTACTCTGGGCAGCTCCAAGGGGGGAAAAAGGAGAACTGTGGGAGGAGCAGTAAAACACCCAGAGACCACATTGCAAGGGCAAGGGAATGGCAAGGAAGAGAAACCACCCATGTAAAATGCAAGTGACTAATAGGGCAGCTAATGCAATGCTGATGGTCAATAGGGCTTAAAGGCAGCAAGTCAGCATTAGAAAAAAGCTATTACAAATGAAGCAAAGTGAACAAGATGTCACCGTAAGGAACAGAGCCTTTATTTGTCGTAGATGGATCATAAAGGGCAATACAATGAAAGACAAAATATTCAGTAAATGTGTCTGTATTTGGAATGAAGCAGAAAAAATACATCCACTTACCTGATGCTGTGCAAGGAGTAGAAAGTTTAACATTTGTATCAAAGGGTGGTGTTTTAAAGCTGTTAAAATATTTTTAGGTCAAACAGCTTGGATAATTTAGGCTCAAGACTCTTGCCCTGTGTCTAGGCAGGGGGAACAGCACTGTACACTTGCTTTAGCTGTGGTCCAAACCAGTGGGATGCAAACTAGCTTCAGTCTGAAGTCCAGGCAGATGCATTACGGATGTGGTGATGCTGTGCCCTGCCTTTCAGCAATACTTACTATTTTGAGATGTCCATTATGCTACCAAAAGTAGGTGTTAACTTTTGCAGTTGAGGTCRCCTGTTTGCATTTGAGGGTGTATGGTAGTCCTGATCTGCACTGCCAAGAGCTGGAGCAACCTAGATTGCTGCCTGTACCTGAGTGAGCATGTTTGAGGTAGAGTACGTTGCAATCTGCAGTATGGTCATACATGCCATCTTGGATAACACTGGAGAAGGACCTGGTGAAAATAACTGTCTTAACTTGACATCAGTGTTCAGTGGTGGAGAAAAAACACTATTATGACTGATGATGTATGTGAAGACAAAATCAAATAAATGTTGGAATTATTTTTGTCTCTGTACTGGCCAGTTTGGGATATGCRTTTGGCATTAGATGGCAGGGTAGCTGATGCCTAGTTGCCTCAGTTAAAAATAAGGTCACATTTAATCTTGCATTTTCATATTATTTTTTAAATTTCTTCTGTATTATGGAAAATGGACTTTCTGACTGGTTATTTTAGAAACACCTTACTTAATGAAACACTTGGGGGTATTACAGTTACTTGTAAGAACTTCATTTGTTTTGGCTTGTTGGCGCATGTGTTCAGTCTTCTGAGAACTGGCATCTTTGRTTATACCATACTTTAGGACTCAACATCACCTAACAGAGTGAAATTCGGGAACCTGCATGATAAAGGGGCTTAGACTATGTGATTTAAATCTTTCAAAATTGTAGCTTTGTAGTGGGCAAGGYCAGACACATAAATTGCTGACCTGCCTAATAGCTTTTCTTGATTGATCTCTATGCTGAGATGCTTGAGTCTGCGAAAGTTCCCGGTGGTGTTAGCTCTCCCAGCACCCTCTGGAGACGCCTCCTGGGCATTCTGCCTTTTGACATAACATCTCCTTCCTGCTGTAGTGTTGCAGAATAGAAGATGGATATTTTAAGTACGTAAACAGCTATTTTGATGTATTGTTTATATATATATTATCCTATATTAATACAACTTCACAGGACTTTAAAACAAAGCATAATGTAATGGTGTACAGGTATCAGTATCTTTCTACCTGCTTGGCATAATTTAAATATGCKTAGCTAATGTTTACTATTGCACCACTTTGCAACAGACTCAACCTTAGGAAGGAATTCTCCAGCCAGAATTTCTTAATTTAATCTTTGCTATGCCCTGATTCAGTGTTAGGATTCATACCTGTCTGAAAAGCAAAGCATATTTTCAAAAGCCTGGCAAGTCTTGAAGAGCTTTGGTGATATTGTGTTACACATACTGTGTAGCTAATCCAGGAAAATAGTATTGAAAACAAACAGCAGCCTTCATTTTTTCGCCATTATTTTCTAATTTTCACTGAAATATTTTCCAAATGTGTAAGTGACATTAACAAAGAGATAATAATAGAATGCATATAATCTCTTCCACTGTTGAAATCTTATGTAAATAGTCTCTGACAATTGATTGTGAACATATACCTATAATTTAGAAGAAATTATTTTTTGTTCTTCTGACTGCAGAAAGCAAGAAGGGTATTGCACTTAAGACATGGGAGTTGGAGTCAGAAAATTGGTTCTCCTCCTGAAATGCTGGAGAATGTGACTTTTTCAAGAATCTGTAAAACAACTGATGATTTTGCRAGTTCTTTCTGGAATGCTTATGCTACCTAAATATCAACAATGCAGTGGCCAAACATTCTATTAAAAATAGAATGTAGTCCTGAATCATTCTGTTTAAAATGCCTGCAAAATAGAACAATAGGATGGGATCACTCCTATCACACAGAAGAGCTCCTCTGTTTTGTGAGTTTTGGTCACTAGCTTGGGGAAGGGTACTATATAGCACTGTTTGTTTCTCATTTTCTTTCTAGTACRGATGATTAGCGCAGCTCTCTGAATGCAGACAGTGGATTTCCAAATGAGAGATGCAATCTTCCTATGATAATGCTTAGGGGATCATGGCAATTTTCTGTAAACTTCATGCTGGAGAGCATGGCTGCTCCCTGCAAGCACATGAAAAATCTGCCACATTTCTCCTCTGGCTCAAATTCTTACGAAGTCACTGCTGTAGTTTTGCAACTTTTCCTTCCTTCTCTGTGAGGATAACCAAACAGCTGTCCTCACGTGGTCCTCAGGTTCATTTTTGGACTATTGCCTTGCATGGTATGTTTAAAACATTAAGAGAAAGGTTGTAGAATTGAAAAGCTGTGAGCAAAAGTGCTAAGTTCTTGCTTAAAGTTGATCCCTTGTAAGTGTTAAGACCCTGTCAAAGACTCTAAGCTGTTTGCCTGTTTGTGTTTCTCACAGCATGCACAACAAATTTGTAGCAATGCCTGATTCAGAGCTCAGGAGTTTCTAGCTGGTGCTCTGGTCTCGTGATTTGGTGGTAGAAATAGCGGTTCTGTTATCAAGTCAATGTCACAAATTACAGGAATAATGYCAATAATTCTTTTTGTTGATTTTTTTCAATATAATACAAGGGGCTTTCTGACTGATTTAATAGCTCTTAAAAATTAAAAAGTTTAAAAGATGCCTGAGGCTTCTGCAAGATTCAAAACACTTGGGGAGTGATGTATATGTACTCTATAAGGTATCAGAAAAAAATAGCAGCACCAAATACTCGTTGCAGTCATGTAAATGTTTTTTTAAAAAATTCTCATTCAAATCTATAGGATGTTTTATGAAATACTGAAGAAGTACTGTATCCCCTACACAGATAATAGTAATCATTTATAATACCTCGTTCCACCTTTATCATACATGACACATTTCCTCCAATTTCTTGCAAAAACAAGGTACCTGCAAAGGGGGAATTGCCAGTCTGAGTACTGTCTAATACCATATCCGAAAAGCAGGTGTATCTTACTTTACTCGGAAATGTGCTTAACATATGAAGTATTCTTTCCCAGACACCAAGCAGCAGTCTGTCACTGGTTTAAATCTAAGCACATAAAAGAATTGTATGAGAGGCCAAGTATAATCATTTGTACAGATACTGAGAAATCTGAACAGAACTACCTTACTCAAAGTTATAGGAAAACATAAAAGAATGAGTTACATAATAGTGACTATAAATCAAAATAACGGGAAAGTCTCCTCAGGGATGATATTAACGTTTACAAAAGTAAGAAATGACTTTAAAGATGTTCTGGCAGAGGGCCAAACAGCAGCTCCCATTCTCTCTCTCAAAAGCATGTGCCTACACAATTCCATGTACTGACCTGTCATTGAGAACAAAGAGCTTGAACGATGCATGCATATTGGATTTTAAAAGCCATCCAGAATATATTTCCTTTCTTTGTAGCAATGGAGGGGTCGGATAGTAAATGGGATGATCGGATTATACAACCTCTCCAATTTAACACAAGCATTTCTCCTTTCCTACTGCTCTTCTGAGCGTGCTTTTTCTCCTCTTATTACTTCACCAATAAAAAAATAATAATAATGCTGGGGCTCACTGAACCTGATAATTCATAAATAAGAAGAAATGACTGTTAGAACAACTCTGTGTCGGTTTCTCTTGTAATTGTGTTTTCTCCTGATGAGCACCCTGTTGTACTTGCCTGCAGTCTTTACCGACTGTGGTAGTCTTCACAGATGGACTGTATGCTCACAGTCCATCAGACTTTGAATTCCTTTTTCAGACCTTTTTTGACTGCACACTAAGGTACTGATGATGTCCTCCCTTCAGCATGCAGGTGACTGGGCAGAGAGACAGTGCTACTACTGCACTGCAAATATAACCAGTGTCCAGCACTTCACTTTTATTTGCAGAAATTATCAGAAAATGAACAGGGCTCAAACTGTGAAAGTTCACCCTTTCTGGAGCATGTAAATATTCTTTTTTGGTAGCAAATTAGGTTGAATTGATCTTTATGATCCACAAAGTATATGGAGTAGTCCAGGTATTCCAGAAAAAGGCAGCTGGTTTCAGACAAGAGATCTTGATTTTTCTGTTTCTACACAGATTTTGCTGAGAATAGCCCACCTCTGTGTGACAGCATCCATGYTTTTTATGCTACAGTGTAACATCATCCTTAGTGCTGTAAGCCTCAGTGGTCCTCTGCTTTCACCATGTTGAAAGCTCTGATGCTATAGGAGACATGCTCAAATAGACATACATTTTGCACACACTTAAGTATTTTTCAGAAGAGATTTACTGTCTCAGACTGTGCCATTACTTGACTCGCAGTCAAAGGGAACAAAAATGTCTCTCTGGGTGGCAACCTATGGACAGTCTTGCTTTGGGAGTGTAAAAGTGACTGCTGGTGGTTAACATGCTGGCAGAGTCAGAAATGGGAACATTCACTGCTCCAGCTGCTTCAGTACCAAGTCAGGCAGCTTTACTGGTGCAGACAATGAAGGTGGCTAGACACYAGGCTTCAGGTTTTTTGCTGAATTGGTTAAGTGCTGGCATACTTTAGTCTTTGCAGTGGGTAAGCAGCCTTCAGCAGAGGAGCAAAACAGATGGGTGGGAATGGAGGCTTCTGAAAAAGATGCAGCTGGTTTCACTTTAGATCGGAAAGGCATACTTATATATTAAACTATTTGATCTTACCTGTGTAGGCTGAAATAAGCTTTACATACACAAATAATCATCTATTCCTAAATTGCTATTTTAACTTTTAATGCTATTAAAAAGGACAGCAAAACTGATAACAATCATGGGCAGATGAATAGTGAAAAAATTCAGCACAGTTTTCTCCAATTTTTTTTTTCAAATGTTAACCCAGTTGCTCAGTGCATGTAGTCATCTTTAACAGATTTTACCTCTGAATGTTTCATGAAGGACATTGCAGATTACCTTTCTCCTGCACAACACTTAGGCTCTGAATTATCTTATGATAAGTTGTTTATTGTATGGCAGTTAGGTTCTGAATTCCCTTAAGATGCTTATTGTGTATTTAGGCTTGAAGATTTCTAATTCCAATCAGAACTAAATTCAAATGTTTTCTGTTAAGATAACCTTAATCATAGTTTCTGAAGGTAAAACTGACATCTTTATATATGCCTTAAAAAAAAAGATGTAATAATGTGGGAGTAGGATTGTAGTATTTTCCTAGTGCTGTCTACTCTGTGATTCTGGCTGGTTTTCAAACAATGAGCTAAGCTCTACTATACACCGAGAAGAAATGAGCAGAAGTTTAATGCTGATTTCAGTAAACACACAACTAAATTCGTGATAACTTTTATTTTTCCCTAATAAATAGTTATCGGTATATATAGACTCCGAATCGATTCTTCATAGCAGAGGACTGTAGTATATATCCATTTTCAGATAGGGAAATGGAGGCACAGAGGGGTTATGTGATTAATCAGAGATCATCCATCAAGCCAGTGACAGACATGGCAAGAAACCTAGTTTTTCTGAGTCTGAATCCAGTCTTCACCCATCTGCACATAATATTGGGTAATATAATCTCATTTTATATATTCATTTAAAATGTCATGAGTGATTTCAATATCATTCAGTGCTTTAGTTCTCCTTTAACAGATTTGAATTGATTTGCTTTAATTGGGTTTACCCTTCATATACATGAGAAATTTTTCTTATGCTGTCAAATAAATCATGGTGATTCCTGGTCTTAGCTCTATATATTTAATGTACTTTATTAAGTATGCATTATCCAAGGAGTGTTTAGAGGCATTTTGAAATGCATATGACCATATAAATTCCTATTAAAAATTTGCACAAAGAGCTTTGAAGCCATTAGTTCCACTTTTGTAGATAATTATTTAGGGATTCTTAAATCCAGGGATTATTTGACTGCTTCACATGATGAGCCATTAAATCCTCATCTGAAACTTGGTAAGAAATTTTTAGCGAYTATGGATTAGCTTATCTTAGAGTCTAGCAGCAAACTCATTTATCTCCTTTGAAAGTAGAAGAGAATTAGTAAGTAAATCAAACAGGAAGATTGGCTGATCCTCAGCTGTGGAAGAACACAAGAAAATGAAAAGGAGAGCAAAACCCTCCACATATTTAGTATCTGTTTTGTCTTTGACAATTTCCTTCTGAAATAGTTAAAGCCTGTAGCTCAGCTTTGGTTTTTGAGATAAATTCTGTGATGCTCTGAATCCTAATGGAACTATCAAAGGAAGTAGTCATTCTGTAGGAACGACTTGACTTGTATTAAATCCTTAAAAGCCCCATGTGAACACCTCTGCAGGGATGGGTTACTTCAGTTTCTCCAGTCTTTTGTATTTCTCCAAATCATATCAGCTAATGACTTTATGTAATTTTGAGTACCAGAGGCTGGAGGAGAAGTTTTCTGTGCCATCTGGTGAAGGCATCATAAAAATAATATCATGATTCAAGCTTCAAATGCCACGTAAAGGGAAACTAGAAGATGTGATCTCAGTGTGTTGAACTGAAACCAAGGAGTTCATGGCATTATTAAGTCAGATACAGCTCTTAAAATATTATAAAGGTTGATAGGGAAATGTGTACCATTTATTATAAAAACAAATTGTAAATAATTGATATTTTTCATACTGTATTTAATGTAATGCAGTATTGACTGTTAATTATTCAATTACTGGAAATCCTTCCCTATTGTCATTATTACTAATTTTTGTAGACTGTACAGTGCTAATCAGTTAAGAAATGCCAGAATCTAAGTGGCTTCTGCAACCTAAATTGCAGATAAGATATGGCACATCGTACTACGTTTAATCAGCTCTCACGCAGCTGACTTTCCGGTCAGAACCCGGTTCTTCCTGGAGAACCTGCAAGCTCTGCAGAGCGTGACGCAAACCCTCCCGGAGTCTGAGCCGCTACTAGTACCCTCAGCAGACAAACCCCAGCAGCTTCCCCCTGTGTTCAAGTTAATAGGGGACCTATTAACACAGCTGCATCATTTCATGAACGTGGTTGTCATAGCATAGAGCTGAAAGGGTTCTCAAGAGATCACTAGGCAGTTTCTCATCCATTCATTACAATTACTATGTTATTTCTGACRGATAYTTTTCAATCTGTTCAAAGCAAGGAAAAAAAGAAAAAGGAGGGGTGTAAACATTATTAGCTAGTCTGTTCTAGGGCTAAATCTCCTTATTTGCTAACAAAGTTTTTCCTAGTATGTAATTTCATTGGTTTTGTTGCAACCTAAGCTCATTAGTATTTCTCCTGACCACTCTATACAGGGAGAAGGTTGGCTGCTCTTTCTCTTTGAGGTAATTCCTTATGTATTTGAAGACTATTATCATGTGTTTTTTTTTTTCTTTGAAAAATCGTTGTTCTCTTAACTATACAACCCCAGTTTGTTCAACGTGTCTTTGTTGGTCACATATGGAAACTCTCTGATTCCATCCCCTGTGCTCCTTTGTGGACTAAGCGTTCCATTTTCCTTTCCAAAATGAGATGCTAAATATTTCATTCCATTTATAGAGTCGCACCTTTTTAATGAAACCAGGATTTTTTTTTAACCTCTGCTTAGAGTAGAGGCCAACTGCTTTTCCATCCAGGTTGTAAAGGTTTTGCATAGTCTCTGAAATCAGAATTCCATGTAAAATAAAATCAAAAGCCATACTAAAATCAAGATACAGGATAGCCGATATGCTTCTCTTCCCTCCACAAGGCCTATTAGTCTGTTTTAGAAGGAAATTAGGGTAGCATGATCTGATTTATCCCTGGGAAAAACATACTGTTGTCTGCTTGTCTTTTTGTGTTCCTTCTAGTCATTGATGTACAATCTGTTGTCTACAGATTCCTAGCATCTGAGGAGGTCGTGAAAAATAATTAATGTAGGCAAGCCTTCTCTCAGAGAATTATATTCTCCCTGTGAATGGTGTTTGTATTCGTGATACTCATGGTATTTCCAGAATGTTTTAAGCAGGATTCCTTTTTCAGTCTGTTTCATTGCAGTCATATGTTTTCTCTTTCTGTATCCTTCCTGGGTGCCAGTAGTGTGCTTTTAGTTTGGCATCACAGAGTTCCCCGACAGGTGTATCGATAAAGCTGGACAAAACGATGGGCTTACAGCATGCCTGAATTGGCAGTGTGCAAATTTAAAGATGCACAGTGTAGAATGGATGAAGCACGTTCCTTTGGAACAAATTATTTAGTGTATAGTAGAGATTTTCAGGGGTTTATACTTTGACCAAATGTGGGTGTATTTTTTGCACATTTAAAAAGCAAGGCTCTTGCAAATTCATAAGTCCCATTCTAAAGCATGTGGGCAAGATAGCTATTCAGCGAAAATGTCAGCAGAACTTTTTTAACGTTAGCATATATATATATATATATGTTTCCTAGCATTCTTGAAACAGCTAAAGCACTTTTTTTTGTTGGTGGTGAAACAGGCCAAAAAAAGAAGAAACAAAGAGACAGCCTATGGCAGATACTTGCTACGACGGTGGGTGCAGTTGGCCAAAATTTTATGCAACTGACGATTGACTCTTAAAAATAAAAATTCTTGGGTGTTGGTCTATAGATGTTCTTAGGCATTGGTCTATTTGGTGTGCGGTTTTGTAATTCACCTCTGATGTTGGAACATTTTGGAATAATGTGCATACAATYGCTGTTATTTGCTGCAAGCTATTGAGAAACAACTGCATACCAATGAGAGAAGGATGAGGAGGTGTATATTAGCAGCAGCTTTCTCCCTCCTTTGGTCTTCAGTAGCACAACTCGCGTCAGGAGTTGTCAGTTCTTTTCTATAACACAGGGTAGATATGCAAGCAATGTGAAATGGTCTGGTACCGTCTTTGGAAACATATTTCATGACCTTGAAGTTCCACTTGCTGTTACAGTAAAGCTTAGGTTTTGGAAGGGGTCTATAGGGTCCCACTTAGCAAAGAATATTCATATAGTATATGGATATTCAGTCTGTGAGTAACCCATATAAAACCTGGTTGCATTTTGTTGCCTGGGGCTGGCATTGGTGAGTGTCTTTCAGTTTATGTAACTAGGTCCTGACCCTAAAGTCTTGTCTCAGAACAGCACTTACATCATAACCACGCGTGTTGTTGTGCAGCAAAGAATATAAGCTTATTTAGTTCCTACTATTTCAAAATACGTATAACTGAGTAGTGATGTGCTTAAATTGAATCATGTGGCTCAGTTCTTTGCTGGGTCGTGCTCTGGGAGTGGAGCTGTAACCCTGGGAGCTGGGTGCCTGGCCAGGCGATGAGAGACGGACAAAGTACAGGAGCTTCTCGGACGCGCCAAGTGTTAGGTCAGGCCACCCTATGGAAAACACGYGTACCCTTTCATTTGCATGCACACTGGAAATGCCAAACCTGCTTAAAGGTGTGAGAGAAGTTCACTACCTTGTGAACATCAGGCAGAYGACAAGAAAAATACAGATTATGAAAAAATATGAGTTAGAATAATGACAAGATAGTTAATATACAAGAGTGTTAAAGTGTGAACTCTATTTTATTGGTGTAGCATTCAAATAACAGATTTAAGTTTAAAGATCTTTAAAAATACCATGTTAAGTCCTTGTTCATGGTTACTGGGTTAACCTTTGTTCAAGAATACCTGCATGTTTATTGTCTCTTAGGTAAGTCTATTTAAACCATGTGTTTATTTGGAACTTGATTTAATTTTAATTAGATTTAACAATATATTAGCAATTCTATTGCCCTAGTATGACCAAAGTGATGGAATTAGAAGCAATAAATGTGGGGGGTTTTGCTGTTGTTTTTACTAACAGCAATAAATACTTATTATACTACAGATATTTATACAGTTTTATTGATGTGCAGCCATATTGCAGTACATAACTTGAAAATAAAGGGTGGGGGATTCTGTCATTACCCCCCTTCGAAAATGAAACTTCCCATGATTCCTTCTTATGATAAGAAATAATTTAGCCCTTGCCCTATATTCTGAGGGAAGAAAATGAACAGTGGAAAGGGAAGGAGAAGTTGAAATGGTATGTTAATAATTTATTCATAGTTTATAACTGAGGTAATGTTAGATACAGGGTAAGTTTAGAATTGAATCTTCCTGGAATTAGGAATTGAGAAAGAAAAAAAGGAATGAAGAAAGAACTAAAAGGTTGAGACTTCAAAGATTTGACAAGTAAAAGTGACTATAGTTTTACAATGTTACAGGTTCTGTCTTTCCCTTTCCTAAACCTGTGAACTTTGGAATTGATTATTTATATTCTCTTTTACTTTCTGTTTATACTCTTTGTATAGAGTAAGCAAGACCTTGACTATACTGGCTGAAATTTCTTCAGTCCTATATGTTTGTTCGCTTATTCTTTTTTTGTTAATCCTGGCTTAATTTTGCATCAGTGATGAGGAGTTTCACTGTGTCCTGCAAAGTGTGTTCTCTAATTTGCCTTGACCTTGCATGAGTGGCTCCCTTGGAGGCTGAAAGGAGGCAGATAGATCTCTCCAAACTATCTCCTCGGTACTGCTTGGCTTACTGTCATTTCCTCAGGCTTTTCTCATAAGTATTTACTATAGAGACAGGAGGCTGGAGATTAGTCAGACAATCTCATCAGATCAGATAAACCAATAGTGCATGAGTTTTCTACTTAAATTTTTTAAACCACCTCAATCTAAACAGAATATTAATGCCATTAATCATTTTCTTCTGAATTATCTTGTCTTAGCTTGTTTACTTTGATACTGCTTTTTAGATCTTGTGTTTATTTTGGACTATTTCATGCCTCTTTAACGTGACACCTAGATCCACAAAAGTGAGAATGCTGCTTTTCCCATTTCTTTACACCATATTATTGTCTGTTACTGCTTTTCTTCTTTTCCCTTTTTCTTATTTAAGGATAGTGCTATCCTGTACCAAATTTCATCTTATTTTCTCCAGTAAGTGTTTATATGTATTTTAGTATTTACAACCATTGAGCTTGCATTCATACTTGCTTTTAAAAATAGATAGCTTATTTCACAGTGCAGTGCTTTATCCTGTCCTGTGTATTCTGTAACCTGCTTAGCCATAAGAAACACTACCATCCTCAGCTTTTAAAGTGCATGTTCCACTTTCTCCAAAAGGACTATCCATTCCAATGCACAAAAGCCTGTCTTTAGCAATGTACCATGCTTTTAACTTCTGCTATATTGTTCATCCATGCAGAACTGTCAACTACTGTCTACTTTGCTTTCTTTTCATCTTACTGTTACTGAAAAATGTGAAAATATGCACAGAAAGAGAACTGTTTTTTCAGTTGGCATCAAGGAATGTTAAATTTGATATTTTTTCACTCAGTCTTTAAAGTTTGTAATATTTGTATTTCTCCACCATCTCTTTGCATTTCCTCTATCTACCAATCCATCTGCCCATCTTCCTCAAATTTGGATTTTTCTCTGAGAATACTAGTTTCATGGTTACTCTCCCATGATTGCTCAAGTATAATCAATAACAGAATAGTATCCCCAAAGAAATCTCTTCTTTCTACTGGCACATATTTAGATTTTTAGTCTATTTCATTGTACCGGTTTCCGATGGAAATACTGTAAGCCACAGTCAAGTCGTCTTTCTGAGTATCTTCTGGTTAGCTGGAATTCTTATCTGAAATTTTGCAGGCATCAGTTTTTCAAAGGAATATAATCACCCTACTTGCAGGTCCCTTTGACTTGAAAGTGTAGAACTGAGAGCTTGATATTTGTTATAAATTGCAACTACTCTTTGCTTGTAAATAAAATCTGAAAAAGGAGTTTTGTTTTTTTTTCCCAGAGCTGACTGAAAATATATAGAGCAGTATTGCTTATCAGTGAAAGACGATGAGCGAAAATATGCTTTTTTTTTTCCCAGGTGGTTAAATGCCTAAATATTGTTCAGAGCAAAACTTGAAGCAGCACTGTGTGCCTGATACATGTGTAGCCTTTCCTACATTGGGATCACTTTCTGGAATTGAAATGCAAATCCAAGTAATCTGCGAGATGAATTTTTGTTGTCCAGCCCTCTTAATGAGCTAAAATCCAGGGCAGTTTTCACAGAAATCTATAGAATATTGGGCTATTAATATTGTACCACCAAGCAGCTCTTTTTGACACTGATTGGTTCTGCAAAAYATGTTGTCCTTTTTTCTAAGGCAGATTTCGTACAGATTGTTCTGCTATGAAATATGCAGAAAGCTAAGCAAAGCCAAGACTTTAAAAATCAAATTACTACTGACTTTTTTGTTGGTGAACAAAATTAACATGATTACTTTTTAGTTAAGTATGCAAAATAATGTGGCTTGATAATACACTGTGCCCTTTGGCTTATCTCAGCGCCTTACTGCTGCATCCTTAAGAACCTGATTTAGGCAGTGAGACCCTGATTCTAATTTGTTGACTTCTAATCTGACCAATTGTGACAGACCTCAGAGAGAGTAAAGACATTTCATGATTTATATTGCTTATGAAAGAGTTGGTTGATATCAGTCAGACCTTTCACATCCAAAGGTGAAAAGAAAGTGGAGCCACTGGCTTAAACACATGAGAACAGGCACCAACATCCTGAGTTTTATTCCTTTTTAGGCTATTCAGTCAAGTTGCTCATTCTCCTCTGTTTTGACTAGCAAATAAATATTATAACCTGGCTTAAGACCCTTGATGCCTATTAATTTTATGCTTGGTGCATTTAAGCACCATCTTACTCTATTAAAAGACATAATGCACTTTCTTCCTTTTCCTTAACCTCATTATATTGTTGCTAAATCAGCTCAGTTCTACCRTTTCAGGTCTCTTGAGACTGTCCTGAGAAAGCATTTTCGGAAGAATTTTAAGAATGGGGTCTGTGGAAGAGCCTACTTTGAGAAAATACAGCTTTCAGGAGATTTACTATGTCACTGATTTTTCAGAAAAAGATGAATTTTTTTTTTGTTTTTCTAATGTTTTTTGGCAGATATGTTTATTACAGCTTTGGAGATCTTCCAGACTAGTCAGCAGCCTTCTGAAGCCTTTTAATTCCCGTGTTCAATTAAGCACAAAAATATTTTGCTATATTTTCATTGGAAGTATTACTTATTGGGCACCAATTTCATTCTGTTAAAATTAAAGTTTAAGTGATGTAGGACCAAATATTCATAAAAATAAACTTTATAARATGTATTGCATAAAGCTTTAGACTGGAATTATTATTTAAAGCTATTTACTTTTCTCAGCGGTGTTTATGATGACAAGTAGACCCCCTTGACAAGAAAATCAGCTCTGCTTGTCTGAACTGCCCCTTACCTCAAAACTTTCTTTCTCCCCAGCTTTGTCAGAAAAGGTTAAATATGTCTGTTATCTGCAAATCACACACTAAAAAATGCTGAAATGCAGGCTGTGGCAGGGAAGAGAATAAATTGTTTACCATAACAGTCACGAGACAGTCTCAGAGTTTTGTGCCAGGAAAGTAGTACTCTGCAACGTGCTCACTTTGGGGTAAGTCCTGTCTTACTGATGTGGCACTAAAAAAAATTGTGTTTAACTTGAATACAATTTTTGTATACAAAGAATATTTTTTTCCTTGCATTTTGGCTTGAATTTTGGCTCTTGTTCAAAATCCATAAACTAAAATCTTTCTCGTAAAAAGTAATTTCCCTGTGAAAAGGGTGAGAAAATGAGTCTAAAGCAGTTCTCAATCACATATATAGAAAGAACAGATTTGGAGCCTGTTACATAATCAAGAAAATAGTGTGGAGAAGTGATCTGGATTTATACTGATTCCAAAGGCAGTAATGAAGTTGTCCTTAGATGGGAATGCTGCCATTTTTTTTTGTATATATGGCAATCCATACCATATATAGGCCTAAAAGACTTCAAATAAGAGCTTTATGGCCTACACATGGTAGTTGTCTGTACCAGAATCCTTCATTTTTTCCTAATTCTGTGAGCATAAGGTGTAACAGAACTGCTTAGATCTTTCATGAGATGAACATCTTTATTTGCATTAAAAAAACAGATTTCTAATCACATTTCAATACGCTGGCTCTTAAAAAATTGGCATTTTATTGTGGTTATTCTGTAATTCTTGTAATTTGGGACAGCTTTTCTACATTTTCTAGATACCTGATTTCAAGTCACAAATGAAAACATGTTTATACTTCCTATTTTTTTTGTCTTGTCCTGTGAGTTAATTATGTAATTTTTATCAAGGTAAAGCTGTTCAAAGTAATAGACCTCATTTTAATTTTACAGTTGATCATTACAGGAATTATCCTGATAAACACCGTAAGGGAGTAAGGCAAAACCTCTGCTAAATTTAAAAGGAGAGGTTTGTGCAGCTTGTAAGCAATTCTTTAATTCTAGCAGTTGAATTTCCTGCTTCTTTCACAAACAAATAGCGCTCTGCTTTCCTGGCTTCACAGTGAGAGACACGTGATGGAAGAAGTGTAATTTCTCGTTCTCTTTGTGAGAGCATCATAGTGGGGGGGGGGGAGGGGGGGTTTGGTTGGTTGGTTAGCTTGTTTTAAGTATTTATGCTGCAATTGCCATAGTAAGAACAAAAATAAGGCAGTGACTATTTAAAGAGAGTTTACAATCAAAGTTAAGGAAACAAAAATCTAGTTTGCAGAAATAACTTAAATGGGAGGAATGTCTTAGATATCCTTTAATTCCTTTAGTGTATTGCATTAGTGGCTTGCTCCTGTTGGCATCACAAATGTAAAATGTCTTTGTGAAGATGGTTTCATCAGGGACTGAAAAGAATTCCACATTAATGGAAATATCAAATGAAAAATCAAACCTGAATATAAAGCTTAAAATTAAAAATAGTAAAACAATTATTCACYATCTTTCTTTCCCAGTGGAGTTCTCTAGGGATCATGTTTTAACCCACGTTGGCATTTTTAGTAATGACCTGGAAGTGTATATAAAAGCATTATTGCACTAGCATGCAGAGGTCCTGAGGCCTGAATCACTGAGCTGAGTGCAGGCCAACAGTAAGCATTTCCRTGCAGAATTTGGAAACTCTTCCTGGGAAACAGTGTCTCAGACCAGGATTTTTGCAAGGGGCAGCTATTTATAAAAGATGATCACTGTCCATGAAAGAATTAGAGCCCGAAGGGATAATACAACTTTTAAGCCCTTGTGTTGCCACTGTTACAGTGCTGTTGGAAAGCTGTGTGCAGATCTATTGTCAACTCAAGGGGAAAAAAAAAAAAAAAAAAAGGAAATATGTTTGATACTATTTCATTAAGCATTCCTTACAGTGAAATACTGAAGTAGTTCTTTCTAAATAGCTGATCGGGAGGGGGGGAGGGCAGGGAGTTTAAACTGATCTACTGATCTACTTGATCTACTATCAAAATCTATGGCTACCTAAAGAAGTAGAGTAAATAATAGCTTTCTATTTCTTAAGCTAATAGATAAAGCAGTATAAAACAGGCACAAACTGAAGGACAGGAAATTCCACTTGAATGTAAGAAAACATTTCTTTGCTGCGAAGGTGGTTGAACACTGGAGCAGGTTGCCCAGAGAGGTTGTTGGAGGAGTCTCCATCCTTGGAGATATTCCAAATCCAACTGGACATGGTCCTGGGCAACCTGCTCTAGGTGAGCAGGGGACTTGGACCAGATGATCTCCAGAAGCCCCTTCCGACACCAGCGATTCTGTGAAAATCAAACATTAGAAGCTGAAGCCTGACAAAATACTGGAACAATTTACAAGATCTGTAGGAAATGAACCATCACTGGAAACTGTTATACCAGGAATCCATGTTCTTTAAATATTCACTATTTGATCTACACCATATTTTTAAGTCCTGTRGTGTGTGTTTTATTGGAGAACATATTTAGATAATCCCACCAATTCTTTTTCATTTCATCGTCTACACTTCAGGATTGAGAGTTCTTTCTCACACGTCTAACTTTGGAGAAAAAAAACAGCACAAGTATGGCATTTCCAATTTACTAYGTTTTTTATGTGCCTGTATTCCTGATGCTTACAGGGGCAACAAATATAAGTGAACTTATGGTATTAAATGGAAACAGTCTTCAAAGGAATGACTCATTACATCATTAAACTTCATATTATTTCATAAACACTTTCATAAATCAATTTTGCTTGTGGTGTGTGATGCAAATGAAAAATACCAGCACAGAGACCTATGGTTATTCAGGATGTGTTTATTGGCTAGCCTAGGAGCCACTCGCCTGGTGGCTGCCTTTGAAATGTTTAATAGGAATAACATTGATCTGTTCATTTCACAATGGAAAAGACAATTAAAGTTGATCTAAAAAAATACCTTTAGAAAATTGGGGGTTATATTCTTTCATAATACACTGATAGTATTGAAGAGAAATATGTTTTATTTTTGGAGGCTGTTTTCTCCCCTTGTTAGTGTATGTCTTGTTTCTCTTCACAGTAGGACTGTAGAGATTTGTTAATTTTCTCTAGCTTTGTTGAGGCTTTTGTACTGTGTTTGTTAATGTAATGAGATACTTGGTGCTGTTTGGTTTTTTTTCTGTAAAAATATAAAATGAAGTCATAGCTTACCCAATTCAGTTTTACAGTTTGTATAAGAAGGAAAGGATAGGTACATTCCCAACTTACTCAAATACAAGTCTGATATGAGAAACTGAATAGCCTTTATGTTTGTTGAGACAATAAAATAAAAAACTAATACCTACTGTTCCTGAAATAATTTATTGTTTCTTTATTGTTGACTATCTTTTGGAATTTAATAKATTAATTATCCTAAATTAAGGGGGTTTTTTGGAGATTGCAATACCCAGTCAGATTAAGGTTATTCTTCAGCAGTAAGATTGTATTACAGCCATTGATTTTTGAAAACTACATTATCTAGCCCGCTTCAAAATCTGGCTTTTTTATACTTGATACTGTAGAAACGTGTTTTCAAATTGAACTTAAATGTCATGACAACTATTGCAAGCTTTTCTTCATAGTTCATTTGACTAACGATTCCAATTATGATCCCACTGACAAAAACATTTGAAATTTATCAGTTTCTCAGTCTGTTTAACGTATGTTTTATGAATAACATTTGATGTTGATTTTAATTAGAATGATATATGAAGCCTATTGCTTTACAGAATTTTGTTACAATTAAGAAGTTATCTTTATCAAACAAATTTGTCATGGCATAAATTGTTGATAAGACCTATATTTTGAGGATATCAATTTTGGAGGTTATTATATAGTATACCTCTATAAAACTAATGCTGTTGATTTGACTTTTATACTAATTACTCCTGTATACTAAGTTTTATACTGGATTAAAAGGCCAATAGTTACTGTGTTATCCTTTTCAAAATTAGCACTGATCTAGTCTTGCTGAATGTGCTTCTCGCATTAGGTTGACAGAGTATATGCAACCTAACAAACTTGCCTTGTGTAAAACTAGAAACAAATGAAATGCATTTTTTTTTCCTTAATATTAAAAAAAGATCAACTAGTTTTCACAGAATGAGTCATGGGCATTTTTTTTCCTTTATTTATTTATTTTTTTCCTAACAGCCAAAACCTGGAATCACATGAGAGCTGGATTTATTTAGAGTCCAGTTTGGATTGGCATAACGATKAGCATGCATTAAATTGCGCATACCGACTGAACAATTGGAAAAGCTCATCATCTGCCAGCTCCATCCTTCCTGCCGCTCTGCCAGGAGGTTGGGAGAGGATGTCGTGCAGCTGGCTACCCTGGCTTTGAGCCACCCAGGGATTTGCCTACGGAACAGGAATCCCCAGCTTCCCCTTTGAAAAAATACTCTCCAAGGCAAAAGTGCCAAAATAAAAGTCAGGGTCCTTTAAGTCTATGATTAAACCGTAGATTTTAACCACCTTTTTCTCTCAAGTGAATCTCATTTCTATACTCATGTTAAGTGCTGGGGCAGTGTTTTGTGGGGAAAGACTCAATGAACGCATTCAGAATAGAAAAACAAGCAGTGTTGTTCTCAGGCCATTGGCTCGCATGCCTGAAAGCTCTGATTTCTGTGTTTCGACCGTTTGGCTGCAACACTAATGCTGCTTTAATATGATTGACTGCCRTGTTCAGCACATTCAAATACTTTTGCTTAGGTGATTAACAAGAGCTTCTTCCTTGAAATCCCGTTTCCCTTGAATTTTAGAAATGTTGATGTATCTTTCATTACAATTCCAAATATCCATGACCAAGCAAGGTCTCCGTGGTAAGCTTGTAATTGAAAAGATACAGATTCTAGAAACAACGCCTACGCAGAAGAGAGGAAGGAATAGAAATAATTTCAGTAATTCAATTTAGTGACTCAGTTTATTATGCCAACCACAAGCTGTTTGGATGCCAGAGCTGAATAAGCGTTGGCATGCAAGGACAAATGCCACCAAAACAGCATATCGCAGAACTGGACTCTGAGACACTACCAGAGACTGAATTAACTTGTTAAGTTTAAGTCATCAAAGCAGACCATACATTCAGAGTAACCGTGAATGTACTTGGACTTTATTTTGCTGTGATTCATTGTCTCAGAGCAGAAGCAACATTGTATTAAGTTATCTGTCTGAAGTAACACAGAGGAATATACAGTAAGAGAGAGCAAAAGGGAGTAATTTCCATTAAAACCAAAGCAGTGCCTCAGAAAATAATTATACTTCTTTATGTAATACTTAAATTGTTGTTAAAATTGAATGACAGTGTGCTGCTTGCCTTTATTACCAAAGAAATTTAAGTTAAGTGATTCATTTTGCTATGCACAGTGACAYGAATAAGGATGCAAGAAACATTGTCTTTGCAAACAGCAGTGATTATGCACTATGGTCCAAGACTACTGACAGGCGTAAGAAATTGGTCTTTAAAGCCTTCAGGACAACTATAAAATACATCGCATATATAACTTTATTTTTTCCATTGCTGTAAGCACTGTAAACGCTGGTTTGATGATCATGTCCCGTTACAAAGAACTACAAAGAATACTTCCAGGAAAACTTGAAAGTAGCAGAGTGGGCATGTTCTGTGGCGCTGCTCTGTCTGAATGAATCATCAGTGCTTCAGCCTGGTACCRCAGCATGCTCTGTTGGCCCAGAGCGTGCATTTCAGAAGCATTAAGAAGCTGAGTCCTTTCCACTCACAGCTATTTAAAGACCTATGGTGAGACATACACAAGGCTGCCTCCATCTACCTTAACCTCATATTAAATTAATATTTAATTCATCTGACTGAGAACAGTTATATTGTGTTGCAGATGTAGAAGAACTGTCCTCCGTGGACTAATGGAGTTCTGCATTTCTTGACAGAGCAACACTTCACTGAAGCAAAGCATACTCTTGTGAGCTCGAGGAAGTTTTAATATGAAAGGCACTTCCAAGTCTTAGCTGTTACAGTTAAATGTGAGGGGTATCCTACTAAGCAAAGGACCCTGATTGTGGACTCCTGTGTCAAGATTTAGATGAGAGAGAGCTGCTGAATGCGGCATCATTCTTCAAGTGACACGGATTTTATTGTGAATAATTCCTCACATGTTGGTGGCACTCCAAGCAGCAGAAGCTTTTAGTTTACCTATTTCTTTCCAGTGCAGATGGGGAGAGGTAATATACAGCACTAAGACACCAAGATTTATAAGAACATGCTGCAGAGTTAGCTGTGCTGTCAAGCAGAAAAACAGTGTAGTTAAACAGACCCCTTAGCTAATCTTCTAAGGATCTCTGACACTGTGTACAGCAATCAGAAGATTTGCTGATCCTGTACAAACAGAGGGCTTTAGCACTCTTCACAGCAGAAATCATATATTTAATTTTGCTTGGCTTGGAAATCACAGCTACTTTGTATCTGTTTCCCTCTGCTTTATATTTTTGGTAGAGGTGATACTAAGGTATATTTGTAATCTTTGGTTATTTCAATATCCTTGTTCATAAAGATTTCCCATATACTCTGGGGACCAGATATTATTTCTGTGATGTGTTTGCATGTAGTTCATTGTGACAGGAAAGGCAGCKGTCCCTCAGACATCATACTGCCTTGTGGTGGAACAGCTTGAATGGTGGAACAACTTGAGGCATTTAAATAAGAGACTAGCAAAAACTTCTGGTATTAACTTCTGAACATACAATCCATTTATGACTGAAGATGCATTGGGAATTTTGAAAACAATTTTAATCTTCATAAAAATGAAAAAATTCCAATGAATCATCTGCTTAATTACTGAATTAATGAGGGCAGTGTGAGACTTAGGCAAATATGTACAAAGAAATTTGTATTTTTTTAATTACAGCGATCACTTGCCCAATGGCAAAAAAAAAAAAAAAAAAAGGGGGGGGTAGGAAAACCCAACCCTTACTGTTGCCTCAAGTCCTTTAGAAGTTCATTCTGCTGTATCTGCGGCCTGGCTGCCTGCTTTTTCCTTAGGGGAGCTTCAGGCCGGCTTGGAGATGTGGTGCCTYTCACTGCCCAGCTCAGCCCGGCCTCATCGCCCGCTGAGCAGGCTCCATGGTTGCCCGCRCTGACGGGATGCCCCCAGCTCCAGCGCACCCTGCCTGACCCTCGGCTCCCGGGGTGTCGCCTGAACTGTAAGCACAAGCGCGAGAAACAAATCTTGTCCATCGTGGAGCCGAATACTGCATTCGGCTCTCTAATGGACTTGGACTTTGCCCAACATTGAATTCCTCTATTTTTACAAGGACAGTGTGCATCAAGGACCTATATTGAATCTGAAGTTGTGTAATAATGAGTTTCTCTTCTGTGTAAAATTAGCAAAGCTACTTAATTTCCTTGTGTCTTGGAATCATGTGCGGGAAGGCTTTTCTCCTCTCTGAAATCATTGTCTCATCTGTTCTAATGTCTTTGAATGTGGTTTTTCTCCTACCGTGTGCTTCTATAATGCTTTTTCGCAAAGGATACCCAATAGGTAAAACAAATAAGAGCAGTAATGTAATTCCGATATGGCAAAGGGGAAGTTTGTTTTGTGACTTGGAAAGGAAAGCGTAAATATTTCACAGAATGGAATGCCCTCAGCATCTGTATATTAGCTCCATTAATTTTTTATTAAATTTATACCTTACTGTCTGTAAGAGCCTTTAAGCAATAGATTGATTTAAAATGTTTATAATGCTTATAAGCCATTGTTTGCACTAAACACCAGAATGGCCTAGTGTATTATGCAATTTCCTGAATAGAATTATAGCGTGCAACAAAAATTTGACGTCTTGTAGCCATTGTCTGTTGTAAATACAGTACTAGGTGTACTTATCACAGAGTCACAATCATAAATTCATATTGTTATTCAATAATGGTTACTGAATAATTTATTATTTAATATGTGCTAAATGCATACATTTAGAAATATATATAACTGTAGTTTCTGAAGTGGAATAAGAAACACATTTATGGCTAATGATAGCTGTTTAATGATAGCTGTGCATTGTCCCATTTTTGCAAGTATTAAGACATTTAATTTGCCTGAGAAGCTCTTGAGATTTGGGGAAAGTAATCTAAAATGGGAGTGAAATGGGATGAACAGTGGTAAAATTATCATCTGATGAAAGTATAGTTGCATATTTTTTGAATGGAAATAATTATCAGAGTCTTCTCAGAACAGACAACCAGTCATACTGACAAAATGCTGAAATAGTGCATACTGCTTTGAAAAGTGAATTATTGCTAACCAGGGTTGTGCTAGATCAGCTGATTTAGATGTTTAGAATCTCATAGTGCATTTTAGTAAAAATGCCATAAAATAGATTTGTTATAATAACTACTAAGTAATTTTTCCACAGTCACAGGTTTTCATTTCAGTAAAGAAAAATTTCRGATAGGAAGTTTTGGGAGAATGAAATCAGGTCAACAGGAAAGACAGTTTTCTTTCAGTGTTTTCCAAAGCTGATTAAAAGTTTGCTCATTAACTGTGATAGCAATTTGGTGCACTTACCTAGTTTTCCTGTTGTCCGCATGTGTTATATGTTTGCAAGAAAACTGTTCTCTTATACAAGATAACATTGAAGTTATCATAATGTATATCAGGGTGAAAGTCAGTGAAATGCGTAGTAGAAAAGTATTTTACAGGCTTCAGCTTCTGGAGAAAAGGAAAATAAAAATCCACATAGAGGTAAGTTGTACATTTTAAATAAGTGCCTGAGAAAATGCTTGACTTTTGTCATGTCTTCTCAAATGATATATGACATTTTTTGAAAATGCTGAAAAACAGTTTCACATCAAATAAGGGTGAAAATAACATGAATGCTGAATAAAACAGTGCATTAGTTTTAGTCTGTAGGAACATTTTGGGAGGACCTAGTCACTTGGTCAACATGAGTAACTTGTGATCTTGGTCTTAAGATTTATATCCACTGAGAAACATATAAGGCAAGAAGTATATCTCACCAAGAAATTATGGTATATTGTTTTTCCTTTCTAATCATATCTTTCTATTCCCTTTTTTCTGATTTTTTTTTGTTGTTTGATTTATTGTTTTTAACAGTTATTACGTTAAGCACAGGATTATACCGCTACTTGTTTCTTTGACACAAATTAATTTGCCTTTAATACAGGAAACATGAGTCCTGAGTGTCCATTCAGACTTTCTCTTCTAGGCGGTAGGTCTCTAGGAAGTGCATTCTCAGAGAAGATTTTCTCTTGTAGCTGGCAGTTGCTTACAAATGCCTTCAAAGACAAATAAAATAGTAAACTGTAATGTGTGCTTGTCACAAAAAGCACAGGAAAGATAATACAGTTAATAAAGCAAATTATTTTAGTTTCAAACTCCCTATACTTTCAAGCTAGTGGATATCTGTCAGTTCCTTTTCAATACATTAATACAGAAGTCACACAGTATGTGTTAGTGTAGTAATAAGGAATAGATAACAAAGCCTGAAGGTCAGCAATAGCTTGGAAAGTAGAATAAAAACTTTTTTTTCCTGAAAAAATCCCASTTTTGATATTAATTATAGTCTGTCATTAAAATATGAAGTTATTTATGGTCTGAATTTATATACATTAATTGTTAATTCGAAGTGGGTACTGAAGACTTGTACAGCTGATGACCTTATTATGTTTTTTGCATTAGAAATCCTGTGCTTACACAGTGGGAATACTCAAAATATTTGTGTGAGGAGATGTAATAGGTAACTTTCTAATTATCAAAAATTTGTGAGATACATTTTGGAAAATAGAGTTATTATGTTATGATGGGACAAACTCAACAGGGAATTTTTTAAACGATACAAAAGATTATAGTCCCCAAATCACATGTTTTCATTTAACTAATAATCTGATTTTTCAAACATTCTCATTGCTGTCACTCAGTTGACCAGTGCATGTGTCTATATATAGGCACTTGAAACTAAAAGCTCAGCAATGCATGTGAAAACCCAACTGCATGTGTGTCCCCAAAGGAAAACTAGAAATAGCTAATAGATTCACCATATGTCACAAACCTTCTAGCTGTATTTCAAAGGAGAAGGTGTACATGAATCCGTCAGAAAGTTTTTGAACAAGTTTTGCTTGTATTTGAGTTTTTTTCTGTGTGTGCAGGTTTTCATTCATTTCTACCACTGAATTGAAGTTTTATCTGGCAAATTATGGTAATGTGATAATGTTAGATTTTGTCATGTAGTTCCTAGTGGCTGTATGACACACGTGCAAACGAATCCTAAGATTTAGACCGTTGTGAATTCAAATCATCCAGTATTGCTGGAAGGGTAAATAAAGAGTTCCTGGATTCTGTTCTCAACTCTACATCTCTCAGCAAGTTTAAAATTTAACTTCTCCAAGAGATTCGCCTGTGTGGATTTACRTCTCCAGCTTCATTTATCTCTTCAGTCAGATGCATAGGGAAACAAAAACCTCTTCTTCCAACCTACATTTCAACTGTGTGAACTAAAATTCTTCCAATGAAAGGGAAGTGTCCATGCTAAAGTACTCATCCTTAACCTCTGCATTTCTCCTTACTCTCCACGTAAATGTAAAAATACTAAGCTTCCTCACAGGACTATTGTGCAACTTAATTAGCATTTAAATTAAATATTTTAAACATTTTTTTGAGTTGGAGAGTTACTTGTTAAGTGGATAGAACACCTTGTATTTTCATAATTAGCAGTATGGTTTCATTACTCTCTAATACTGCAGAGCTTCATTTTCTTTTTCCTTTGGGTTTTTCAGGCATGAATACAAGCAAGAGTGAGACAGTGAAAGAGCATCCATTGAAACCTTCTAGAAGATCTATGCCATGCTTAGTCCAGAGCCAAACACATCCTCAAAGCCTGACCAAACATTCATCATTTCTGCAGCCAAACCGTGTGCAGCCGCAGCCTCGGCCTCAGCCTCTAAGTGCGGGGACATCTACAGCTACCGTGGATGTAGTGTCGGAGAGAGGTAGGAGGCTGTTCTCTTTTAGGTGCTTGTTCCAGCTTTAGGTCTGGAAGGGATCTCCAGGAACGTTATTGACAGTCCAGTACAGTGGTATTTTAGATGTAATTTTATAGCATCTTTTATTAAATTACAGGGGTATCTGATAAACTTTGACTTGTTTAGACATCCACATCTTTTTGGAGAGATGATTACAGATGGACAYAACAGCTGGAAGAACCATGGTACTGAGTTCTCCAGTGTAATTTCTGTAATGTTTGAAGTGAGGCTTAAACAACTTTCATTTTTTCTTTTTCTGAATTACAAACTTATTTTCTTCTCACTGAAAACAAAACAAGAAAGTACTCTCATGTGCTGGAGAACAGTGTGAAGGTTTCTGTAATCTGTCCTAGAGCAGAGAGAAAAAAATAAACATTGGGAATTCTGCAATACATGACTTTAAGTCTGAAATGTAGGAGCAGACTGGTTCATGTATGAGTGCCAGAAAGAGGGAAGAGTGGTGTGGAGAGAATGAGAGAAAAGAGAGAAAGTCCCTATGAATTTTAGCTCATGTTGGGCAGAGGAACTACTTCTGTTTTAGGATTTATATTTTAGCAGATAAATTGTGCATTAACACAGAGCCTGGTCTGTTTGGAGATCCCAGTCACTATGTGTGTCCCCTATTTCCAACTATTACCACCCACTATTGTTGACTCTATGTGAACATTTATAAGCTAAATTAAATTGACTGGCTTCTGCTACTAAATTTTGAGAAGTCTTGCTTTATTTTTATTACTGTTGTAAGTTATTTCACTGAGTTGAACTTCTCTCAGGAGGAGAGTCAAAGTCTTCGCTAAAGTGATCGTACTCTTCTTTCCACCAACAGAAAATGCTCTTCAAAATCTCAGTCTAAAGTTTTTGTTTTGAGTCATTGACAGCTATAAAAAGTGTATCTTTTTTTACAAAATACATGTGTATGCTAAAAGGAATATTGTGTTTATTTCAGCTAAAGTGATGGAGACTTTGGAAAACAACTTGCTCAAACTGTCTAATACAGAATATAGTGATCCATTTTTAGGTAAGTTTATACCTGAACTGAAATAGTAATAAATCAATGATACTTCAATTACCTTTGCAGTGTTTAACAATGGAAAGCCTATGCTTATCCTGAACTTCTAAGTTTTTTGGAAGAGAAGAATGTGACTAGAGAAATATATGCTCTCATATATATATTTTAAAGGAGAAATTTCATAAAGTTTTCTAATATCTTCTCACCTTTTAGACTTATAGGGACAATGAAGAGAAGTAGCTTCTATTTTTCTTTTGACAATTTTCCAAATTTTTTGAGTTTAAAATTTCCAAGGAGTTTTTAAGAGAGGAGGCATTAGTCTCCAAAATCTGACATATAGTTGTTTTAGTTGTTTTTTTGTAGTCCTTTCAAGTCCATCCAAGTATTGTGATATTTTTCATACATTCRATATAATTTTTTCCCAGGGCAACCCTTCATAATACTGTCACTTGGAAGTGTGTATTTAAAATTCCTTTGCAAATTTTTTTTCCCTATATATTCATGTAGTTCAGGAGTGTCATGTCTGCAGTTGTTGTTATTGTGGACAAAAGCAGTGTTACTTCTCCTTTAGATATTTACRTAAAAAACTATTCCATTCTGGAAGAAAAAAAAAACAGAAAAAATAGCTGTTATTGGGGCATATTTGTCCATGCATCCATGCTATTCTGATACTTACGTTAAGGCCATAGAAAGTAGGAAAGAAGTTATTCTTACAATAGTACTGTTGTTGCAACTACAAAATGAGTCTGTGTATATACATGAGGGTAGTAATTTGCATGTTGCAAAATGAATTTCAGAATTCCTTGTACATGTTTTACTAGTCTGAAGCACATACAGGTTTTGGTGTATCTTGCACAGCTACCATGAAAACTCCTTTTGCTCACAGTCAACATACTAACTAAAAGTGGCATCTTCATGTTCCTGAAGGAAAGAAATCTGCTTTCAGAAAGCTGTTTCTGCTGACCTCTCAAAAGTTTTAGCATTGATTTTTCTTGCTGCCTAAAATATATGAAAGAAAGGGGGCTCTTCAGGTCACCTAAAGAAGTGGCTACTGGGAATCTAAGTAAAATTGATATTTTCCTCCAAAACAAAACCAAAATGTTCCAAAATCATGATTCAGACCAAAAATTTGGCATAAGAAAATCATGTTTCTAAATAAGCTGCACTGAAAGCTACTGCAGTCTTTTAACATAATCTGTTTTGTTGGATATGTAAGCATGGGTACTAGAAGATTTTACTGTTACAATTTGTTTCCGAATTTCTTTTTTTACTAATTGCTTGCATATTCACATGCTGATACTATTGCTTATTTATATATGGTGGAAGTAATTCTTTTACTTACTAACTGATGCACTGTTTTTTATTCATGTCCCTTAGTTTTCACCTGGAAAGAAACATGGAGGGCTCAGAGATCGGGGGAGAAATAAGTTCAGTCTCATCTGCTCAAAATGTTGTTAAGCTTTGCTGTGGATATTTTTCTCTTCTGACCACAGCTCTGCTCTCTGAAGAGACAGAAAAAATATTTAAGTGGTAGTCCTTTGCTAACTTGACTGACTTAGATTGCAAAAGGTTGAGGAGTGAACACAAATAGCCTAATCAGCTGGTCTGAAGGAGCAATAAAGAGTGAGAAGTAGAGGTCCTGAGCAAGGCGAACAGGTTGACCAAGCCAGACCAGCCTTGAAAAGACTTAAATAATACATCTTGATTATAATGTGTATATACATAATATATGATGTGACATGGCCAAATATCAGAAAAAAAATCATCTTTTCAACTTACTGAGTTAGTGAAATTTCCCAAGTATTTTAGACTTACACCTGCCTGCATTAATGAGAAAATTCAGCATTAATTTGCCTGTGTTAATTGAATAAATCCTAAATTAGTTTAGTGAAATCAGTGAAGTTATTCTGTATTTACTGAAGTGTGATTGATTTAGGATGTTCAGCTAAAAGCAAGAAAGAAAACAGTATTTATAAATAAGTCCCAGAAACCAATAGTAAGAATTACTTTAGGTAGAAATCAGCATTATCAGTTAAGTTCACCAAGAAAAATCAGAGGAGGGTAAAGTGATTTAAAAGGAGATCGCCATTCTGTAAATCTTCAAAATACAGATTGTTTGCATTTGAGGATCCTGTCTATGCAGGTAAGAATTTATCTGCAAGACTAAAGGTTTTGTTTCTCTCCTCAAAAGCAGAAGGTAATATTGGTGCTTAAACTTTGCTCACCAAACAAGTGAGAATGATGCAGCATTACTATGTGCTTTAGTCAGTACTATGGCACTTTGATGGAGTTTGCAAAATAGGCTGATTAGTGGATATCATCTTCCTAGTGAGCTGCTTCAAACTGCTCTCTGGAGAATATTAAGAAATGCTGAATTAAGCAAATGTGGTAAATTTTTAATTAGGCAGTGTCATAGAAGCATACACAAAATAGGCCAAATGGCTTTCTCCTCTTTCAGAATTGTAGGTGTCCATGGACAGACCTATCTTCTTGTGAGAAGGGGATTAATAGGCATCAGATAGAAGATGATTTCAGAGAGAAGGTTCTCTTTTCAGTTGATTATAGATGAGGCCATAAATGTTTTGGGCTTATTTAGTCAGTAGTGTCAATGGATTTAAAAAGGTAAGCAGATTATGTTTTACACCTTTGTTACTGCTAATGCAGACAAACAGAATCAAGAATATTATGGATATATTTTATTTTTCCTCTTTCAGTTTTAGGTGGCAAGTGGTGTTTTAGTTTGAGGCATCAGTAAAGTGAAGCCAAGTAACAGCCACTGAGCTTCCACAACATATATTATTATCTACAGGCTTTAAAACCCCCAGAATGCTCAGTGCTTAGCCAAAGCTTAGTGGAAATTCCAATCCAATGAAGGCTATGATCAGGGCTTTCAGATCTTACAGAGGTGGAAAGCATCTCCTGTTTAACTGCTTGGATCTGGACACTAGATAAAATGTTAGTTGTTTCACTTCTCACACGGCAGTTGTAGAATTTACTATTTTGTCCAGAGCAAAATCGTGCTATTACTTCTTCACTGAATACATGTTTTTTCTCCCTAGATTTTCACAAGAGTATAAAGTTCCTTTTGTCGACATATTTAAGACATCAACCTTGGTCAATTATTGCCACTTAAGTTCACAGAAAGCAAAACTAAGATCTAAGTTCTCCTTCCACCAAAAAATGTTAATATCTCAAACTCCAGTGCTTCTTCTCTTAAGACTTTTAACTTTTTGACTTTTGTTTGTCAAATGAGTGAAAGATGGCTGCTTTTTGACTTTTCAGAAAATGTCTCTTTACCTAAAAGCTTTGCCAAGGGACCAATATACCTGCTAACCACAATAATGTAGTTACCAATTGTGGCCATGTGTATGAAAAACTAATTACAGTAAATTTTTCTCAAGAGCAAGGCACATTCCTTTTTGTCAACTCATCTATAAGTAGCTGGTCAATCCTATAACCACAAATCTGGGGAAATTTTMTGAATATGTGGTTTTGATGAGAAAATTCCAGTTTGTCAAGACTTCTGCAGAAATATTTATGTAAGGTTAGAAAAGGATAGGATTTTTGGCCTTGGGGATAGACAACATTGCAGAGTAACCAGTAATGTGGTATTCAAGCTATGTATCTGGATAGTGGAAGACTGAAGTTGAAGTCACTGGAGTTCTACAGGAAAGAACAATAGTATAATGGACAAAAACTTGCCATTAGGTTTCATACTATCTTGAGGGTAATAGTTTTTGAAATTTTTCATGAAAGATGCCTGAAGTGTTTGTTCTAGCATGAAATAGGAAAACTTCAGAAAGATTTTTGGAGAGACGGTGGAAATATTTCCTGACTAGCTATAGTCTTTGATGCCAGACACGAGAGATGCTCATATGAGGTGACAGAGGCACTCAGGCTGAGTGTGGTATTTCAGGTAACAAGAAGAGTATACCTATGATGTAGGACTTACCTGATACATGATATTCACAACACCTAAAATGCATAGTTTTAGAAAAACAAGAGTTTTGAATTTTTCAAAGTTTTGAAAGAGTTTAGAATTGAGTATCAGGATCTTATAAAAAGTATATACAATAAAAATGGAAATTATTTTTGTTGTATTTGTAGCTGCATGTGTGTTGTGTTACATAGGAAATGTATATTTAAGTGGCTGAACTCATTATCATAACAAAATATGTACATTCTCTAATAGGTTTGAAAGTCACACCAATGAAGCTCAGACATATGATGTTCATCCTCTCAAAGGAATTGGACATTATACTTTCTTTCAAAATCTTCTGTCTGTGTGTATTTGTTTGAGAAAAGTAGTTTATATTTTGTGAGATGACTGAAAAGCCACATTAGGACAGTTCATACTATATGCAGCTTCTGACAGAACTRTGGAGCTCCCATCCTAGAGCTGGTTCATGCCTGGAGAGCTGGCCACCTGGATGAAGAGGCAATGTGATGAGCCATTAGGAACAGAGTGCTCATCTTCTGAAAGCTTAATATTGAGATTCGTAATATCTAAGTACTTTAGGCATTTAATCTGCTTGTACCCATTCCGCAGACCATCTTAACTCCTCCAAACTGCAATAATAACTGCCTGACTCCTTTTTTAAACTGAAGAATATTCACAAACCATTCTCTGTAATGGCTACCACTGTGCGAAAGCCCATGAGAAACTGTACACTAAGAAAAGATAGCCTGCACTTACTAATTACAATAGTGTTTAATATTTAAGTATGCATGTTGTACAGGCAGCTGAAAAACTTAGGCTTGAGACTTTCTATGTTATGTATGCAATATAATAGCCAAGTGGTGTAGCAGAATAAAGTAAGATCAGTGATAATGCAACTTCTCTAGGTGTCTATTAATACCCTTCTCCAGGTTATCTGTCATTTCTAAGATTAAAATTAGGGCAAAAAGAGATTAACTTCTTGATCTGTAATCTCATTCTGACTAAAGCCTACAAGGTCTAGCTCTAAATATGTAAAGTAAAAGGTTTGAGCCAAGAATCATGCTACCTAAATTTGTGAAACAGCAATTATTTAGGAACAATTTTTATATTAATTTTCTTTTCTATATCTATGCCATGTTTAACATGAAAAACATTTATTATCCTACACTTATCTAGAATATAATAATAGATTGTGTGTTATGGAGAAAGTGGGGCAAGTGCTTTTTATGTTACAATAGTCATAAAATTAAAATGCACTCTTGGCCCTTCAGAAAAGTATAGAAAGAAAGGTAGCGAACCAGTTAAGAATGCACAGAGATGAAGAAGCAAAGTATGGAGCTAGAAACTGATTTCTAAAATAACTGCTTCTTTATTCTTAGCTAAAAGAGTCCCAGAAATGAAATTTTCTTCAACACTTGATCCTATAAGCACCCTCAGGGCAAATTTTACTCTGGTACATTGAGCATAATAAAACTATATGTCAGAAAGGGAAGGTACCTTTTGTGATGTATGAAGCCTGAGGTTACTTTTCATGCTTCTGTGTTACAGGATAGTAAAACAAAGCAACTACTAAGTTTTCCAACAGCTCTGATGAAGAATAGATCTGTTATCCTCTTGCTTAATGCTTGAATCTTTTTAAAATCAYTTCTTGAGTGTGGATTCATGTTACCACTATACATTATTTGTATGTGTGTTCAGAAATGCTAACAATTATATAGATACACCTGCTGTAAATATGTACCTAATTAAAGAGAAATCCTTGTCTTACTGAATTGAATAGCAGAATTCCCATTGGCTTCAGTGAAATATGATTTGGTGTCAGCATCTAGAATAAGAAAATCTCTCCCTTTTCTCTGAATTAATATCTAAGCTTTATTTAAAATTCAGCCTTTTTCTCTTTTTTTTCTGTCTTATTTTTGTTAGTGTTAGAGGAAGTTAAACAGAAACTCTCCTTTTGTTGAKGGAGAATTAAGAATGCTTGAAGTCATAATAACATTGATTTTCCTTTCTGTGAGGCCATTTGGGGCTTACAAATTGTATATTCAACTTTAATGATTTTTTGAGTCAAACTTGTTAAGTGACAATGTTCAAAAAGCTTTTCACTACTAAATGAGTCTTAATTAACACAATTAAATGGTAACTTAAATTCATCAGCAAGATATGTTCCTGGATATTCTAACTGTTGAAAAATTCATTATAGTTACTTTGTACATTATTTATTTTCTTACTTGTATTCAGTTCTGCAAACATATATTCTTTTAAATATAAGGTTTTGTAGGATCAATATTTAAACCTGTCTCCTTTTAGTGAGTGCTCTGAAAACTCACATAATGAGCTCATATAAAGGGTTGTGCACATCTTGTTTGCTATTGCAATAATATTTTACGTGAACAGTCTTGGAGAAAAGAGTATTCTCTCCAGGAACTCAAAAACAAAAAAGRGAATGGTTATGAATGGAGGCAGATGTCCTTGGTGTCACTTTGATTGCATCAACATGAGCATATACTATCTTCCCTATCCTCCTGTTTACAATCTGAAAATATTATTCACTGCAGAGACTTTTTTTCTTCTTTACCAAATAATGCCAATTTTCTTGTTTACTTTTTTTTTTTTTTAACATCTCTTAAGGCTTTGCTGAGAGTTCACAGGTTTTTCAGGTACCTCTAGATTTGTCATAGATTTGTCATTTACTGTAACGTTACTATAGGAGAGTTGGTTTTTAGCCAGAAATCTTCCCACCAGAGCTGAAATTGTTTTACAATTTTTTATTTGATACCATGGAAAGGGAGAAACAGAAAAATATTTGCATAAACAAGAATTATGAACTTTGAAACTTTACCAGATTTTACATTGCCTAAACATATTCTGGACATTAGTTGCCATAGGCCAGGGAAGGCATGATGGAAAATGAACARTGAAGTCAATAGCAACTCTCTCACGGCGCAGAGGGAAAGGGCTTGACGGAGCGCAGTTGTTTTCATGAYGTTTTGTGGAAGCTGCAGCCAAATAAATGCTCTATGTTTGAATTTAAAGATGGGTACTTACAATGTGAATCACATAGACTGCTAATCTGTTTTGATATGGATTAGGGGTAGGTTAAATTAAAAACATCCTTGGGCGGTACAAGCCCAGCCACAGCATTGAGGGATGCTATCTTGGTTTGGCTTGTGGTAGTCCCAAGTGACAGTTAAAATGCAAAACCAAATAATAGAGATTGTGGTGGAAAGGATGGCAGAAACTGTATTATTTTCTAGATAAACATTATATGAAAATATCATGGAAGTTTGAAAACTGCAGTTACTGAAAGCATGTTTAAGGAGTTAAATCACGGAGTTTCTGTTGTAACATAGTATGTGTGGGTGGCTCTAGGAACAATCAAGCTCAAGATAATCTTGGACCATATAAGTTTGTCTGTAAGGGAATGTCATTTTGGCTTGATGAGTAGGAAAATTACAAAAGAGACAGTTTCTCTTTTAATAAATATGATGAATACTTTATTACAGTAAAAGCCATTGTAAAATATCATTAACTATGTTTTCGTTAAAAGTTTCTTTTCTGGCATCTTTCCTTGAGGTCTTTGTCTAAACCAAAACATTTCATTTTTTATTCTTGGAAAATTTTGAACCTAGTCAAAATAAATTTACAAAAAATTCAACATAAGAAACAAAATTAGCTTCCCAAAACCACAGATATGCACAATTATTCTTTCTAGCCTTTTCTGGTGTATCAATGTGACAAAATTTATTTAACTTTTCTTTCAGTATAATTAATTATATTAAAGTTTTCATTGTGATATATGTTGCAAAAGAGGTGAATGGGACAGGTATTCTGCTCAAAGCATTTACATAAGTATATTTTAGGGGGTTTTGTGACAGTAATATCTATAGCTGCATAAATGTTAAGAAAAAAGCACACATATATACTTTTCACTATGGCTTTCAGTCTAACATATTTTCTCAGACACCTGTAAAATAACCACAGCTGTTCAAGTGAGATGATTAAATGCTATGTTTTGATCTTCATTCCTGCCCATTTTATTATATTGTTGATACTACCTTATAAGACACTTCTTCAGGTGCATAAAATAAATCATCAATGGTTAAAAGATACAACAGCAATTATTTTTAAATTTTATTTAAGAAACCTACCTTTTTAATTTTAAATTTCGTTATATATTTTTATGATTATTGTGTTTGCATTTCAGACAAGATAGCAGGTATCTAAAAGGAAGGTAATTGTAGCAGAAAATATATGCTGCAATTTAAAGGCTATGTCCTTGAAAATGTAAAAACATTTAATAATTAGAAGAAATGCTATGTTCAGTAAAAAATGGAAACTCATACCTTAACTGTAAATTATTTAAATTAAACCTTATGTACTTTTGTAAAGTTTTTCTTGGAGTATTAGATGTACTCATCATGTCAAATTCTGCAAAACTTCCCTCATAAAAGTAGACTTTACTTATATAAGTCTTCCTTTGAACTCAGATAGCCTATCTAGATGCAAGAGCTGAGGTTTCATATGCCTTTCTCTTCTTTTCATTTTACTGGCTTCTATTCCAAGGTCTTGATCTCCAGTAAAAGCTAACAGCTCATCACATCTGGGAGTAAGTCAAATCTGCACAGTGGCTTAAGTATCCTGTTTCCTACCTTGTATACCTACTATTTGAAACCTTCTTCACAGTCTTTTTACTGCATTCATTTTTATTGACCATATATTAGATTAAAATCCATATATTAGATTAAAACATTGTTTAAAATAAACAAAATCCGTGAAGTAGAATCTCTATCAATCAAAATGGGTTATTTCATATGTTAAAAAATCCCTTCACAGATTTATTGAGGTTTATATCCACACCAAAATTTACTGAGAACTCATYTTGTGTAATTATTATGCAAGTGGCTAAATGGCTGAAAAAAGAAATCTCCATAAATGTTCCAGTTTAATATTCCATATCAGTAATGTATAAGCTACATGAGATAATTGTGGGGGGGTTTTTGTAATATTTACAGTGTAGAATTTGGTTGAACAACTTAATGAAAACTGCTGTGTTATTGCGCATGAGCCTTTAGGAATATAAAATTCAGAAGATTCAAGATTGTAGTTCCCACAGCAACCATGACTTGTTTCTTGGCTTCTATTTTGGGTTTAGAATTACTGGGCTAAATGCTGTTCCCAGTTACTCTAATTTTTCCCATGTTCATGTGAAAGCTGAGATGAGAACTTGGCTCAGGATTTGTGGGGAACTTTTATGAATATATTTCTATTTGCAATTTACCCAAGATATAATTGTGTGGGAATAATTATTCCATTTTTTCATCTTTAAAATGTTTTTTCAAAACTAACTGCTTTCCAACATGCATTAAAAATTACACATAATAATGGTCAGGTTTGCTCTAGCACTTGTATACTTTTACACATTCCAGTGTTGTACAGACATTACCCCTCATTTTATTGCTGTTGGGCATATGTGGCAAATAYTGGCATGATTTTTTTAGATGGAGAATGTGCACAGAAATTAACTGTCTGAAAGAAATTTTCCCTCCTGAGGGAGGATGTAGAGCGACTCAGAGACATACTCTAGTCCCTCTAACTTGCCTGCAGTGATGATGCAGAAAGAAACATGGCTGAGCATGAATCTTAGCAAGCTTTGAGGAAGGTCTTCCGTCACCTGCAGCTGTCTTAGGATGTGCAGATATTTTTTAAACACTTTTGTTGAGTGATTAAAAACAAACCCAATGAAGAGTAAAGCATGCACTCTGCAGTGTCAACTATCTTCTACCACCATCAGGTACACTTATTTAAGTTTAAAACATGAGACCTTATTCTGTCTCCAGGATGCACCTGTCTATCTAATAATATGTTTTGAGGCTCAACAATTGTGAATCAAGTACAAAAACATCTGAATATTTGCTTTATATCACTTTGTGGGTTTTTTTTAACTGCTGTGAAGAACGTTGTGGGCTTTTTTCGCTTGGATGGTAATAGAAAAAAGTTTCTGTAGGCTTTCTACAAAAAAAAAAAGTCGCTTCTAGTTTGAGACAAGCATGATATTATTTCAAATAAGAAGCTTTTGCAGGAAAAGATAAAATACAAGTCACTGAAAAGTGGACACTTAAAAGGAATATTCAACATCAACTCTAGCTGTAACATTACTATTAGTTTCTCTCTGTAATAACCTAAAATGAGCCTACTGTTTCATTCTGTCTTTCCTTCAGACATAGGAAAGGACAAAGACACATACACTGATGATTCAGAACATGGGAATTAYGATACTCGCACAGATCAGTCACTGCTTATTCAAAGTAAGCTTACCAGACAGAAAACGGAACCTCGAACTAAATCMTCTTTAAAGGTAATGGTTGCAGAACTTTATTAAATTGTATCAGTTGTCACAATGTATGTAAATAATTTAAAAACAGAGTTTTTTTTTTTAAAGGGTTTAATTAGGTTACAACTTAAATAGGTATTTCGTAGAAAGAATTTTAGGAAGCTCCCATACTATAATTTGACCCACAGAAGCAGTGAATGGAATTCTCTGTAGTAAAAGGGACCGAAAATTGTATAGAATGAAGGATTACAGTGATTCTTATTGACTAGTCCAAGAGACAGTAGCCCTCTTAAAAAAACATTTATAATGCAGAGAATTTAGGACATAGTAGTCCCAGTGTGGAATGAAGAGTCAATATCAGCTGGGAGGCTTCAGGAAGTTAGGAAAGTTYAGAAGAACTGATTTCATGTAGCAAATGATCAGTGAAAAGTGATCTAAAGTATAGGATTCTCCTTCTAAGAAAAATACAAATGATATATGGACACATTGAATGAAAGATAAAAATCAGCCAAGTACAGGAGTGTGTGGGAATATTTTCAGGAAGCTCAACTAAAGCACCAGAAAAGCCACCTAACCATATAAAACCAACATACTCTCTTGCGTAGTAATTCACCAAGCACAGTATTCATTATAATGCTTTTTCTACAACAGTTTATCCACTCTAACACCAAAGAATTATGACTGATTTTTAATACAAAATATGTTGGGGTTTTTTTTGTTCCCACTCTGGACTGGAAGATCCTTAATTCTCCTTTCTGTTAAGCATAATTGCTTGTAAACATATGACATACGACTTAACCTCAAGAGGTTCTCCATTCTTTTCTTCCTCAAGTATTAGAAGTAGTGTACTCTGCAGTACAATTTTTACTGATGTTTTCCTGATCCTTTTTATCTAAAAGCATGCATAATMCTGTGCTACAAATCTAGAATTGCCTAGATTACTTTAAGGTTCTGTGATCTACTTGCACCGTACTCTGCAATAGGCTGTTACAGAGTTCTGACATCCATTATGCCTTTGGTATTTTGTGATTTTAGCATTAAATGCATGTTTCATAAAAATCTTATAATTATTGTAAAGCTTGTTTTCTCAACCACACTGTATTATCATTACTACAGGATTCTGGAACACAGATAGCAGGCTGGTGTGATCTATGAGACAACTACATTTCATGGGATACTTTTAGAAAAAAAAACTTATATAATAATAGCTATCTAATAGCTTTTAGATAGTTTTATAAAGAATGATATTTATAGATCGGTAATTCCTTAAGCATTTTTGGCATGAAAATAAGATTTCTGTAATCATAAAACAGGATTATATTTTAATCTRCACTGCTGCAATGAGAACTTCTTGTATTAGTGAGGGGGGGTTGTCTGTTTTTGCAAGGCCAGCTGAATTAAGAAAGAAATATTAATGGCTATTCTTGTTTGATTTTGTTTATTACTTAGATAAAGCCATTTATGCTAAGTGTCATTTAAAAGAAAAAATAATGAAGAATCTGCAGGATTTAAGCTCTATTATAGAGAATTAAATATTTTTAGTAACAACAGGCAGGGCAGCTACAGAAGAGACTAATGATGGATAAATAAGACATCATTTTGCTAAAGCAAAATAATTTTTATGTTTTTGTATAAAATATAAAATGACCACTAACTGTGTTTCCTACAGCCCTTCATTCAGGACAGATACAAAGTTTATAGGCTGCTAGTAAGCTAACTTTATTTCAAAGCTGAAAGGGAGCCTTGTATTCATCTTAATTTTAAACAAAAATACACTTTTCATGTCTCAGTCTTTGTATGGCCTGATCTACTGAGCAAAGTAGAGTTAAAAACAGTCTTCGGAAGCAGCATCTGGCTTTCAGCCTTGACAACTCCTTTTATCACAGCAATTACTTTGGAAACTTCCTTCTGCTTACAGGCTTTTTATAGTGTTTTTGTAAATAAGGCAACCAAGCAGGATTTTCCTTGGGTTTACTGGTTGCCTGCTTCCACAGGAAAAGGGCAGAGGGGATTTAAATTAGTCCTAAATTAGAAAAGAAGGGGTACTACTCTGCCTTTGGATTATTGYATAAGTCTTTCTGACAATTTCTTTCTGAAACTTTTGCCCTAAACTGGTATAAAACTAGCAAAAGGAGACTTCTGATTCTTTGAGATTGTCGAAACTTACAGTGGAAAGTAGAGAAAACAGCTCTACAGCTTTACAAATGGTAAGTACTCTCATATATTTGTAGAATAAACTGATCTGGCTTTACAAAGTCTCCTTAGTCTGATCAGAGAATGGAAATCAGAAACAATTCTTTGACAAACTGTACAAGAATAGAAGTGCATTCTTCTTCTCTGCTTATTAACAATTTTAGTTTAGGCTTGTTTTCGAAGGCTTATTTTACACCTGAGACTCTCAGGAACAAATTACTAAAACAATTATTTGCAGTTAGTGATTTTGTGATATTATTATCTCTCTCAGTGATGAGCTACCTGAATAATTCAGCAACAAAGAACTTGTCTTGCTGACGTGATGAAAACTGATACCTGTTTTGTTCAGGAATTGTCTAGTATTTCAGGTTGCATACATGAATGTTGCTTTCCATAATGCCGATTTGCATTGCTGCAGTTGTGAAATTTTAGAAACATCAGATTGTTTTGGTGTATCATCTGGATGCCAATATTCTTCTTGGTACTCATCTTTTTTTTACCCGTTTCCTTGTTTATAAGGTATAACTCATATTCCACTTTAGTGTAGGCTGGTGTTATTTCAGTATCCACAAATTTTATATTGACAAATTATGAGTTGTTCAAATGCATTAAAAAGCTGTCTTCATTATCCGTCTCTTCTGTCTTTTCATCATCAATCGGTACTGAGATTGTATAGAAAGTATCTTCTTGCATCATATGACTGCATGTGTGTGTGTGACTGTGCCAAGGGATCTCATACACAGGAACCATACCAACAAGTGGCTGCTGAGCAAAATTTTATGTAACTGGTATCTAATATTGGAAGTCAAATGTAGAAAATGAGAAGGTTCCTGAATGGAGGGTTGATATTTGGAATGTTCTAATTTCACCAAGAAAAGAAAGCAGGCTACATAGACTTCATCACTTGAATGGGAAGCAACATATGTCCAGAGAAAGAGTGAAGTCAGTAGCAGTGAATTCTTTTCTCTGTACCAATTATTTTCACACAGGTAGTGGCAAGATAGGAGGAATATGTGAGAAATACCACTTCCATTTCCTTTCATTTACTATGTTTGTGCTACTCTCTTCAGTCAGATGAAATTTTTATACAGGTAATCTATTGTGTTATCTGGCAAGGCAAAGGAAGGATTTGTAGGAAAAATTTCACACATTCTCATTATGGTTTCAGGCATTAAAAAGAAATGCTGTATATGTAAAAGTCGAGTTTTTTGATATGCACTGATACCACTATAATACTGCATGACAGAACCATCTGTGTATTGAATAGGATCTGACACAAATTCTGTTCAAGTCTCTGAAAATTTTACATAACTTCTGAGGAATTTTAAATAAGACCTCAAATAAGCAATTGCCCAAAACACAGTGAGAATTGTTTCTAATCAAGTGGACATATTGGTGAAAATTTAATCTAGATTGAGCAAAATGCAGTRCTTTCAGCATAAATGATTACAGTAAATATTAAAAAATAAATTTACCACTGAAAATCTGGAATATATTGTTTAGTCTTTGTATTGGATTATTTCTGACTTTGAACATTCCTCTCTCTTTTGCAAAAGAGGTATTTTGCTTACAAAATTCCRTGTAGGTAGTTTTGAAAAATGGAATACATTAAATACAATAGCTGCAGAATGAGAATGTTCTTCAGTCTTGATCTTTTATTTTCCACACTTTTGCAGGAATTATTTTCTGCTTTTTTTTCTGTTTAATTCCATACCATTCTAAGTTGCACCACTCTGTGACTGACTCTCTTAAATTTGATTTGTGCTGTACTGTCTAATCCTGTGAACTGATCACTGATACCATGTGCATGATTTCAGTTCCTGCTCCTGTGTTGAGTGGAAGCTAGGGGTGCATGCTTAAAGAGAAGGTCTGGCTGTAAAAACATTTTAGTGTATAAATAAGCACAAGATGGTATCAGGTGACAGCAGTGTAGGAGAAAAAAAGAATAGCAAAGGGAGTCTGATAGATAAGCAGTAGTCAGCTGATGCAATTTAATAACACACAAGTACATAATGTAGGCTGRTGGTTTAAAAGGAATAATAGATAAAATCATTACCCCAAAATAGAATGATCAATGAAATGGTGCAACAAAAGTTACCTTCGTAATTATGGTTCTTGTACACGGTTGCATTGCTTGCTTCCTCCTACAGTAACATTATACGTGAAGAGGCTTCCTTTCCAAATTTTGCATAAGATCTCCTAAGCCTGCTCCTTTCCTGAAGCAAATATATGTGTTATTTGTGCAGCTTTTCTATAATGAGGAAATACACTCTGAATCTGAATAGAAGGAAGATGGAAAAAATTGCCCTCTGTGAAGAAGCTAAACTAATGACTAATTCTTCAGTTCACTCCTAAAAAGTTAAGCTACAAATCTATTAGGAATGTCAGATATTTCTGGAATCTTCCTCTCTGTTCAATGACCAGCAGAAGTGTTACATAGTACAATGCAGTATGTACAAAAATACGTTAGTGTGGCTAATTATGGCAGCCTGTCATGTTAACCAGGTGATGTTGCTTCTGATGCCTGAGATAGTATGGATATGTTCACATATGCAAATTTGTCCCCAGTTTTCTCTCCTAGATTATTATACTCATGGTTATTCACAAATGGAAAAAAAGCAATAGACACTTAAAATCAATCAACATATATTTTTTCAATTAAGTAAATGAAAGAAAGAATATAATAGATCTAATATTTCTGGCTTATCCGTTTGAAAATCCTCTTCAAACACAAAAAGATGACTACTAACTTAGTAATGTGCTTAGAAAATTTTTCAGAAAGCACATTTTGGAGAACCCTTAAGCTAAAAATTGAGTCATAAGCTCTGAATGTAGATGATGATCACTGAAATGGTGGCATTCTTCAGGTTGAATATTACTGAAGCCATTAATGCAAAACTCATACTAACAGTATTAGGGAAAATTAGTGATCAAAATAATTCAGATGGTTTTCATCAATCAGCCAGGAATCAGTATCATTTTACTTAATACTATCTTATGAATTTCTAAGAGCAATAGTAAATTATATTGGTATAAAATTTTATTGTGTGAGAAATAACCATTTTACCTACAGTTAGAACTGGAAAGCTATTCATTTAGATTTTGTGATTATTTTGTACATTACCAAGGAAGTTCACGTGTCGAATTTTACCTCTGTCAGAATTCCTGTCTTAGTTCCTCAAATTGTTTCCATGACTACTTCAGTCTCACACATGATTTAATAGTCCTGAACAAATCCATCATTGTCTCTAAAACATCTCTTAAAAATCAACTTCTATGGAAGGTAGTAAGAGATRCAGAAAAATTATTTCTCCTTTCCTGACCTCTCACTACTAGTGTATTTTAAATTATAAGCTTCATTTCTCCACACACACACTCATCCATTCCAAGCTGAATTTTCCATGCAAGCATATGGAGTATATTGTAGAGACTTCCATACAATCCTTTCCATTTGGGCTGTAAGACTCCATGCTAATAAATATTATAGTGGTGCTTACAAAAAGGAGAATTTTGTCAGCAGTAGGTCAGTGAACATACATACATCTTTTCCCTGAGAAAGCAAATACATTTTAAAGTCCATCTTACTTCCCTTTCATTCTTTCTCGGATGTTTTCTGATTCTACAACTTTTCCCTACATCCTTGTCTCTAAAAAAAAAAAGGCTACTGGCAAGGGGGTGCTGGGATAGAATACTGATGTAATATTTTCGTGCTGTTTTGTGTATGTCGGAGACATTGTAATAGTACTCATAAAATTTTGAAATGGATTATTCTCAGCCAGGTTTCTACAGGGATGTCTCTTAAAAGATAAATTTGAAGGGCTATTAATAATGAGAATAACTGTTTACTTGTAAATTAATTATATCTAATGAATATTGTTTGGTGTACTTATATGCTGGAGGCTATTAATTCATYGCAAAGTCACTCTGCTACCATTTTGGATAGTACAAATTATCTCATGAATGCTTTATAAATAGTTTAGATTTTCTTATGATGGCGAAATCAGATGGTAGGTGGCTAAATTTTATTTCTAGTAAACTTCTCAAACCTCGACATCTGAAGTTTGACCTTAAACTTAGCATAGATTATAGACAAAATATAATGATAATGCTACAGAATTAAAGGGAAGAATGTCTTCAACCTTTATGACTAAGGCAAGAAAATCGGTTAACCTGAGTTGTACTACATTCCTAATGTGTATTCTGCACATTATCTGTGCATAATACTAGACAAATTAAGTGCTCTTTTGCCACATTGACTCCAATGGGAATTTTGTCAATGGCTTTCCATGGCCCTCCCTTATGTGGGAGTTTTATTTCTGATCCATCATGTATTATCTGGAGATCCTTTAAGTGAGCTTGACTGCTGACAGACTGCCAGCACTTAAATGTCAATATTAATCTCAAAGAAGGGTGAGTCATGAACTCATAAGCAGAACCGTGTAAGTGGTCCCTATGCAGATGTGCCCTACCAAGCCCCAGGGCAGTAGGAACTGCCCTAGCAAGAGACCTTCCCCTCTCCCCTCCTCTCCCTGCCTCTGCCCCCTTTCCTTCATTTACCTGGCAAAACAACTCGGGATACTTGAATAAGTTCTTTTAATATGTTGCTTCATTAGTGGTAACAGTCTATCAAAATGATTTTTCTTTAACAAGTTTAGCTGTCATAGAGTTCACAAGCTGTCATTGTGAGCATGTCTTTCTAAGGGAGGAAATAAATTTTGTTCTCAGCATCATCACTTTGAAATAAAAAGATTTTGGTGAGAGAAACTTAAAAAATTTTGGGTGCAAACTGTAACAGAAAGAATTTGAGCCCCAATTGTGAGCATCCATTTACCTTTTGGATAACGGATGCTAGTCTGTTGGTATGTTTACATTCCTTTAAATAATTGTACAAGTCTAAGTCCAAATTACACCACCTACATGACAAAAAGTTGAACTTCATCCTGTCTACAGTAGAAGCAAAATAAACATGCCGTTCTGTGGGGGCTTAATGCTTGAGCACTGTATCATTCCGCACTTATGTAAGTGAAAGTTCCCACTGCTGAAGATACTGATGTTCTTATATATAGTAACTTCCTTCCCTGTATTCTTTATAAGAAATAAGCCATAGTCCTTGAAGTCAGAAATTCAGACACAGACGGTTCCTCCCTGAGCTGCACTCCAGTGGAAGTGTTGGGTCTTCCCATGCGGGTACCTTTGGGTTGGAATAACCTGCTCCAGACTGAGCTTAAGGAGAATTGCAGTACGGTTGGTGTATGCTGCCAGCCTAATGCTCTAATTGTGCTTTTATTCACATGTCATTTGTAACTATTGATTGGGATGTAAGTAGAGGAAACTGTTTTAGGTCTGTTTCAGAGCAACTTACAAAGTGCATCAGCAGGAAACAAGTAACAAATGGTGCTATAATAACTACTAACAGGTGATTTTACCAGCTACCGTGTACATGTGTACATATGTTTAAAATATGTAAAAATCATACTCATTTTCATTGTCATCAAATTTCAGGATACTATGAGGCAAATCCTAAAATATAATTACTAAAGGTCTTATTTTCTGCTCTTTATTTAGCATTTATACATTACAAAATGCTAGTAAAATTATTATACCTAAAACAAGTTACACATTTTTTTCACATCAGACTTGATTTACTGTGTGTTGATAATAAGCTAAATTAATTTATTAAAATAAATACACGTAGAATCTAATTTTTCTAGGCTAAATTTCACATTGAAGTAATTTGAATTTTTGCCTAACTAAAAATTTCTGGGTCACTGTTCAAACCAGAGTCAATAATGAGAAGTATGTAAATTAACATCCAAGTGATGAATCGAATATACTGAAGTAACGCTTCACAATTTAGGATCTCTGTGTAAATAACCAGTTGTTGTCCGTAGCATTTCATTGTATAAATCAATGCCAAGATAATTTAAGAGTGCTCAGGTTGCCTTTTTTTATTAATCTCCATGGAGAAATTAACACAAGAAGAACTTGAACAAGAAGCTATAGACTATTTCCATGATTTGGTCAGATGAGTAATGTTTGAAGTTGTGAGCTTAAGATAAGAAAATGGAACTCYAGTGAAGAGGTCCCTTGGTATGGGGAAGGTGAATGTTAAAAGAGGTTAGATTCTTGCCCTGATTTGAATRCTTTAAAGTGTGGTTGGATATTAAACTCTAACTTCAATCTACAGAATAGGTAATAATGTTATATTAATATTTTAATAATATTAATATTACATCTATATTCTCTGCATTTATATTTTAATAGATAATATCTGAATGTAGTTAATTGTAAAGTTTAGTAAGAAGATATGTTATTTGCTTGTAGAATTGTAGCTATGGAGCATCAAATAAAGCTRACTGGGCCTGAATTCAAAGCAAAGGAAAGGAGGTGGTTCTTCCAAAAATGATCTGTGGATGATCCTGGTCAAAGGTGTTGTGAAAAATGAAAGGTTATGTGGATTCAAGGGCGGTGTCAAGGAATGGGCAGTTATGGAAGAGAAATTCATTGAAAGTTACCAGATATATAGAAACCTAATCTGAAATAGCTGAATATTGGGCTAATGCTAGATGGCAATATTATATGTGTTTCCTAGTATGTGCTCTTTCCTAGGCAAGCTTCTTCCTGTAGCTTTTATTTATAAGCAAATTATAGAGTGCCTGTCATAGTGGTTCGAAGGTATTCGATGTTTTGCTGTCGCACCATTTAGGGTCTAAACATTTGGACTAGTCAACGGGAAAGTATCAGGATTTCATCACCATTTTTCCCAATGTAACAATGTTTGTTGAGCTATTTATAGAAATACAATTATACATACTAGATATGGCTGCAATAGGGAATAGATGCTTGGGAAGAGAGGAAGAATTTTAGACCTTACCATAGCATCCCCTTGTGAACCAGAAGACTAGGAATTATAAAAGAGAAAAAGAGGGAGAATATACRGTGCTGTGAGGTGCTCTGTCTACATTTAGATACCTCGTGGTTTCACATATATTTGAGAACAGTGTAATGTATAAATTCACCATCCATAAGTGAATAAATAAGCATTTGAAGTTAGAGTCTCTACATATTTATTTACTTATTTATTTATCAGCCTTTAAATATTTGCTGGTATGTTAGCCTTGTTGAGGCTTGTTGAATGTTGAGATCAGAATTCTAAATGGGGTTTTGGTTGAATTAACTTCTGAATTAACCTAGCTAGTACCTATTACTCATTAAGGGATTGATACATAATATATACTTAGACACACGTGATAGGAAATAACTTGGAGATGATGCAGTCTTTTCAAATCTTGATTTTTTTTTTAAATTAAATCTTTGGACATTTTGTGTTTGTGGGCTTTTTTTTCCTCCTCACAAAACCGTCACTTCTGGAATCATGCTATAGCGTGAGGATAGACATTCTTCACCTCTAGTCCTTTCCAAAGTTAAAAAAATATATATTTCTCAGGGATCAGTGATGCAAAACCAACCTCCCCCCCACAACTAGATTACAGTTAAATTATGAATGTATTTTGCTTTATTTATGTACATTTTAAGGCACTCTTTAATGTTCTCAGAATATTTGACTTCTGAATGATTAGACCTGGCTGTATTACTTTGCTGAAACTGAGGTATTTTGGCAATCACCTCAGGTAGCCTAAGTAACTGTGAAAGTTTCAGATTTTACTATTCTTCTTTCTGCCCAGATTAATTATACATGCAGTCAGGGGCTTAATGAAGTTTTCAGYATTATTTATTTATTTATTTATTACTGAACTTTAAAGTGGGAACAACAAAGAGTTTAATTAACATTAAAACTGATCTGTGATTTGTTTAATTATAAAGCTAAATTCTAAATCATTTTTAACTGAAGCTTTTCACTGGTATACAGTTTCTGGAAAAAAAAAGAAAGTGTAATGTTATACGTCATTATTTATTCAGTCACTTCCAAAATTTGCTAGTGGTTGTGCTATTAATGAAATGCACCAAACTTCAGGCCTACCATACCATGTCATTTACTCTTACATACTTCTAAAAGCTGCTTGATATTTCAGTAAGTGTTCCAGTTCATTGTTCTAGAATATTTTTTGCTATAGATGGGTTGAAAATTTGGCATAAGTTTCATCTAGTGCATGGAATAGTAGACTGAAATCTGTGGAGCTAAAATATTTATAATTTCTGTGAATTGTGCTATTTAAATTAATTGGAGAGAGAAAGAGAGTCTGTTAAACAGCTGTTCCCACTTTGTAAAGAGGGCATTGCTTATTAATTAGAATCTGAAAAATGGTTCCTTGAAACATCCCTCCATGTTGGCTAAATCAAAGGAAACTCTACTTGTACCAGATTTGGATAGAAATTCTAAGTCTATTATTCTTTTTATTTTATAACTTTGCCAAATATTTGCATTATGTTTTGTTTGACATTTTTGCTTGAGCAAAAGCTTCTTTCTCCAGGTTACATTGATCAACTGGGCTTTTGTCTTGTGTAAACTGTGAACTTTAGTTGAATGATAATGTCAGTATTTTGAATTTCACACTGTTTCATACTTTGAAGCAGTGTCTCATGTTGTTATTTGTTATAAAAATTGCAAGTTATGAAACAACCAAAAAATGAAGGCAAATAGTGAAGAAACTCAAAGAATTGCAATAGATCTGAAGGGAAAAAGCCGCAGGTAATATTTTACTCTGAAGCAAGCCAATGTATTATGATTCTGCTTTGCATAACATGTTTTGAGTGAGGGAAATGCTTCACAGCTTCAGTACACAAATAGATACAATTTGGAGTTCTTGTGTTTAAAGACTTGGGAAGAAAAAGATGAAGTTAAATCATTGACTTTGAAAGCTGAACTATACAGCAATATTCCAAAAGGATTTTCCCAACCAAAACGTTAAAGTTTTCCTATGTCTTTCTGAGTATAGGAAAGCCAATCAGGTGGATACTGTTTCAGAAAATCTGAATAAGAGGGTAAGGAAGATGAAGAGGATTAGAGAAATGTGAACATTGATCAGTGCTTTTAATACACATTCACCAGATGAAACCAGATAAGAGTAAGGATTTTGAAAAAAATATTCCTTCTGATGCTTTTCTCCTCCACTCTGTTGAGAAAAAGGTGAAAGAATGTATCAGAGATTGTTACTGGACCACAACAGCAGATAAATAATACATGTGCTTTTGGCTGAATGTCTAAAAGCTTGATTCACTGTGCGTTTATCTCTGTTTATGGTARCTTGCCTCCTGTGTAGAAGGGCCAGCTGGGTAAGGTGCTGTTAGTGCCCAAGATACCTTGACTCATACATGTAACTGAAAGTGCTGCTCCCTGTTCTCCCTATACATTATGGAGATCCTTCAGATCAACCAAAAAACACCTCAACCACCAGATAAATAATTTTACTGGCAGAGATATTCCTGCTAGTATATGGGAACAGCATGGCTCCAGAATTACACCAAGGTGAAACTATAGTAGCATGACAGTGAATCAGGCCTAAAATCAATAAAGTGTAGTTCTGGTTCACTGCTTAACTGTGGTAAGTGGCTTCAGTATTGCACATATCAATCTGTGCATCTGTAAGGAAAAGGTAATAATTCTCTGAAAGTGGTCTGAGATATACAGATGGAAAACCTCTCTCTACTGACAGTGCARATCATTAATATTTATTGAACGTTAAACCCAAAGAATTCCGTTAAGATTATAGGCATTTGAGGGCCTATTTGCATACTGTTGCTAGTCTGAGAAAGAGAAAAATAGTTCTTAATTCACTCTGCTGTTGCAATAAAACCTCTTTCCAAGACRGAAGAGGAGCAGATATTTCAGAACTAAGGGAAAAAAAGCTAAAAATTATAATCCAAAGGAAAGGTAACAATGTATTGCAAAAAGTTAGATTTAATTTGCAGAAGGTTATACAGGCCGAGGCTTTCTGCATGAGCAGAGTGTTCCCCCTTCAGGGGAATTCTGGCCAGACTTTCCATGGGTGATGTTGCCTGTTTCATGGACRACAAAAGACATATTTTATTGTTGAAGAGCAACTTCAACCCTCAAAGTATACTTTACAAAGCAATCAAGTCATTATGGGACTCAGTAAAAACAGAGTGTTTTTTATGATAGGATAGAGATAGGAGGGAAGGGGAGATAATTTTCCAGCAGCAAGGGAAACGTGTAAACAGCACTTTTGGGAATAGTGCTGATGCTCTTTGAAGAATAARGGAGCGATTCAAACAGATGACAGAGCAAGGCTACCCTTTTATTCTCAGTGATTAAAATATAGGGTGTCATTAAGGTAGTGTGTACTTAGGCCTTCAGTTATGCAAGTAAGAAGCATGCCACAGAATGAGCCAAATTCAAACTGTAAAAGCACAGAAGACTTACAGTTGTTAAGGTGTGTTCTCCAGGGACACTAGGAAAATCCATAAACCCTAGTCTTATTGTTGTACTTTGTATTTTTTAAAAGATAGAATGTTATAGAAACAGGATTTCTGCATCTTAGATGATGTCATCTCATTCTTTGAAACTTCTTTCTTTATATACAGTTAGTAAGGGATAAGAATGAGTGGGTCTTCATGTAAAGATCCAGCTATTTTTGTGCACTATTTTAGTCATAATTTCAAATGCAAATTAGATTTCTACTGTAAATTACAAATACTCCTCTCACTTCACCGAACATATAGCAGTTTGCCCTGTTAAAAAGTTTGAGACATGCTATTATATTTTGGTCATATATATGGATATAAAAAGAAAGAATAAAGCCTTTTTTTTTTTCTCAGTAGTTTACTGATACCCTGTAAATATAGTGAGACAGACATTTCCCCAAACAATTTTTTCCTTCATTGGCTAACTTAGTTTACCCAAAAGTAGAGGAAATAGATTTTCAGTCTATTTCAATCAATATAAAGAGCCAATTCTTGGTTTCTTAGATAAAACTGTACATCAGATAAAGGTGCACAGTAAGGAAATTTAGCAGGGTGTAAGAAAATAGGATATGTTTTAGATGTCAGCTGATTGTATATTACTTCTTTGGGATTTAACATGGCTGCAAATCAAAAAAAACCCAAAGGCTTCATACCTGTTTTGGCAGGAAAGAAGGCAGATGCTGTGGTCAGAGACTTCTGTTTTACTACTTTACACAACTTCCTGAAAGGCAAGATAATGCTATGCTGGTTAGTAGATGTTTAAAAGATTATATGCTGCAGAAATTTGACCCTTAATTTGAGCTACACATTAATTCTATCTGGTAGTAGGGAGAATATCTTGGTGCTTTTTTATATTTCATATGTCTCACTGAAAATGTGCCATTGTGAATAAAAACTTTTTTAAATGTGATAAAGTCTGTGTCCTGTTGGTTTTGTTTGTTTTGCAATTAAACGATATCAAACTGTTGTTTGTATAGATTCCAGTTATGTAGTCCATCTTTTTTTGCTTGGCTTTGTCTCTTTTTTTCCTGTAGATTTAAGGGKTTTTTTTTAGTTTAGTTTTTTTCGATCACTCTTAGGTGATCTGTATAATTGACTCTAGATAGTTTCTTAAATTTAGGTTAATTACATTATATACATATTACTTATATTAGTTCATGTTACATTTTCTGTGATTTGGCCTCTTTCTTCACCCATCTTAAAATACTGTTTCCCTCAATTAGGCTAAGAGCAGGTAAAGGTTTCTGAATTCTACATTATCCATTTTTCTTGTATTTGAGGAAAGAGCCAATGCTCTGAAAGTACAGGAGCAGGTTAGCACAGCGGTGATCAGTTGGCACTTGTACACCAAATATTTTGATATTTGATCTTCGGATGATGTCCCATAGCCATCAGCTATATATCCCACAGTAAGTCTCACATTAAGCATATAGAAAACTCTGAAAAGAAGAAATGCCACATTGTGAAAAAAAGAAATGCCAACTGAAGGAGGAAAAGGAGACCACCTTTTATACAGAAACTTAGAAATGAAGAGCTTTACCCAGGAAGTAGAAGATTCAGGTTAGTTTCTTCTTAGCCTAGATGGATTTGAATTCACATCTCCTATTTTCCAAAGACTGAAATAGCTTCCAAATCTGCTTGGTTGTACCAGAAGCACAATATGAAAGAGACACTGTAACTCTAGCCAGGTGGAAAAGTCTAGGTTTCTAACACCCATTTTGTATTTACAGAATCTTTAAGTAAAATACATAAGCAGGTATGTGCCTTGGAGCAGGTAACAATGCTTTTATGGTTGATTTTGAAAAATGTAAACTGCAAAAGAAAAACAAGTGATACCATCGCCCGCTGCTGAGGGGAAAAGAAGCTTAATTCTACTTAAATTGGAGCTTCCTGTACTTAAGTAATGTTCCCGGAGGTGTGATGATACGCGTTTTTATAGCAAGAGATGGTTTGAGAAAGACAATTCTTTGGTTTTTGCTTGCAGAGAAAGAGGAAGAATCATGTTAGAAAACTTCAGTTTTTGCAAGCTGAGAGATTCTTAGAAGCACTAAATATGTAGAAAGCTGGCAGTGAGGTATGCGGGGATGAGAAAAACCTTTCATTTAGAAACAAATGAACTGGTATCCAGTATTTATACTGATGATATCACATACTACTAACACATGCTTCTGTTTATCAATAGAAAGTGTACTATTGGATATAACTCCAAATATTAAATATTTCATGTCAAATAACCCAAATAGCATGCTAGTTTTAGAAATTTATCCTAAATAATAGTGCATAATAAGGCATGAATAGACTTTTAGTTAGACATGTATCGATGTAACATATCTTGCTTAAAACTACTGCACTTGTTCTGGAYGGTTTGTGTTAAAAATCAGTGTCGCATTCTCCAGAAGAAGATAGCTTCACAGTTTACCTTTTCAGATTTCAAAATCTTCGTAGTCTGACACTAGTTGATGTAGTCACTGTCTTTTCTGAATCATGCAAAACACAATGCAAAAATAGCTTTCAGTGGCAGCATGTAAAGTGAGCTTTCCGATATCAAGGTCAGCGAATCCCTTGTGCTTACAAGCATAGTGGGAAGGAACTAGACAAGATTTAAACATTACAAACATGGCATTGAAAGCACTTGAACCCGAGCATCCAGAAAAACATTCAAATCAAAAGTGTTTCTTAGTTAAATTTTTTTAATGATTTCTCTCTTTTGCAGAACATTTAAGAATGATTGTTCTATAAAATTTGCCTAGGTACAAAACTGGGGAACTTGGTTTTGTTTAAGTGCCTTTAAATTTTACAAATTCCTACTGGAAAGTAAGGATTAATTCTTTTCAACTAATACTGTAATGTTGATTTTGATTTCTCAAAAACCTTCCTCCCTCCCCTTTTAGCCATCCAATCATCTTCCATAAGAACATTACAGAGGTGTTATTTCCCAATTATGTCAGGCTCATTCCTAAAAGCAGTTATGCAAATGAGTCATCCTACTCATAGGAAAAAATCCCCATGACTTTCCTCCCATGCRTGTTTTTACTGCTGAGGTCTAACACTGCGTTTCTTGTAATTATATCATTCTTGTGGTATTTTTTTTACCACATAACTCTGAAAGAGTAAGTATCAGTCAAAAAAGGATGAATAATACCCTGCCATTGTGTGTGACTTTAGACAAAGTCAGAAAAGTTTATTACCCRTAATGGGTTCCAGTGTTAATTACTTACTTATACCAAACACTTGCTTTGTGGCTGGTGAAGAACTGTCTTCCAACCTCTGATTTACATTCCCTTTTGCTAGCAAAAGTTCATGACACTTCCTTCCTCACCCAATAAAACAGTAAATATTGATTTCAAAGTATCCTTACTGCGCTCCTGCTGCTGCCTGTGCACTAAAGGCAGGAGTTCATATTTAGATATACTATTCCTTAATTTTTAGACTTTTTCACAGCTGAAAATAATAGCTAGAATATGGTTGTCATGGATTCATTTTATTTTATTTTAATTAATTTGAAATCCTGAGCAACTGACGTATAAGAAACTGCATGTTCTTRTGGCTCATTCTTTATATATTTATCCCTTATAGATGTGAATATTTTCATGCTTTAGAAAATGCTTCATTATATGGAATTCATGATGGGGCTGTTTGTTTTTATGAATGCCATATTTAGCATATATTTATTTTATCATCTCCAGACTGAAATGAATGCCATGGCATCATCAGGCCTCTTCTTCAAAGATGGCAAAAAACGTATTGATTACATCTTGGTCTACAAAAAGTCAAGTCCACAGGTAGAAAAAAGAAGCACATTTGAGAAGAATTTGAGAGCAGAAGGCTTGATGTTAGAACGAGAGGTCAGTCTTGTAGTTCATAGTATAAAACAATCTTTGTAATCCTGTCATACTCTGTTGAATTTTTAAAAGATTGCTGACATCTTACAAGCCTTTCTGGTCAGGCTGTTTCTTCCTTTATGGTATATTTTCCACCCAAGCCAGATTGGGCTGATTTGTCACAGTTTTTCATATTTTTTAATTTGATGTTTATAGAAGTAATCTGACATAAAGCTAGAGTAATATATAAATTTGACCTGTCTCTACTCAGAACTGATGTAACTCCTCCACATGGCACTCATGAGTCTTCTGAAGTAGCAGCTGAGATGACCTTGCCCGTTACAATGTTGCAGTCTCAGGAAGTGTTCTTTTGTCAACGTACTTCTCTAAAGGAATTTCTCTGTGTTGTTTGGCTAAAGGGGAGTTTGAAGTGATTCACCAGGGTTAACCGTTTTAATAGTATTTGTTTAATACTATTAAATGAACGAGAATAATTGTTTAATAGTACATGTTTAAAATGCTGTGCATGCACACACAAACACACACACAGCTAATGAACAAACCTATTACTTTAATATTGTTAAAAAGCAAAATTAAATTTTATGCTTAGTGCAAGCTTTCACTGTTAAACCTTTTTTCTTAATATACACTGAAAATTTTGGTATTAAGAGGAATTTTAATACTTTATTAAAAGCTGCAAGAAGGTGATTTTGCCCACTTGTCTCTGATTTGATACAGTCTACTTTCCCCAAATTCCATGCTAATATTGCTTCAAGGCTTCTAATATGGTTGCTTATATTAAAGAGATGAACTAATTGTGTCTGGGTGCTCACAGTCAATTTTTCAAAAAAAATTTTTAAAGAAGGTGCTATTTGCATTGACATAAAAAAAAACAGAGAATTGTGTCTTCGGTTGCATTTTCTTTTCCATGCTCCTGCTGTGTGGTAGTTTGTATGCTGCTCTGTATTGCAGTGGGTGGATTTTCAGGAATGTTCAGCTGCCTTCTATAAAATGATGGACAAATACCTTATTTGTTCTTCTAGAACCATTTCAGAAAAATTTGTTAAATTGTTGCTCTTGTGGTTGGGATATTGGTAATGACAGTATTAATATAAATAAAGGAAATCAGAGTAAGGAAAACAGCCATGGATTTTTGCTGTTTCATGAATTATTTACAAAACTGGCTTAAGTTTACTCCATTCTGAAGTAAGTTACTATACTTCATGTGTCTTTTGTCATTTATATTCTTCAACTCAGTAGAATTAGCTTCCGTGCTCAGTGTTAAAACAATCAGGTTTTAACTGTTTTAAAGTCATTCTTGCAAGTATTAGGTGACAATATAGCATGTTGGATATTCATAAGTAACTGACAATGTTACAATGTCTTCAAATTTTCATTTTAAGTTTTTAAAACTGTTTGGAGCCTAAGAGAAAAAAAAAAAGCTTTGGGGGCATTTATTGAAACAGAACAATTTCAGCTGGACTAATTCATAAGCATTGACATTTTAGAAAAAGATATGTTTTTATAAGTTCAGAATTCTGTTTATATTTCAGAGAGTTATCCTAGGGAGGAAGAGTTTTAAATCCGGCATATCTTGTGTGCAGTTGTCTTCCAGTAGCATTTTTTTTCACATCTTTTGAGAAAAATAAAATCCTAGAAGCACTATCGTAGAAGTATGAAATGACTATGGAATTGTTAGATAGATAGATTGTGGATATTTTAAATGTTATTAACTCTTTAAGTAAAGTTTGTTTTATCTTCCATTACTAAACATTGCATTACTCAAGTGTTTTGAGAGGTTTCAATCAGATTCAACTCTACCAAAATATTTGCTTATAAAAACCCAAGCAACTACATCTGCGAAAATAATTTGAGATAGAAGCAGAAAAGATAAATATGGAAACCTGTAATGCTGAACGTCTYGAGTTTTATGTGCAAATCAATACATGATGGAGAACACTTGTGTGTAGTATTTCTTGTCCTTTTAAGACAAATCTATATTCATATGGAGATCACATTTATAAATTTATAGCAGACATCACAATTACTTAACCATTCCATGGATGTACCACTCTAGCAAAGTGGGACCTGCAGCCTTCTTTCAGCTGTTCTTGTAGCTCTAGCATGTGAGCGCCATTCTCCTAAAATAGGAGATGCATACACTGATCTTGAAACTGCTCATCTAGGATGATTTTGAGGGATTGTAGAATGCACGCATTTAATCCATGGCAAAAATTACTGCATAGAGCCTTTTTGTTCTTCTGCTGGAGTCATGAGCAAAGATCTGTCCTACAAATACTTTTTGACAGYTGCTAGTATCTCAGGGTTTGGCGAAAAAGAAGTTATTAATTTTCTTCTGTCTGGCTCAGTGGACTTACAGTATTTTCAGACCTGCATGGGCACTTTGGGCCAAAAAGCAGAATTTGACCCTGAAGAACAATTTTAGAAACCTGAATACCACATGGGATTGAATTATTAATGTATATTTATTTGTTACTACTCATTGCAGCCAGCTGTTACAAGCAGTGATATCATGTTTGTTAAAATTCACTGTCCATGGGAGACGCTGTGCAAGTATGCAGAAAGAATGAACATCAGGATGCCTTTCAGGTACTGTGGAAACTATTTTAAGAAACTTCTAGTTCAATGCTTGATATTAAAAATTTATTACTTACCTTAAGGCTAAAATGCAATCCCCTCATTGCATTGTGCCAGGCATGTTGTATGTTTTATTTTAGAAGATGGTAAGGAAAGAGAAGAGGAGAAACAAAAAATATTCAGTGTTCTTTTCACATTCACCTGTAGTATTCGTTTTCAAGCTTAATTCCAAGTCAAATCAAGSATATACCTGTGGAACCTGCTGTTAATAGTTCACGCACCATTTTGGATCTCTATGACAGCGTTTCAGATATTATCTATGTGAGGTGAACTATTCTCCATTGTAGCGGGGCGGTATTTCTGAAGTCTTATCCAAAGGCCAGTGAAATGACAGAAATAGCTAATGTCTTATGTGTCTCCAATATAACACATACTAGCATACTTTGGAGAAGATGAAATCTCTTGAGTTCTTGGTCCTTCACTTTCCTTTTGTAGTTAATGAACTCCTGAAGTGAGTTCTTTGTCTGTGTGTTCAGCATCCATTATTTACAAATCCTATCATATCTCTTTTTGCAGTAAATACTGTAGACAAGTTAATAGCACCTGTAATATTGCATAATTTTTTACAGGAGAAAATGTCCGTTTTCCACTCCAGTAGTTGTATCTTTACAGAGAGAGAAGAGCTTTGTTGTTTGCTTTCAACCTCATCAGGAGTTAAACTGGTAATCAGATGCCAAAGCTGCGCGTGACTCATGGAGAATACCTTTACAACACTCTTTTCTCACTTAAGCTGTCAAAAGCTCTGTCTTTCATGTCTCTGCTGATTTCAGCTATCACAGTGCAGCTCTTTCATTGGTCCTAAGCCAGAAACTCAGGCGTTCTGAAGCATCCTTAGCTCAAAAGCAGTTTTAAATACTCAGTTCTATACCTGTCATCCAATTAAGTCTTCAGATTCCTTTCCATAAAAAATATTTTCTGTAACGGTCATGTTCTGTATGTTTAAGACTATAATTGTAAAGTGCCATTTGAGCTGATCTAGTTTGAATAATTCATTGTCCACATTTTAAATATAGAAGTGTGTGTGTACACCCATACATAAACATTCTAAATTACAATTCAAAAAATCATTCTTTCCCACTTTGTTACTTGAAGTCACAACATTAAGTTAAGTTTTAGAAGTGGTTTGAATTCATCATTTTAGTAACTTCACAGATCAGTAGTTCACTTCAGATAAAACTGGCCATCATCTGCACCTTTGCAAAAGAAATGGCAACTTTTTCATTTTAAATAGGTCCCCCTTATAATAAGAGCTGGTGATAATGTGACACTAGCTTCGAAGCCACAGATTTAAAGTGTGTATTTATGGAGTCACTGGCTGATTCACATGGAAGATAATGAACACAAAAGTGCTGGAGGATTCTTCCTGTATTGTACATGAGAAGAACAAGCTCTTAATAACTTTCCTATGAATACAAAAGTTATAAATGATCCTTTTCACATTCTCCTTTTGGGAGAGTATTGAACTTTTCAGGATTTCACTTTAAAACTTTTATAATGTAAAAGAGCTGTTTTTTCATGTGAATATTAATAGGTATCAGTTCCTATCAATCGGTATCGATATCAATAGATATTGATGTAGATAGATCTCTATAGTTATTAATTCCAATTGGTAGGTATCAATATCCATATCAATGCTACTTGTTTAAGGGCTCTGGAAAAGCAGAAGAAATTGGGTGGAAGGCAATGATGACCCCCCCCYTACTAGAAACTCACCTTGAGGGAAACATAATAATGTCTGAGTTAATTTAGAGTGTCTCCTTTCCTCAAACATTTATTTTTATAGAAGGGTAGGTACTGTAATCTGTTCTTTTAGAAATTAGTTTCTCAGAATCGTCGGCATGAGGAATTCTTACAAAATTCCCCCCTTGTTCAGCACGTGTTCTTTCCGCTTAGTTTTTTTTTTTTAATAGTTAGTAACCAATTTTTTTAATGGGAAAGTAATAAAATTTCCTTTAACAGTCCTAAAAACAGGTTCTTGCTTCTCTAAACTTCAGGAGGATTTGATTTGTAAAATCAAATGTGAAACATGACTTTCTACTCTGCCTCTGAAGTCTTCTCTGAAAAGCTAGAATAAGAATCATAGAGCAATATAACAATAAGCATTTTTGTGAGTAATCATCTATCTGTTCACTGACTAAGCTCATGCTCATGTTGTGAGACAACGTTTTACGATGTATGTTAAGGTGGATCTTTTAGAATCAAGCAATCTCTACATGATAATCAATTTAGGCACAAAGTATCCATTAACTTGGCATGAAGTTTGACTCATACTTGCCATAAATATAAAGATCTGAGCCCATCTTATACTATCTCAATTAAACATCTTTTCTAATCCTTAATATTCTCCTGTCTAACAGTTAATAAGCTTTTGGCTGTTTGTGCTATCTTGCTTAAATCTTTCTTAAATCAAAAGTAAATAATAAAAGATGTTTGCTTGCAAATGCAAGCTGGTATTTTGGTACCTTTATTTGAGTATAATTATATAATTAGTTACTTTATTTGGAAGGCATTCAAAATCTTGATTATTTATTATATTATTAATTGACATGTAAAGAGTTCTCTCTTTTTTTAGTGTGTCTGATCCRTGTTTCTTTGTTTCTGGACTGTCTGTTCAGCTTGCTTTTACCCCACCCATTTCAGACACACAAGTAGATAAAAGTGCTAAATTGTGCTGCTGCATTCTGTTGCTAGCTTTACTACAGAACGACACATTGTTTTGGCAGGAAAAGAGTTCACTGCCCAGCTCTACCTCCCTAATAGGACTGTGGGAAATATTAAATCTATGACGATTTCTTTTTCTCTATAAACAGAGATTTTCATAGGAATGAAATAAAATTACAATCTAAGACTGTGAATATTTCAAATAGGCTATTTTTTTATTTCTATACTTCTTTAAAATAAAATTAAACACAGTAGTTTTATTTTGAACATGAGGTGGACGCACCAGATTAGAACAAAGGTCCGTCTTGCTGAGCGTGCTGTCTTTGTCTGCAGCCAGTCTAAAAAGTTCAGTGCAGAAGCAGAGCAAATTGAGAGCACTGCTTCACGATGCCTTCTCTGATTTCTGAAGTCTCTGGGTGCCAGACTTCCTGAGACAGAAGTCTTATCTTCAGCTTTGTTTTTGTTAGCCCCTGCTGGACTTTACATGGATGGAAAAACAGCCCTGTACAGTTTTGTCATGACATTCTGTAACAACACATTTTAAAAGTTAATTATGTGTTCTGTAGAAAGCACTGCTTTTTGTTTGTTTTAAATCTTGAGCTTGCTTATTTAAATCAAACCTTTCTAAACTACATGGCATATATTATTTTCCTGAAATAACCACATTTTCCATTCAGTGGAGAGAGGATGCTCAAATCATACAATTATCTCATAATTACAATGGACTAGCATTGTTATTTCCCAAGAACAGATTATTTTTTCTGATTTATCAGTGACTTCTAACTGTGCATTTTTAATGCGTAATTGAGGAAGAGGGATCTAACTTTCCCTGCAATGCTTTAATTGTGTGCTSTTACTCTCTTGAACGCTGTTGCAAACTTTTGGCTTTGAGCTGTGGCCATTAAAATACCAGATGCCGACATCATGTGTGAATAATACATGGAGAATAAGTTTCCTGAATTAAACTCTTACTTTTTAGGTTCATTTTACTCAGTCCAGGAATCTAAACAAACTCAATAATATCATTACACAGATTAAGAAGAATTTTTCTCTGTTACTGAAAAGGAACTTTTTTTTTCTTCCCCAAGAGAGTACCCAGCATCCCAGAACACAGTTTTAGTGCAGCATTTTATCTAAACGCGTTGCCAGATATATAGTATGCATTATTTATGTAATATAATATGGAATCCTAGTATTGAAAGTAAAAAGGAAGTTTTAACTGTTTAAAAAGACTCTTTGTGGTAATCACTGTTGTCTTCTCAGTGCTTTCATATATGATTTCTCACTTTAGCACCAAGCTGGATCCTGACTTATTTACACTTTTTTAATGATTTGTAGAGTTTTTTATTAAAAACAAATATGTGGTCTATCAGTCAAACTTGAAGCTTTATGATGTATTTCTGAAACTCAGACAAAAGATTCATTTTATCCGTGTCTGCAAGTATCCCATGTGAAACAAATTATCACTGCGTGTAATGAATAAATTAGGTGTATCTGTAGCTTAGCTGGACTCTATAAGTGCAAAACAGCTAAGGAAAATTAAGGTAATGAAGGAAGCTTTTTTTTCAAAACTGTAATGTCTGAAAATCTTTTAATAATTCTTCATTGCTTCTTTTGCAATTCTACCTAATACTATCAAGTCTCAGGCTGCCAACAAGCTRCTGATTAGTAGATACAGAGTTTTTCTTATGGTGGCATATTTTCTAGGCTATATTTCCTTCCTACTCTTTTAATGTACTCATATCATTATTACCTTAATGTACCTTAATGGATCTCAAATACTGTCCAGATAAGCAGTTGTGGATCTTGTTAACTATGGGTTCTTTTTTCCATGGTTATAGGTTAAAAAGTTACCATATGATGGAGACGTTATTTACGCAGGATCCAGAGTTGAAGTACCATATTTATGTGTTAGAATGAAGGGGGGAAAAGTATACACTGACTGAAAAAACAATGTTAAGCCTTTATATTGAAGTATCTAAATAATCTTGTTTTAATTTCTCAAAAAATTAACTATGCAGAAATAGAAAGGATTTAGGCAAATATAAGTACAAGCAAGACGAGCTAAGTGAGGAACAAAACCCCTGGTGCTGAACACCACTGACTCCAGATGAGTGCTATGATAAAGATACAGGTATCCTGAGGAATGTGAAGGGTCTAGGCCTCAAACATTTGCATAGCTGAAATGCGATGTGAAATGATAGAGGGAGGCAAGAATAAACTAAAATAGACATGCAAAATATTGTATTGTAACAAATATGTCTCCATGGTTTTGAAAGTAACTGTTCTCTGGAACAGTTCACTGGACTTCACTGAAAATTTCCAGTCTGGTTTCTTTGAAGTTACTGTGACCAATGAAGGGTAGAGAGAAAAGAACTATATAAAAGTGATTGTTTCAGGTAATGTTCTTAGATTTTTAAGGACATGTAATGCTCTTCAGTTGCATGCAAAATGTCAAGGGAAATTGATGATAGTGCATACAGTATCTAATAGCATTAAGTATTAAGTAATAGCATTAAGCATATACACCAGTATTCATGGTGTTTAATGCATAGAGTGCATACAATATTTAATAGCATGGAAGCCCCTGGTAATTCTCCTAAAATGAGTTTATGGAGTAAAGAAATGCTAAGAAAGATCACATGATGTGAATACTAATGTGACAACATTTGAACCCTATCTAGTGGGTTTCTTGTGAATGAATTAGTGATTAGATAGGTATAAATTAAATCAAAAATTAAAATTCCAGTCAGAAACAATTTTCAAACTTGAAAATGTGTGAAATCATAGCAATGTAATGACTTACTGTATTTCAGTTGCCTTTTTAAAATGTTTTTCACCTTTCTGTCAATGAAAATGCATGTTATAAAATGTCCAGTTTTCTTTGATAATGTGTGTCCTTTTCAACTGTCTCTTACTTAATTATTCTCAGCTGATTTTTGCTATTCTTTCAGGAAAAAATGTTATTACACTGACTGGAGGAGCAAAACCATGGGCAGGTTGGTGGGTGATGTGTAGCTTCTAATTTTGTCAAATAGTCACCCTGCTAAAGAAAATCCATTTTTGCAGTTGTAAATTTATCCAAGAAACTTGGAATTTAGATTGTTTTCCTGAAAACTCAAAATATGTTAATTCAAAGTGCTAAAATATTCAGCTGTAACAAGATGCAGTACTATAAAGCTTTGCCAGTTCTTATTTTAGAAATGCAAAAATTTTCATGCCAGGAAAAAAAAAAAAAAGGCCTTGTCCTGGCAGCAAGATTTAATACTGGAGCCATCTCTATAGTTACATCTTCTGTCACTAAGATGTATTCCTTTAGGGTGCAAGATACTTTTGAGTACATCATGTCTTATAGTCTAAACTCTGGTGGTCAGCTATTTGCTTAAACATGCAAAACATAACTTTTCTCATGTGTGTCCTGTTGATCAGGACTAAATCAATGACACATGTTGAAGTCTGTTTTGAATATTTATTTCATAGCTGATGGAATAACTGCAGTGAAACATCTTTAACTCTCTAGGATTTAATGGGGTTGCATATCTGATATACTTCAGTCTGCCATTAGTATGAATATTTGAAAAGCATTCAGTTATAGCATAAATAACCAAAGACTTGGTAATCTCCAGAATTTTATCCAGGATGGTATGAGAGGGCAAATAGAGGCAAACGTATGCAAACCTCAGCTGTGGCTGCTGCACTTGTTACTGCTTTTGTCAGCCAAGAGAAGTGGTAGTTGAGGCCAGAGGCAACAGCAGCAGGCAAAAGGAGCCTGGAGGAATAAGGGAGAAACGGGGGAAACTGTGAGCTCTAATCACTCCCTGTTGCTCTGGTAAAACATAATGATGTTGTGTAAATCCTAATGAACTGTGGAAGAAATATGAAAATTGCTACGTGAGGGAAATCTTCTGGAGCAGTTTTCTACCACAGGTTTTCTTGAGATGAATCCTGAGATGAGATTACATTTGATTTAAGTTCTCCTGTTACTACTTTAGATGATCAAGAGTTCTCATCATTTCTCAGGAACAATTTATATAGTCTCATGATACCAGTTTGCAAGATTATCAGTTAACAAAAATAGACCAAAAACTGCTGAACAGTAAAGTGATAAAATTTTGTATACATACACTAACAAAATATGTTAAAATAAAATAACTTATAACATAAATTTACAACTGCATTTTTCCTCTTCCCAGTCATTCACATGCTTGCTCCATTTTCATGTGCATTATGAAAAATGTTAGTGGTGGGCATTGTAATGCAAAGGCAAAATAAGAGAGCTTTACTGCAAAATGGTCTTATTTTATCTGTAATCCGTCTGCTCAGTTCCTGATATTAAATAAWTTATTTTTCTTATTTAGAAGGACAGGTGTCTGAAATATGCAAATGAAATCGCACAGTACCTGTGAACAAAGTAAAAAGTACTTTTAGTGCCAGATTAATAATTTTTGCATTTGAGACAAATGCTGTTATCTGTAATTTACTTTGTGAGAATTTGGGGATCTTTATTTTTCTGACTATTTTCTCTAGTACTTTAAAGAGTCCAGTGCAGTAAGTAATAGTGTGAAAAAGAAGCTATATCTAAATATGCAAGCTAACTCTAAAATTGCTGTCATACACRTCTCATCATTCCAACTTCTACTACTGTCATTGTTTCTTTGTTTCTTACAACTTTTCATACTTCTCTGTAATTTAGCAAATATCTYATTAATATTTCTAAATTAGTAAGTAGAGTATATAAGAGGATAAAGTATATGAGTTAGAATAAAGAACTATATTAAAAACATTGTGTATCAAAGGTAAAATTTTTAATGAGTTTCTGTAATTTAAGAATATGTGATAACATTAGTATATTAGACCCCATTGTGACATGTACACTTCTATGAATTTATTGACATGTTTATATGGTGGAAGTATATATCCACAGATGTCCTTAAATAAGCCTGCAAAAGAGTATTAGGATTATGAATAAACAACCTGAAGGTAAATGCAGTGCTTATGGATTTCATATAATGTGTCACTCACATGAGGTCTCTATGTGGTATCTCTCTGCATATTTATTTATTTATTTACATACCTTAAAAAAAAAAACCTTAAAATTGTGCCCAATACTGTGACCCTTGAATTCCATTCATATGGCCAAAATGTAGAAATAATCGTGTTGCACTCCTTAAAGAGCAGTATTTGAAAAGCCTTCAACAAATCTTTTCAAATGCAAGGAAATATCAAAAAGTGGGACATACAAGTAAAGAAAGTATATATCAGAAATTGTCTGAACTCTTTCGGATTTAATGGTAAATAATCTAACGAATCAGTCTTGTGTCTGCTTTGTCAGACACATTGATTTCATTTTATTTAAGAATGACATTGAAGAAAACAAAGTTAGCTGTTTTAATGTGCAGCTTTCATGTACCTAGTGAAATGTTGAAATAAACTTAGGATTTTAAGGATAGAGAACCAAAAAAGAGTTTGTTTAGTAACTGAACTGCAATAACTTGCCTTACAAAAGGACTTTTAAAACATTTTGGATTTCAGTCTGCACAAYGAAGTCAAATCATTAATGTCCTTCCGTTGAATGACTGTATTAGCATTTTTCCATTTTTGGTTACGGAGAAATTGTAGCATTTGTCCATTTATTGAATCTGTCAATAAGCACATTTCCAATTGCAAAACATAGTACAAGGCCCTTGTAATTGTGTGACATATGTTTGACARTTCTGGCCAGTCTTGTGTATCTTTGTCAACGTATGAGAGGCGCAAACACACAGCAAACTACTGGATGGTGATCGTTGTCAAAATTATCTAACTTGACCCATTGCAATTGCTTAGTTCTAGTATCTCATTCTGTGATAACTATGGAGTCTGATCAAATAATTTCAATAGCTCTTTTACAAGGAGAAATAATAGATCATTTAGGTCAATGTGGTTTAAGAATGAAAGGCTGTGAGGAAGAGCTAGAAGTGACTGAAGATGCACCTATTCTGCAAGTAGCATTGTAATATAATCAAGCTGCCTTGACTCCTGGAAACAAATGGCACAGAGGAGAGAATTACCCCATAACAAGTTACCCTAATTCTCCGTGCAGCCCATTCACCTATATTTGCATATGACTGTAGTCTGCTGAGTAAACATTACCCACAAGGATTTTTGGACTGCCAGTTCTGCAACAAAGAACAACCAACCTAACAAAACCTAATAGTATAGTTAAGCTTGAAAGTGCAATTAAATTGGAGATTTTGGAGAACCTTATTAACTTAGGCAAACAGCAAGAGTTGGGCAAAGCTGAAATTGGAGGCATCTTCATAAAATATTTACTTTTATATCTAAGAATAAAATGTATACAGGTTAAAGAGTAACATCTCATAGTCCAAGGTGCTTAAAATTACAACAGTGCCAGCTGGAGTGGCTTCAGTAAGAGCTTAGCTGAAGGAGCAGCCCAAGTCTTGCAGCACTGTTCTACTGGGACCTTTTGATCCTATTGCATGAACTTCTGACTTCATGAGGGACTTCACCAGATCAGATCCTGCTGCTTTTACTCTTATTGAATAGACTCAACTGAGTAGATTAAATCAGAAATCCTTGTGAACTTTTGACCTAAAAAGCCACTCTGATGGAATAAGAATGCTAATACGTAGTCCTATGATTTAATCAAAGATTGTCTGGAACTTGTTATCACTTTGAATGAAAGCTCCATGAAACTTCAGTTTCTTCTCTCGCTGTAAAACATGAGCCAAGAAGAGAGGTCTGTTGTGCTGGATTATTTTTGTGCATGGGGAGATGTACTTTTCAGTTGAAATATTCTGTGCTATCTGAAGGCACTAAACTCTGGAGTGATCCAGTGATGTAATGAAAAAGCAATCACATCTTACATGAAAAGCCTTTTTACTTCAGAAGAAAAATCACAAATGTGATGTGGATGTCATTTTTAATTTATTCCAATGTTGTTCTTCATTACTTTGCACGTTGAGGAGAYATGAGTTTTTTAAAAAGGGCTAATTTCTTTAAGATAAGAATCATCTACCATTTTTTTAGATTTTTGGGGAGAAAAATAATTAAGGCTTTTTTATATAACTAACTCTAAAAGAATGTCTTTAAAAAAAGAAATCAGATGCATTTTTTTCTTTTTCTTACAAGTCTGCATATTTTCTTCATAACAGAAGTCAGCATCTGACTTGCATACACTGTGTAAAACTTGGTACTGTGAGAGCTTCCCCTGGAACCAATAAAATAATCAACTCACAGGATAAAATATTAATTGAACAAAGGAGGCACTTAAGGGATGCAGTTTTCTCTGTTTCAACTTTCTGAACATAGTTATATTCTTTGGCTCATAAAGCTTAGTAGCAAATAGAATTGTGTCCCTTAGGTGCAGTACCAGTTAAATACAGAATGTTACCAGCACCTTGCTAACATATAGTAAGAAGAAAATTTTGATAATTTTGTATCACATGCTACATTCAATTACTATAGGAACCATGCATAACTCATACAGTCAGCCTTTCCATTTTTTTTTTCATTTCATGTCTAGATATGATGTATGATTAGTTCTGTGTAACCAAAGAGTACACTTGCAAGATTTACCAGTACTATTTCATAGAAGACATTGTTTTTTGCTGATTAATAATTTAAAAAAAGACAATGAGATTGAACTAAAATTTTCAGTTTTATCATGGATCATCCTTTAACACTAAAAAATCCTGAAAAAAAATCTTATAATGCAGAAAACTTTAATATCATGCTGTTTATATTATGTCAGCTAAAAAATCTCAGAGATCATGGTGATTCTACTTTTTCTACTTCATTTCAGGATTACTTACAAATTTGAAGTTAAACAGAAATGTAAAATTCTGATCCCACATTTGATTTAGATTTCTTTCTGACACAATGTTAAATGGGGGGGGTTGTTTTTTTTTTTATATTGAGAGGTAGATTTTCACAAAAGCAGCTTGCTTGTCTGAGCACAACTTACTGTGTTATCACCTATTCTTCTTAATTATAAAACACATATCTGTGCTTCTGCTTAGCACAGACAAGTATTCACTTCAGATAAAAATCTGGTGCTCAGTGTTATGCATTTTGCGGAGATAAGATATGTATGTTTATATATCTTGCATACATATTCAGTAAGGCCAAATCACACTAAGAATAGTCTTTAGGGAATGTTTTTCTAAAATCTAGATTTTTTTTTTCTGGATCTCTGACACGCTTCTGGTGTCATAATACAACATTCTTCTAATATGAGACTTAGTCCCTAAATATCCACCTTTCATTGCAGTTCAATATGAGAAAAATATAGGTCTTCGAGGAGTGCAAAATTGAAGTAGTAAGAAGGTAAATTCTAGCATTCCCTGTAAAATTAACTGTACTGCACTAGATTTTCCCTCTATAAAAAACCTGTTCTGAGATACTACTTAGGCACGTTGCCAGTGGAAGAAAGCTCTGAATGTTACCAGTATATAATATATACAGGGATAAGGATACAAAAATTATGTTCTTGTGCATTATAGTATCAATTCTGAGGAAACTGCAGGAAACCTAATCTAGTTTTTATCTAAAACTGTATGACAATTTCTGTATAAAGCATCCTTTATTATATATATATGGGTAGACTGTTTTCTAAGGTAATATCAGCCCATGGATTTTGATGAAAATTTTGAAGAAGATTTTATTGAAGCTGACAGTGATTTGGTTCAGAAAATTTGGCCCTGAGCAGTCTTTTGTTTATATTAAAAAAATTAATTATTTAGTGTCCGAGTTGCCAGGGAAGGGAGGAGAAATTGTACTCGTACTGTCCAGTGGAGCTAGAGGAAGTAATTAGATTCATTCTTGAGTGAGGCATAAGTGTCCACAGTTCTGCCAAATGAACTACCTTGGAAAATGATTTTGTGACTTAATTAAAAAAAAAATCATTAAGAGAGTTTTTCTGTTGTCCCCATTTTTTTCCTGGATGCAATACTGCAGTACCATCTGAAACCATAACCTCACTAACTACAGGATGAGTTGTGCTTGAGTAAAGTGTGCAAGATCAGATCACAAATCATCACCCTTAATTTTACTTTTTAACTCCTTATTTTCTTTTGGTTACTTAATGGGGAAAATTCCTGCTTTCATTTCATTTATAGTGCAGTGTTACTAAATATGTGCTGATGGAAGTAGAAACAACATGCAGATGAGAGCATGTAATTCTGATTTCTCGTTGTCTCAGTTTGCAGAGGAATATGAGAGAGCTGAAAAGTTGGTTGCCCAGAAATCCCATGAAGCTTGATAAGGAGGCGCTACCTGATCTCGAGGAAACAGATTGCTACACAGCACCCTTTAGCCGTGCACGCATACACCAGTAAGTGTTGGAACAGGAAACGCAGCACCAGAGCCCTCAAGGATTTTTCATTCTCTCACTTCTCAGCAAGTGCCATAGAGGCCACCATTAACAGATGGTCACTGGCAAATATCCAGTGTCATATTTGATATTTTCTATTGGTTTTCTCTTAAAGATAAAATCTACTCTCTGTTACTAAGTAGTTGGCAGTCACTCAATAGTATAGTCAAACATTTGACTGAAAAAGGAACACAGCCTTTTTGGTTAAGAAGTTTTTCTCTCCATTACATTACAAAATGCATATAGTTGCTCAAGTTTTCTTTATTTAATTACAAATTTTACTTAGACAAAAGCTGAGACATCTGTTGAAATTKGGAAAACCTGGAAGCAAGCTAAAAACAGTGGCAATGGCTTTTTAATCAAATGCACATTTTAAAAACACTTTTTTCTCTGAAAGTATAAATATATACATTGAAGAACAACTCTATGATACGTACGGGTTCAAATCAGCATGTTGATGATGGCGTAGTTTAACTGTGACATAGTTTTCTTTAAGGACCAAAACAGTAAAAGACTTGAAATTTCTGGCAGTTTCTTAGTTTTTTAATTATTTGGGGATAATTCTTTTAGTACTGAAAAATTCACATAAATTAGGAATGTAACATATGCTAAATAGGATTTTCTTCTCAGTAAAGTAGCAATACGTTAATGACCTGACTAGCCTGGAAAGACAGAGTAATTGCATTGTAATCTTAATTTTGTCCGTAATTAACTGTATTACATTTAGTCAATCATCTGGTTTTGGTTATTACTTCTCAACCAACTCAGCTGAAGTTATGAACTGTAATAGTGTCGCTTATGGCACAGCTGAGTAGGCAAAAGCTCCTGCATGTCAGATTTTTGGCTTCCAGAATCTGAGCCATCTGGGAAAGGATGCTTTGTTTGGCTCCATCCTGGGATTCTCTAAGGAAGAGGGTTGTGAAGCTGCTACTCAAGTGTCTAGTGTGTGAAGATTTTCTTTTCCATGCTAAATAGTAGTCCTAATAGTTCTTTGACTCAGACGTATGCTGAATTCATCAGTAAGATGAGTTTGAGAATGATCACTACTTCTGAAGATCTGATTTGTGTTTTAGATTTATATCTAAAACAGAAATGATCTAGATGTTAGGAAAAAAATAGTTTTAGTTGCTTTGTTTTCCTCACAATAAACCAGGATAATGAAAAATTTAACTATTTATCCTGAGACCTGAGATGGGGTGTAAGATCTTATATCTTGTGCAGTGACCCAGTACTGTAAAGATGCAATAAATCACTGTAAGAAGAAAGTACTGAGCAGTTTTGTTTCAACATCTGTCCATTGTTTTGCATATTAAAAACATTTTTTTTAATAGTTTTACAATAAACAATAAAGACAGCTTCTTCAGCAACTCCACAAGAAGTAGAATAGTGCATCACATGCTACAGAGAACAAAGTATGAAGATGGAAAATCCAAAATGGGTGAGAATGCTGTATTTTTTTCTTGACTTGAAGCTATAAAGATTTTTTAGCTTTACTTGCCTGAAAAGGTATCAGTTGAGTAAACTCAATAAATTTTGCCATCCCCTTAAAATCTTTTTATTCAGTTAATAATAGAGTTGACTGACCATGGCAACCAATTATTATATGATTCAGTAAAAAATTGACAACATTTTTCACCTAATATACTCATTTTTAAAATAAATTAGAGACATAATGATAGCTTTGTGTGATAGAGAGCCATAACGAAGGTAACGTATACCTCAGATAGCGAAGGAGAAGTTTCTAGGAGTGGTCTTAGAAGTTCTGTTAGTTCACAGGGGTTCCAGTCCAACAGAATCAATCTGAGCTATACTTAGTTTCTTTAAGGTCTCCATGCAGCTCAAAGACAGTTGACCTAAAGATCAAATTCAGTCTATATTGATACTCCTAATACAGTACTATTTTTCAGAAGCTCTGATTATTCATTTTCATTTGCAATTAACAGATGTGTGCATACTTCCAGTTTTATTGCAAGAATTTAATTAAAAATTAGATATATATACACGCATACTTAAAGCTGTATATTTCTGATGCTGATAGAAATTACAGAAAGTTGTTGCCTGTGTTTCGGGAAGAAAAGAAGTAGTAAGAAAAGCACGGAAAACAAGGGTTCAAATCCARTCCCATTGAAGCTGATGGCAGACTTCATTTTGAGATTATTTTAGTATAATTTTTATTTTTAAATAAACACATCTGAAATCTGTCATGAGAATTTATTTCTTGGGGAAGGTATTGGCTATAGATCTCCTTTCAAAGGCTATTGCATCTTTTTTTATTAATGATTATTTATTCATTATTTACCAGGCTGATCATATAGCAGATTTGTCTTTAAGACTCCTAGGAGCTGAATCAGAATGCTCAAGCCAGTATGGTGCAAAGCACAGATCTTGGATGAACTCCTTCAGCTGTGTTAAAAAATAACAACAGGTTACGTTTAACCCTGCAGGGGTTTTGCTGCCACAAGAATTGAGTGTCCATACCACTCTCTCCATATGCTAGATTGTCTGGTCAGCCATAAAATCTGTATCATACGCTCTGATTAATGCAACACAAATGTAACTATGTTCTCAAACTTGGTCTGGCACGAGCATCCAGCCGTGAGAGAAAAGCTGCAGACGCTAGCTCTAAGAAAGTCCCTCTAATTTGACAGAGCCGGAAATCTAGAGGGATCAGTAAGACCACTGTGAACAATTGGCTTTGCTTAGAGCTGATTACTGTCATGTATAACAGCATCCTGTGCTTCTAATACTAAGTGATGTTCTCAATACATAACTTGAAAATTAGCACTGCTTGAAATCAAACATATAAAAAGTTGGTATGGGTACTAATGCATTTTTTTCTTGTTAGGTATTAATAGATTACTAAACAATGGAACATATGAAGCTGCATTTCCACCACATGAGGTAACCTGTTTAATTTTATAATTTATATATTTTATATATTTATATTAATTTTATATTTTTCTTTTTATTTAAAGTAAAACTTRTGTTAACATTCTGAGATCCTACTTGTTTTTAATTTTGCCTTGGAACCTATTTTACTATGTAGTCTGTTCAGTCTTTTTTATTTATAGTCTTAATTTGATACTGGCTTTTTGACTTTTTCCTATCTAAGGCATTGTAATAATATCCTGGAGCAGTTTTGTACTGACCTACAATATTATATTATGTTAATTTTTTTTTTAAATGGGCATTGCCTGTGGAGTTCTTAAAAAGAACATCAGTTGTTCCAATGAGTTGCTTTAAATTATTTCTGCGTGCCCTGTACAAAATGTTCGATCCTTCTAATAGGATGTGTGGTGGATCACAGTTAGGGAAACTAGTTAATTATTTCATGTTTGAGTGCTTTCTATGTAGTTGTGGCTAACTTTTACTTGAAAATAACTTCTGTAGATTAAAGGCTCCTGAAGACTGATAACCACTGAAATAAATGAAAGACTTGTCTTTGACTTCAGGACTTTTCAGCCAGACCTTGTGTGTTGAAAAGAAAGAAGCAAGACATGCATCTTCRGTCATCTTACTTAAATGCCTTTCATGCTATGGTCACACAATCAGCAGCTTTGTAATTGCAGCTGTGAATTCTGTGGTGGTTCTGGCTGAATATTGTGACTTGATCTTGTCTTTCAGGGATTGACCTGTGCTTTCCAATTTACTGAGTAAATTTCTATGTGGTATTAATAAATGAATACAAGGGTATACAGAGAAGGAATATTTTAGATAAATAATTGAATATCATTGTTAACGCTTCAATTAGGYGTTATTGACTTTAGGGAAAAGCTAGCCATACTACCAGAAAAACCTGCTAAGCTTTCTCTAACTTCCAAAACCATGCCCTTATATCCATTTTCATGTATATATTCCTTTGTTGTGTCATAAACTACTGTCTCTAAGTATCAGTATAAGCTTAATGAAATAGTACTTTTAAAGTAGTCTTAATTGCTGTTGGACTGGTGCTAAGGACTTATGGTTAAACGTTCTCCATTTTTTTAAAACAAATAAGCAAATGGGAGTGAAAATTCGGTTGTCATGTGAACACTATTAGACTTGGACTCTGTAATGCAAAAAAGTGCAGAAAGAAGCAGAAGAAAACAAAAAAAAAAGATTTAAAAAAATAAGATATGGAGTAATGCTTTATGCATTGCACTTATTCATTCAGGGGAATGTGAGAATAAGCTGATGCTCCTTTCCCAGATGTTGCAAAGAGCACACTCTGTGTTGACATTGTATTGATGATTCTTTACTGACATTAGTAGAGTGTATTGATGGGAAATAAGTAGAATTGGACTCCTCTGCCGGTTTTGCTTTGTTTTGGACTCATTCTTAAGCCAGAGGGTCAGCAGATTGTGACAAGTAAACTTATTTCTTACAATTGCAGGGAGTGCTCAAGATTTCAAATAAATGTTAAAAATCTAAATTACTTAAATATACCAGACTCAAAAATCTGTCAGACTGCTGACTTCGAAGTACTTCTCTGGGGAACTCTGTGCTCTTCTCAAGCTGTGATGTGACTCATTTGGGGTTATTTGGTGAAAGATATTCTTTAGCAATACTAAATAACATAATAAAGCATTGTCTAGAGGAATGTGGATTTTTTGGAAAATGTTGGAATAAAGGAGATGTGCTGCCTCAGATTTGGAGTAAAATTGGGAATACAAGAGATTCTGCTTAGGATGGGTCTAGTGAATCTGTGTGTTACCTTTGCACTGCAGAGCATGAGGTTGTTCTTTGAGGCTGTCAGGCAGCCTGTGGAGTGTCAGGCAATGGATGGAGGAGGCCTCTTGAGTCAGACTGGGGCTGTCTTTTGCTTTTAGTGCCTCAGAGAGTCCTGTGTGGACTTCAAAATAATGCCAGCTCTGTTGTTTCCATCATTTTAGGAAAAAAATACCATAGAAAGACCAGAAACACTGTGTTTTTCTATACTTTTAATCAGGGATTAAAGTCAAAGAAAATGTCTAGGAGAGGAGAATCAAGCTGACATACTAGAAATTTTTGAAATTTTATAGGAGAGAAAAATAGCACATATACCTCTCATGAAAAATTTTGAAAAAATGAGATAGGTTAAAGCATACAAATAAGCATATATTAGTGAAATGCAAACACTGCGTATAAGCCATATAAGGAGTTGACTTGTTCTTTGTAGTCTAGTCCTGTTTTTTCGTCATTAGTTCTTAGAGAAATTGGCCATTTCATACCACATCTCTTGCATCAGGCTTATGTGTTAGCTCCAGATGACGTTCCTTAGAGTTGTGCATAATAAATGAAACTTACTTATTAAAAATAGTGATGTTATAGTCATTTAGAATTGTATTCTAATATCTAATAAATGTATGTCTTTTCCATAGTGGCTACTAATATATTTTTATTTCTTTGTGTTTTTCAGGGAAGCCACAAAAGCAGACATCCCATCAAAACACACGGAGCTCAGAATCACAGACACCTATTATATGAGCGTTGGGCACGGTGGGGAATGTGGTACAAATACCAACCTCTGGATTTAATCAGGTATGAATACTTTGAAAAGTAGCTTGTTTCTGTGGTATGAACAGCATGATAACCATAGTGCTAAAATCCTTGTCCTTGGGTTTTACTGTAAAATTTAGCTATTCAATATTACAAAATAAGACACAAATTCTATGAGCTATTTCTTTTGGGTTGTCTTTTCTGCAGACCTGTTAATTTGAAATGAGACTGCATAAAGGCACATAAATCCATTTGCATGACAACTTGGGGAATGAAACCTAAAGCACAAACCCTTGAAGTGGTCTGCTGATCAGACACTTGCCTCTCAAGAGAGCACCTTTTATATCAACATGGCTCCAAATGACTTACCCACGTGGATAATCAGTGTTACCAGATTCAGTGGAGGGGAAATGCAGCCTACTATTGATACAGCTAACTCCTTAGAAGACTCTGTGTGAATTTAAATAAAATTCTCTCTATATATTCCGTAACTAATGTCCTAGATTGCCACCTCTACAGCAGAGAAATATATGTAATGAAAGTTAAGTAACTGTGGTGTGTTTTCATTTTCCTCATCTTGGACATGGAATACCAATGTTTCATTTTTCTTGCTGTCAGATTTTATGCTTGATGTGACAGTCATAACCAATCATTATCCCTAAATATTGTCCCGCTAAAGGCTGTGTAGCTAAGCATGTGTTGGGACAATTCTGTGCTGATCAAATAGTAGCATCCATGACTTTCCAATCACTGCCATTTCATCGCTTCTGGCAMCTGATATCCAAGTTATGAAGCGTTAAGACTGAATCTTCAACTTGTTTTTTCAGTCTACTATTTTCTCTCATAATAGTTTGAAATATATCTTAATATATGATCATCCATCATGAATCATTTTTAGTACGGAATATTTAGGCCATGCCAAATTATATCCCTTTCCAGAAATTTTTTGTGGTGTGTGTGGTGTGTGTATATATATATATATATACACACAGACACACACACATATATATATGAATATGGGGGGGGGGAATTTCCTGCATTTGAAAATTTCCTGCTGTTGAAATCAGTGCATCTACTTAGTCATTGAAAGTACATGAAAATTGCAGACCACTTCAGTTATATCCTTATAATGTACCTGTTTTAGTGAGAGTGCAATTAGTGTCATTAGAATATTATGCCAGCCTGAGTTAGAACATATTGATTCAGGACTGCTATACAGACAATAATTTTAACATAAGCTCATAGTTGTGGCTCCTTTTTAGAATTATTCTAAAGATAGTAGAAGGAGAAGATAGTAGGGTCACCATAAGTTTTACATTTAAACAATGTGTGTATTTTTGTTCCTCATGTAGGCGATATTTTGGTGAAAAAATTGGACTGTATTTTGCCTGGTTGGGGTGGTATACTGGAATGCTTATTCCTGCTGCCCTTGTTGGGCTCTTTGTTTTCCTTTATGGATTATTTACGATGGATTCCAGCCAAGTAAGGTAAAATCCCATTTAAAAACATACAAAATGCTTTTGAAAATTAAAAACAGACTGACACTACTTACGTAATTATACTTTTATGTGCTTTTCAGATTTGATGATCATGTAATAATAACCAAATGGAATATTCAGTTCTTCATTCAAGTGTCTCAGTTTTATGTGTCTGCTTTGCATCAAGCTGGATGCTTGCCATGTACATCAAGTGCTCTTAACCACTGCATCTGCAGTAATTCCCATTTTGTCTATCAGGAAAAACCAGCAAATACTAATACAAATGTAATATATACTGCAATGGTTATCATTCTAATGAAGGCTAATGGGTGAGGAAGCCAGACATTCTCCCCCTTTAGACCCATCCTGCCTATGACTTTCAGAGTGTAGTACAGTTGCAGAACTTTTCATTTATGCATTTTGCGTTGTTTATGCTCTTTTTGTGTATGCAGTTTTTTCCTCTAAATGTAATGTAAATATCATCGAACTTAGAATCTGATAAAATTCTTCAAACTGCAGCAGGAAGACATGAATTAAGAGAGATTATAACCAAGTGAAATGAACATAGCTTTCAAGTTTCCCACTGTTACGGTTTTGCTCTCAGAGGGGATTATGTCAATTTAGAAATAGTGACGAGTGTGATAGAGTAAGGGCTGACTTCATTTTTAAGAACTGTTTCAGAGGAAACCCCTTTATTACAAAGTTTTACATTAGGTGTCATCAGACTGAATAGGAACAGTGCTCTTAAAATTGCAACCTTGTTCAAAGGGGTTTGGATACTTCGGCTGTTAGCGTAATGGAGTTAGCTTTCATAGGAAGTGTTGTTTTTTAGGCTTTGAGCAGGAATATTTTATCTTTGTTTATGGAATTGTCTTTATCTTGCATTTGACAGTGAGTTATTATATTGTCATTTCTGCAGTGCTGTAATTAAGGCTTTTTTAGGTTTTCTATTATATACCAAATTCTTGAGTGACTTTACAACTTCAAAACACATTAAATGCACTAAAATGCAGTAAAAGTATCAGCCAAGAAGCTATGCTATCTTTATGATATCATTCTCTGTATTAGCATTGTTTTACAATGTTGAACAATAATATCCTTTGTTATACAATAAATGTATGCAGTATACAATGAATGCAATGTAAATTACATGATCAGCCTGTCCTCAGAGCAGGGCCTAGAACTGTTGAACAGGGAATCTTGTATTCTTCAGCTGTGCAATGGCACAGCTTCAACAACAGGAGAACAAAGAGCCATAATCTATAATTATCAGGGTGCAGCTTAATATTTCAGACACTCCTTGTGGAAGAAAAATGTGTGGTATTGGCACTCCCCTGCTCCCCAAGAGAAAGAACAGAATTTCTCAGAATTTAGATTTTTCAAACTTTGAGCTATTATATGTTTGTATGTGTGTCATGCTCCTCTTCTCCCTTGAAGGAGAATACGACCCTTGCTTAGATCTTTTAAAAATGAGATGCAGTTATCTGCTTTTGGTCAGTGTAATTCTCAGGAGAGCAGAGGTAGGCTAGCTTTACGTTTTCCTGTCCTCAGTTCTTCCTTTCAGCTGCTGTTGAGCAGCTGCACACAGAACATGCAGATTTTAGTTAGCTCTTTATGCAGGTGAGTTGGTTTTGGTCCCTTTCTGGGGCACCTTGGTGCCATGCTGTGCTACGCGGAAAGCCAAGGTGCCTGCTGGTGGCTCTGAACTCTGCTGGAGATGCAAAAGCATGAAAGCTAGGTGAGCCACTATGTAAGCTTTAGATGCCTAATGAGCATGGGGGGAGAGTTATATATTTCTTTGTTGTAGCTAACGTTAACTGGTGTTAATTTCAGAATATTTACAGAGGACCACTAGACCTGCACTAGACCATGTAGAATGTCTACCCCAGCTGTGCGCTTTATGGCAGTTGAAGGACMTCTGTAATCTGGATGTGTTAATTTGGGGCAGAAGCTCATCTCTGCCATTGACGGTGTGAATCTGTGGTTAGCTGTGGGTTGCCTATAGTCATTACACAATACTGTCCTATCGGTGAGTTGCTATGACCAAATTAATAAGACCCGCTGTTATACATGGATTCAAGAACAGGGTTTACCTAACGCAAGTGGATTGTGACTGGCTTGATAAAATGTATGCAGATCTTGCCTGTATTACCTTGTATACTTAACTAATTATAATGGACAGTGATAAAAGATATAAAGTATGCTGCTCCTTGCCATATATGCTTACTCAACCTTTAGTGAGTGTTAAACAGAAACCTCGTACATACAGCAGAAAGGAGTAATCCATTGGCAGGCAGACAGACTAAGCAACCTAAATATCCTTATTCTTGCCATATTCTGGCACTGTGAGATTATTTATCTAGTGTTTCTGCAGTCAGTTAAAGAAAACAGCTACATAAACGTTAATAATGGTATTAAAATATATTATTTTTGAGCACTGCAGCTGTCACAGTATGCAAATGCAATGTTCATCAGCAATCAGCAAGAGACTGAGGGAGGTCTTTTAATTCTGACCAAATCTAGACAGAGGAAACCCAGTGGCAATTAGGACTTCAGGGTTAGTGTCAGGGCATTATGTTAGTATCATAATTGTAACATTGCTCCAAATCGCTATTCAGTGTTATTCAGTATGATACTATTTCATGTGAAACTGAGGTTTTGTCCTATTACTGTCTGTTATTAGGAACCAGTGGGTGGTAGGAAGTGTTGATTTATGGTATGATAATAAATTCTGTGACAAAACCTGTTTTTCATCTGCCCTGGCTACTACAAAATTTGTACTTATCAGCTGATTAAATCCTTTTTACAGAAGTGTGCTTTTTTTCGGTGATGTCCGTTCACCTTTTGGAATGATGTGGTTGGATTTGGGTTAGCTAACATGAAGCCTCCCTCTAGTGGCTGGAGAGAGAAAATGACCGTTTTATTATTTTTTTCACCAAGATCCAGTGCACTTTCAGCACAGAACGAATAAGCAAATGCACAAGCATATCTTGCTATAAAATATTCATCAAATGCTGATTACAATACCAGCCATAGATTTTGTGAAGCAATAATTAGAGGATTATGAAGAATGACGTTGCATTCAACAGCTAGGTTGTCTTGTTTAAAAAATATATGAAGCTCACCTCTGCTCCCAAGTCAGGGACTGTTCTGCTACGCAGCAGCCCCATAAGATCTCCCCCTGCTGCACCCGGCTTTYCTTGGGGTGGTGCCCCATGGCTCACTGCAGGTGCCGAGCCAAACTCCTGCTGCRTGCACCCAGCTCACTGGTGATGTCTCACTGTGTGTGGATCCTCTGGTGCAGTTTTTCTTCACTTAGAGTGTTTATAAGCAGATCTGTAGTGATGAGCCTTCGCTCCCATGGTGAAAGTTATATGATTCTCCTCTGTCTCCTGAGTGCTATGGCCTTGGCCGCAGCAGCAGCAGCCCAAAGAGGTCAGGCTGAGTGCTGGTGTCCAGCCCCATGGGCACTGCCAGGCCATGATGTCCCTGCCACCCCCAGGCCTCCCCCACCCACCCAGCCCAGGCCGCCACATCAGCCCAGCTGGGGCCGTCAGTGCCTGTCCTGCAAYGCCGCGGCAGTGCCACAGTCTGGCCACAGGCCCCGTCAATCCCAACCGCGGACCAACTGCCCAACCTGGCCCCATCACCACAGTGCTGCTCAGCCATCATGGGGCTGTGTCTGACCTGGTTACCCTTCCCAGCACTGATCCCAACCCCGACCCGCAGGCTAACTTCCCAGCTTGACCTCAGACCTGCCTCGTGACCACTAGCTTGCCTGGTGATCTCGACTCTTGGTTGAACCTGGCCACGATCTCTGGGCCTGCCCTGCTAGCTTGCAGGGTGGTGGGACAGGTCCCAGCCCCATGGAACCATGCGGCGCCCTGGCGGGTAGCTGCAAGGCTGTATAACAGAAGGGTCATCTGTATAGTTCCTCCCTGGCTGGCTGCAGGTGAGTTGAAAATGGAGCATATTTGCTCCCTTTTGGTGGTACCCTTCCTTCTTATCCAGGGCAAGTGCCTCCTCTCATGCTGCATTTTGCCTCTTTTCATAGAGTATGTCCCCCTCATTTGGTTAAAGTTTTAGCAAAAAGACTTTCAGATCTGGTGGAATCACTTGATTCAAATTTATTATGCAGGGAGGAAGAAGGTGGTCTAATAAGACAGGCAAAAAAAACCCTGCATGCACATTGTGCTATCAGGAAATAGATACTGTTCTGAGCAAACACACATGTATGTCCATATTTAGAAGCAGAAGTTTCTTCGTTCTGCGTGACTAGAAAGCAGAACACTTTTCTGTCACAACACAGATGCACCAGACAGGCAGTGTTATTGGAAGCAGGTTGGAATTGAGGATGTTCTTTTTCTTAGATGAGCAAGGGAGTTTGGAATAAAGCTTTGTAGTACTGCCATTGCCAGGATTCAGCACTGAGATCCCTGAGAGTACTGTGATTACAGTGTTGACAGCTATTTTGAAGGTTCAGTTGTGAAATGAAGGTAACCAAACAAAAATTTTGGAGAATCTCTGTTGAAGTTTATAGTAGCTTCCAGAATATTTAGACTGCATTCTTAGGGCTCTGACATGCAGAAACAAAAATGCAGATCATGTACCTGTATTTCTTGTTTCATACGCTTTTAAATATATTTTGATCCATTTGCCCTCCCGTAGCTAAACTGGGAAAAATGTAAAGTAGTAATCACATGGAAGGGCTTTCAACAGTTCTTCAGCACTCTTTTTTATTTGTRTTCTTTTCTTTCAATGGTTTATGTGCCGTATCTGTTGTGTATCATTATTCTCAGGACAGATGCCAAGCTATTATATGTTGATTAGTCTGTACAAAAATAAATCTGATGGTTTTAAAGAAGGTTGGTTTTGATGGGTTTAATGGGTTTGTACATATCAGTAATTAACACTGTTGTAATTTGTCCCTTTGTGGTCTGTTAACCAGAAAGGCCGGGACTCTAATGCAGCACATTTGGCATCTTTTCACCGTAACTGATGTGATCCCTCTAGTCAGATTGCAGATACGTCCATGAGGACAGTACAAAGCAGTTTACTTTGCGCTGTTATACTGAAGAGTTAGATTGCAGTAACRGTTAACACTGCACCTGTCGTGAGCGCTTGTCTAACAAATGTTATTGTCTTTACAGAGAAGTGCTAATGCGTGTAACTTATCGGTGTCAGTGTAATTTTGTGAAGCTTCATGTGTTATTAAAAACAAACCAAGCTTTTAACTCGAGATATAGAACATGGAAAATATGACCTTTATAATATAGAATTTAAATTCAGAGCACAGCACAATTTGGCCTTATATTTGCCAACAGTTTTTATTATTGTTCAACTATTATATTATATTGTTGAGATTTTATTTTCTGTACTTAATTATTTGAAAGAAAATGCAGTGAAGAAAATTCTCTTACGTGACACTAAGAATTGCATTGCAACTCTGAAATGACTGTCTGGGCTCACTCAGGCTTAAGGGCTGCTTAGGATAATTTCTTTATCAGGTCCACATTATGTTGTAGGGTTTCAGTGAATTAGCAATGGTGATGTCATGTGAAGTATGACCTAAGATCACATAAATGGCATTTGGGCAGGTGTGATCTGTTATTTCTATTACTGTTGTTTCAGAGACAGGATTTAATGGATGTACTTATTTGGAAATAAACGTAATCTTCCAATAGCATTAGAAATGTAAATTCAGAGCTGTAAATTCAGCTTTTATGAGAGGGAGAGTGAAAGCACAGTGTTTATTTAAACACAAATCAGGAGAGATTTCCTGGCATTTGGTTTCTACTGCTACTTTCTTAGTGCGACATAAAAATCATTTTAGGGCTCTCTTCTGCATCTCAGCAAGGATAAAGGATGGGGAAAGGCGATCAGTCAATGAGGTTCTTTGGGAAGCTTACTCACTACAGTTAAAATTTGTCTTAAAACTCGTTTTTCCATTTCTGTTAATTCCCTTTTGCCTTCGTCAAGACACTTAATTATGTACTTCATTTTGAGTATGAATAGTCCCAATGAAGTCAATGACACTACATCATCCTGAATCTTAAGATCTTTGAACAGTGGACTGTGGTTTGAACAGATTTTTCCTCCCAAAACGAAGCTATTAAAATGTTTGTTCATTAGTCACCTGCATAAGTTGATCCAGGGGAAATAAAACCACAAATACTTGAAATGCTAATGCCAGAAATCCCTGTCATCCTATGATGGCTATTAACTATAGGTTTTTACATAGCAACCTACTGATCTAAGTGTGTATGCCATCGTACTGTGGAGCAGATCTTCAGCTGATGGGAACTGGCATAAGCTGATTGAAATCAGCATAGTAATGCCAATAATGTCCAGCCTCTAATGTATCTTCTACTTAACTTTTGTAGATGTGTGGTAAATAGCTGGCAAGTAGCAATGTTTTGTTCTTCTGTTTGTGATATTTCTGTTGGAGATATTTACAAGCGTGAGAGGAGTAGCCTGATGCCCAAAGATATTGCATACAACTCAGGTGCCCAAAGTTTTAAGGTTACTGACTTCAGTAGACTTAGGGTTTCCCTTTTCATTCTGAATATTCACTCTTAAATTATTTTGTTGAGCCTGTTTTGCAGCGTAAGCATAATGTTAACAAATGTAGACCACAAACAGTGGATCCTGAGAAAATGTTAAGAATGCTACAAGCCTTTTTATAACCTTTGTTTTCCTGTCTTACTGCTAAAGCAAAGAGATCTGCGAGGCAAACGAAACCATCATGTGTCCTATGTGTGAACGCAATTGCACACTACAAAAACTCAATGAAAGCTGCATATACGCCAAGGTAATTATTAGCTTATTGCTTTCAAGATACTTTCTGTCTGAAAGTCCACTTTCATTGTATAATGGCAGCCCTACTTTCAGCAAAGATTCCTACAAAACATGTTGTTTCTCTGCAGAGTTTTCAGCCTTTGAAATTCATACTTATAATAAGTTTGAAATTTCTGAAATGTTCAGAGATGATTCTATGATTTGCTTTAATATGTGAGCACTTTCTTCATAAATCCCTATTGATTTTATCAATTTATAAAGTCCCCTGAGCAGCAAAACTTTTCTTGGAAGGTTTTTTCTACTTTCCCCTGTAATTGACTTCTTATTCTGTTTCACTTGCATATTTGGTGATTGAATTTCTGCTCTTAAAGGAATTCTCTTGCATTTCACAGGGTTATAATATGCCTGTGATGTGCTTAGCTCTGTCAAGCTAATGCAAAGATTTTACACAAATAAATATTTTGCTACAAGAAGCTATCCTTCAAACTTGAATAATCACAATTACTTCTGTGTACATGCAATGATTTCAAGTGAACACATTTATCAATATGTTTTGATGTGTGGAATGCACAATGCTGGAAAACAATCTCAACATTTTTCTTGGAATTCTTTAGCTCAGAAGATAAATACAGACTTCTGAGCAAGATCTGTAGAACATTAATTGTCTCTAGGTTGAAGAGAGAAAATGGATATCATATTAGATTTTGAAATTTGGCATAGAAAGGACTTTAGTAAAACTGGATATTTCCAAACTCTCTATGAAGGAAGATTCAAAAAAATTAACATTTGAGATTGATAAAAATGATTTATGTTTTAACTTTACAAATTTAACRTTTTATTTTATAATGACAAATGAAAAAGTTGTTTTGAAACAACTACAAATTCTGTGTTGAAATTGTCATTTTTAAGCAAAACTCAGTTTTTTATTTTTAAATATGGATATAACTTTATAGCAGAAAATAGCTCCATGAATTCTTTTCATCACTTCATTTTTTTATGAATTTTCTAAGTTTTACAATGTCTACTGAAGGTAAGAGCTTTCTTAATGGAAATAGCATTATGCAAGCCATACAGCCCATCCCAAAATTGCCTCTTTTTAGAGGATGGCCAGTACCTCTTTAGCAGTCCACTGCAGTTTGACAGGAAATTATAGGGATACTGCAGTCCCAAATGTATTAATTTTAGATCCTGTTATTTTAACAACCCYGTTTAATAAGCAGCAATTTTTCCTCACACTTATATTTGCACTGAGATCTTGTGCTTAAATCATGCAAACATCTCTTTTTAATGGCACGTCATAAATAACAAATTGTAGCAGAAAAGGTAACATTCCACCCAGCTACTACTTCCACACTTTTTCAAACCAATCTCCTTGATTCAAAATCAGATGACAACCAGGGAAAACAAGGAGTAATCACTCATCTTCACAAGTGTCWTTTTCTGATGTCTGCAAAACCTGTGAGCATTAGTATAGGCTCCCAACTTTCCTGCCAAAGCTTTTGCTCTGAAAAATTGGTCAACCTCAGGTTTTGTTGTTGTTGGAACATAACTTGCTTCTCTGTCTTCCTCATGCACAGCCAAAGAGCTGAAATGTAGGGGAAGCTCTCCCTGATTCATTCCAGGCAGACACTCTTATTCTGGAAAAAGTATTTTAATCCTTATCCATTACTTTGAAATAACTTACAGTATGCAAGTGCACAAGCATTGAGTTAATTAGGAAAAGTAAGTTAGTAAGTTACTTTAACTAAGTGAAGTTTCCCTCCCTGGGCCTGCTCATCTATATAAGGCCTTGTGCTCATATTTTACTTTATTAAAACTCTTGTCAAGGATTTCCTTCATTAATATCTGCCAATTTTCCATGTTTAGGAGCAGTTTGGATAGAACAATACAGAAAAAATCATATAGTTCAAATGTTTTTTCTGCCAAATTTTTTGCAAAGCCGGAGGCAAAATACAAAGATCCCTTTTTCCTACTTGTTACTGACCATTTCTTTCATCCCCTCCCTCTTTTTTTCATGTCCCTTTAAAAATCACATTGAAGTGAAGTTTATAATTTAAGGGAAAGCAGTGTAATAGCTGGGTTGTAATCTGAATAACAGAACGCCCAAGTCGTCATTCTTGTCCGCATTAAATGAACTCTTTAATCAGTATAAGTGATCAGCATGGTGCATTACGTCTCAGTTAGCTGCACTCCCATCGCGTCTCCCATCAAGCACAATGGGTAGGGTGTTGTTTCAGAGTGGATTCAAAGCGCAGGATATCACATATGATGATAATATCACGCAGGTATGCTGACTGACTAGGCCTGGTTCTTAGAGTATGCCACTTCTGCTTAGAAGCCTCTGGTCAATGTGGGCCTCAGTCTATTCAATTAGTATTTAAGCCATTCAATTCTTTATTCTGAGTGTGGTACTGAATGATTAGAACCCAAACTCTGTATCTAACGATAGTGCTAGATCTGGAGCCAGATACATATTTCCTACTTTTAGCAGCACTAAATCTRCTGGGTTGGATTTGTTCATTTGTTTTGTATTTCCTTGGAAAGATGCACTGTTTGCGGAGCAGAATATCCAAAATCACTTATTCACATATACGTACATTCAAAACTGAAATATTCATCAGGTTTATTCTGCTGCCTTTGTTCACGAGTTACATTTTCAGTGAGGTGATAATAGGTCTCATACCTATTATGTTGGTGTTCTTTGTGCCTTATGAAAGCAATAGAAAAACAAAGGAAAGGACATAGTTGTACATACAATGATCCCATTATGTGATTCATACAGAGAGCACATTGGACTTGTTGATACCAAATATCAGATAGTAAATTCTCATTTTCTTTGGTACCATAAAGAATAAAGCCAGACTTGCGTGCGGATAAAAGTTACGTGTTGTTAGTATATCCTCTCAATATTAGAATCATTTAACTTGAGAAGGAATAAAATAGAGAGGCAAGCAACACTGTTTCTATTAACTTTTTCAAGAATTAGATCTCTTACCAAATACCCTTGGCCGCCTATTAATTTGCTAGGCAGAAGCAATGATGACAGCCTTATCTGAAAGACTGAAAATCTGTCAGCAGGACTGGCTCTTGCTACGGAGGGCAGCCCCAATGACAAAGCACAGGGAAGCTATTATGCATCGTACTCTTGCTTGAGTGTGTTCGCTAAACTGCCTGAGGCAAGCTGTCAGTCCTAACATCCTGTATCCTTTGAGACACACCTTGCATAAAGAGCATTCCTGATGGCCAGAACACATTCACGTGTAAGGGAAGGTCACAGTGCTACAAAACTTAATCTGATTACCTACACACTTCATAGGCACAAGGAAGGGTTTCCTTTCATGGTAAGAGCTTCAAAGTTGGCCCTGAAAACAAAAATTGATTCAACACCAATGAAATCAAAGTTTTTTCAAGAATATGACAAATACTCTTATTTCAAAGGGTAGAAAATCACCATAAATTGTCTGCAGAGTTTAAGATAATACATATCAAAAACATTTGTGTCACTTTCCCTTTTCTTTTTCCTGTGTCTTCAGATCCTCTTTCTAAAAATGTGCCCCTCAGTAAGTTTTTCTATTGATTTGGTCTATTATCTCATAATGATTTATGCTTTTTTTCAGATGGGAATTTAAAGCCAGTGTTCTGCTTACTAATGCTCAGCTACATCTTAAACCACTGTTCATTCAAAGCATTTAGACCCATTATCCCTGGATAAATCACTGTCAATTGCCAACATTCAATCTATTGAAACTACATTGGTTTCAGCTTCCTAAATACCCTTTCATATCATGGCTTGCATATAATAACTTCTAGATTTTTGTAATATAAATTGTGACGTTTTCCTAAAAGGTGGGACATCCCATGGACCACTCAGATGCTTAAAGTGATCCACAGGCATGTGAAAATTATTTATTACTTATTTTCTATTGGTGAGCCCTGGATTTTTCAGCAAGATATATATTCTTCCCCCAAAAGCTTATAATGAAGAGTAAGAAAAGGGATAAATCCAACAAACGAGACCATTCATGAGGTGAAATTAAGTGCACAGTGTAGAATTACACTTCATTGGCGGTTATTTAGAATTTWTATAACGTTTGTGGGAGTTATGGGGCACTAGCCTTTAAGAAGGAGAATATGTCATCAGGAACATTTTASAGGCTGAGATGGTTGGATAAAAAGCAATATGTACTATTCTTTCAGGCAGAGGAATTGCAGGATTGCTTGGGAAAAGAATAAAATGGCATGAAAGAGTTATTAACAATGTACAAGGAAACAAAAGTGAAAAAACAAGAGATTTAAGGTTCTAAGAACCTTAAAATAGAAAGTAATGAGCTTAAATTTGAACCAGAATATGAGTGGAATCCTGGAGGAATTTCTAAACTGCCTGGACATGGCCAGAGCAGCTCTCAGTATTTGTGAAGCAAATAGACAGAGATGTGTGAACTCTTGACAGTCTTGAAAACTATAGCTGAAATTATAGTGAAAGACAGAACTGGAGAAATATTTTGGTAGAAGAAACATGGGAGTACATCTTATTATGATGCTTATCTTTTAATTTCTGCTCCCTGTTATGTACTCTGGGATTCTTTGGAGCAAAAGATAAGATGGCAATATTATTTGTTCATGATGTATTTGTTTTCTCTTCAGGTTACACATTTGTTTGATAATGGAGGGACTGTCTTCTTTGCTATTTTCATGGCAATTTGGGGTAAGTCAATTTTTCTCCTGTGATTTTTTTTTTTTTTTTTTTTAGTTCACCTATCCCTTTTATATGATTACTAAGGATAGGGAGATTATATTTTTAAATAAAATTTTTAAAAAGATTATGATTTCATCATACATATACTTTTTTGTTTTCATCAACTTTAATTTCTATACTAGTAGTAGGTTAAAATAATATTTTTTTATTCTTAATGTAATGACTTTAATGTCTTTAAGCCTGAGTTTTATATCATGCAGGTAGAAGTCTTTTTAGAGGCAAACACATAGGATAATTTACTGGTCTGGAGTTGATATAAAAATGACAGCGTATAGAGAATTATAATAGAATAAATGAGAATGCTTTGATGGAAGCTAATTAGAGGGACATAAATGAATGATTTGATGTTAAATGTTTATAGGCATTTAACTATTTGTATTCAAATTCTTCATCTGCATATTTCATTATGTTCASTCTGACATCACTCACATCATGCCATGAGGCACCAAGCCAACCAAGGTGATATACACAGAGGCCACTGTTGAACAGGAGTTACCAATAAGTCTTTTTTTTCTCTGAAGGTCAATGTAATATTGCCATAGAAGTCAGATGTAATGGTTTCAGCATGAAGTGCCTGACAGAATTAGCTTTCACTGAAGTTAATAATATTTTGTTCCTGGAAAATAGGGAAGACTGATATTAAAAGAACAGGAGATAATTAATTTTGCTAGTGTAAACTTTTGCCTGTGTAAACCCTGAGAAAATAACACCATTTCCATCCATACAACTGTCTATGTATTCAAGCCAGGGATTTGCAATTGTAAATAGAGTTGAATGGCACATAACAGCTTTATTTACAGAACATATATGAATAAGCATTAATGATTTTAACAGAAAAGAAAGTAAAGGATGAACTAATGTCAAAAATGTTAGAGCCTGTACTGGTAAAACAAGAAACAATATATTTAAAGCAGTAAAGCACCAAACATGTAGATCACACACACACACGCATACTAAATGCACAATTAAGTCATTAAAAGTTAAGACAATATAAATATAACTGAAAGTCACTCTTCAGTTGCTTGCCTAAGTGATATTTCTTTATTAGCTCCCAATCTTGCTGTTATAGCCTTGCAATTACTATTAATTAGTCTCATAAAGTCCTAAAGTACATTTCATTATTAGTTAAATGGTAACTGATGTAGACAGCACTGGTAGCTTCTTAGTGTCCCATCATCTCTATCTGCAAGTTCTTACTAGAGAGAGCTCTTTATGTTCTCAGCTAAGTCAAGATACAAGTGTAAGGAAGAATTTTGCTTGTGCTATAGTGCCTAGATTGTTAGCAGGAAAGATAGCACAATATATGCTAAAGGAAGCTGAAAGCTGACCTCTAAATTTTTCTTAACTTCAAGCAGCAGAGTGGTTCTCTGCTTTCCTGCTGTTGCCTAATACAGGTGAATATGTCCCAGATTTTCAGTCTGCTATCCAATATGCTGGAAGCTGTTAGAATTCAGGTTCTACTTTTGATGGGAATTCTGATTTCATGGTAGACTCAATGTAGGAATGCTAACACTACCCTTATGCACTCAATTCTATATTCATTTAAATGTTTTAAAATAAGTATCTATTTTGCTCATCTGCAGTATGATAAATGGCTGCCATTTTTTCTCTCTCTGGTGTGTGTGCTTGTGTATGTAATTTGATCACAAGGCAAATGAACCCTTATTGCAACATTCTCAGCCACTTAGGGGTGTAACTTCATCAACTTGATCCACAGTCTTCACACTAAGTAAGGCATTTTAACAGAGTCACAATAACAAGCATGTATTCCATGTGAACAGTAATTTTCTCAGCACTTCATTGTTTATTCTGTGCCTTTACTGCTTTGGCTTTCCCATGTTCTTTATGTTTAGACATTTGTGGTAATTGCAAACAGATGAACTGTAATATCATTTGCACTATATCACCATAACATTTACTTTTTAGCTGGATAAAACCAAAGCATGCTTTTTAGGATGTTTATGTACATGGCAGAGATGATTCCTTTCCTTCCATGCGGAGATAAGTATTTCTTCCATCTGATCTGTGCCAAAATCCCTTGTATCATTTCTACAGATCTAGGCTGCAATGCAGATAGCAGATCAGTTTGACAGGGAAATAGCAGCTTCAGCCTTTTGTTTTCTCCTTCAGTAGTGATTGTAACTCTGTGTCATCAAAGAGTCACAGTCCGTGTTACTCAGTAGTTTCATTTTCCCCAACAAACTTCAACCTGTGAGCAATTCAAATAAAACTAATTCTGTACATCTTGTTCCCTCAGAAGGCACAAATGTGGGGAAAATAATGCCCTGAGTCATTAATTAGATATAAACAATGTTTGATGGAGTAGTTTCTCATCAAGGTAGTTAAGTCTGGGGGAGGTTTTGTCTTGACACTAAACTATTATCGCAATCCTAGTCCAATTTTGGTTTGTTACAATATCTGTATTCTTGACCAATATCAAATGAAGTTACACAAGGAAGAATTTTACCTGTGTGCTATTTGCTAATACTTTTATTAATAAAGCACATATAATATCCTCCCAGGAAGACTTTTCATTGCAAAGCAGAAGACTGATGCTCTGCTACTGGGCACTGCCTGTTACATATCAATGTATCTTGTGATTTTTGCTTGCTGTCCAAAACCTCGTTTGTACAGTAATGGCTGTAAGGTAGCAGCTGCAAGACCATTTTGGAAAAATAAGAGCATATAGATAAGGAGTGAGAGTATAATGTGAAGCACATATCATTCAGAGGGACAGGATGGCATCATGTCATCCATTGCAATGCCTTCACCCAGGCACCCTGCGTTGCCTTCCTCTGCCTTGTCTGTCGTGCTGGTTTTGTCATAACACATCTCTCCAAAACTCAAATCGTATGGTCCAAGTGAGTTGTCTAACTGGAGAACTGAAAAGGATAATTTAATTATTGTCGATATATTGTGCGAATGATGCTTATCCCTTTACTTTGGGTACCTCACAGTTTAGCAGCTAAACCCTATTATCCTCTTCCTTCCATATGGAGGCCTGGGGTAGGAACAGATGAAGACCCTGATTCAAAATCTAATGATGACAGGTAACAAGTATCCTCCCATTAACTCCCATACAGTCCTTATTAGAGAAATGTTTATAGCAGAATGGTCCTAGGCTGATGCTTTACCAACAGGAGAATTTTTTCAGTCTTCAGGTAGGAAAGAGTAACTTTCTTGAGCTTAAAGCATTGTTGCTCACATGGATTTCAAGGTAAAATGCAACTGCAGGCTAAGGCTGAAATGAATCTACACTAGCTTATAAGCAACTTGCATGTTTCCTGACAGGCAGGTTTTATATGATTATATACAGAACCACAAAAGAACAAAACTCTGGAGATGAGCTGGTCTTGTACAAGATTCTTGTTCTCTATATATTAATTTACAAAATATCTGGATCCAAAATGTCCAGCCTCTCAGTTCTGCAGAAACTGATCAGTCTTTTATCTCTGTAGTGTGATGGAAGATTATGACACTTTAATACTTAAATGTTGTAGTGTATCATGTTGGCTGCAAAAAAGTGGTAGTGTCTTTTATAATAAGTAACTGGTTTTGCTGTAGGTAATACTCTAAAGTATTTTCATTAATAGGTATGATACTAGTTAAGAATTGTGCATGAACTATTTCTATTAAACTAGAAATATTTGTTAAAAGAAAATACAAAAAGAGAAATTTCACTTGGTTATGCTATATATAAGTAATCCATATCTGAAGTGTTTTATTATAATAGCTATGCTTGATACAATGATTAATATAGATTATTAAATTTTTAAAAAGATTTAAAGATTAAAAAGCTTCTTAATTTCTCTAAATTCCAAGTCCAAGTGATCCTAGATGATTCTAGATAATGGAGTTTATGTGGCTCTTAAAACTTTCCTGGAAAGCTCATAAGTAAATTTTATCTTTAGCACAGTGGTGTTGCAGAACTTCTGCATTGCTGGTTAGCGTGTTTTCTGTCATTCTATTGAAAACAAGTATTTGTTTTTCTGTACTAAGATTTATGCTGTTCAATATAAACTTAATTTAAATTCAGTCTTTTCTAGATGCTCATTTTTCAACCTCTTCACAGAGGCATATCATGATCAGTTGACTTTTAAAGCTGGTACCTAATCTGACTTTCTGGCAGCTTTCAGCTGTTGCATCTAAATCACAAAGGACATATTACCTGAGTTTTATTTTGGTTTAATTTTATATAAGAAAAAAATTTGGTTAGCCTCTAATTGTTTAAACATTTCAGAAAAAGTCCAAGAACATACAATGAATGGATGAAACTATGTGATTATACTTTAATATACGCTTATACATATTTATGGAGAAGACAAAAGAGATCTTCTTTTTAAGCCTCTTAATATATATTTACTCCTGAAAACGGATATAGTTTCATTCCTCATCCTGTAACTGAAGTTTGATGAGTAAAAAGTCTGGCTGTTTCAGTCAGTCAAATTTTGGGAGAGCTTTTGATCTGTAGTTTTGAACACTCCAGTATTTTTTTTTTAACAGGTTCAGTGATACCAGATATGTTTTTTCCTGATATTTCCTGAGGTTAAAAAAAAAATTTGTGAGGGGTGTTGGGGAAGGAGGAGGAGTAGGGTTAAGGGGAGAATTGGTTAAGTTAAAATTTAATAATAAAAGGCTGTCAGTAAAAAGGTAGTTCTAGTGGAGTTGATGGTATGATTCCCAATAATTCAGTAAGACCAAACTACTTAAACAGTGCTGTACAGAAATAAAAAGCAGTCTTATGCATAATGCTTTTGCTATTCCTTACCTGGTTCGCTTCTAGAAGTATCGTCATAAAGTCGTCTGTGGGAAAATGATTCAGAACTTTTATTCCCACAGATAAAATATCCAATCAGACCAAATAACACAGATCCCAAAATGGTTCCTAAAATGACACCAAATATTACTCCTCCTTTGTTGGTTTTCTCTAGGAGAGAAAGAGAGAAAAAAGAGACAGTTGAATCAGAATAATAAATCTGTAAGATTAGATATTTCACTCTCACTTTATACCAACTGAGGATTTTGTGAATTGATACTTCCACTGTCTGAAACACTTTGCGGACTGTGACTAAATCAGCTTCTCTGCAGAAATTATGTGCCTTTATAGAAGAAAATGGAAAGGTCCATGATTTCAAGGCAAAGCTATGACAAAAAAAAAAAAAAGCTAACTAGTTTTTAGTCAAAAAGAGCTGCCTGGTTTAATTACAGAATCAAGCCCTACCATCTAATTTAAAAAAAATAAGCAACAATGACTGTTTAAATGTAATTATTTCTGTTCAAGCCAGTAGGTGAAACTGCAGCCTCTGAATTTCAAGTGTTTACATTTTAGAGTACCAATTTTGAGTATCCACCCAGAAGTCTAGTAATGCTTTCTGCACTTGTTCAGCTAGCAAAATAACTGCATTCCTCCAAGATTTCCCTCAGATTCCTTAAAACTTCTTCAAGGTATTCTCCTTTTCTTGGAAATGAACTTGCTTCCCCCCACCACGCGCTTCCTTTTCAGTCATGTTATCTAAAAATTGTGTACATTGTAATTCTTAGAACTATGATGGGAAACATGAAAGCCTGATGCTCCTTCAGTTCTTAGTACAAATTGTACTGTACTGGATACGATGGATAAGCCTTTCAGTCCTGTTTAAAAACTTGAAAGCTAATTAATGGCAAAAACTTACTGTTTTCCAATCTTCTGTTTCTTTTCCTGAAGACRTAATTCAGAACAGCAGTATAGAGAAGTGCCGTGGCAGTTTTATACTCCATTGTTTTCCCATGCATAATCGACTTGATAATAACTAAATGCAAAATGAGCAATTCCTCTAGAAGTGTTTATAAGAAGTCGTCTTTGGTCACAAAGTTTCTGAGCTTAAATTGATGTGTTATGCATTTTTAATTTTATTTCTGCACATCTGCTTTACAGGTCCATTCCAGTGTGAACAAACAATATCTACCATAAGTTTCCTGAGCTCTTGTAAAAATGTAAAAAAACAAATAATAAATAATTTGAAAAATCTTTTTATCCTGTACTCCCATCAGTCGTACTCCACACCAATGAACTCCAGAGATGTGGAGGTCTGGTGTTGCAGGATTGTGTGGGACTGTGATTTTATGCTGACATAATAAAAGTGTGAAAAGAGTCAGCTAATTTATAGCTGAAGTGTGAGAACACTCTTAAAAGGTACCTGTGCATTTTATTTTTGATTTCAGGTGAATTTTAGTTTTACTCTGTACTAGATCACTTATTAATTCACACATCTTGTGAAGCCTCCTGTTCATTGAAAAAGAGGTTGACTTTCAGCATTATAACTTTATTAAACCTATTGGACCTTTAGTTAGATATTTACCTCCACTGATATCTTTTGAATTAGATGATATAATAGAGGTGTTGGTAAAATGCTGGTTCATCTCTGTTGTTTGTTGAATCGGATTGAAGTCTGTCGCAGGACTGTCATGCTTCGTAGAGGACGATGTCGGTGGGCTGCCAGTAGGCAATGCTGCAGGGTTTGTGGAAGAGCTCTCCCTGGAGAGCGTCGCGGCAGAGCGGGTGCTGAAGGAGATGTTGCTGGGTGTCACTGTGGGCAGCATATCTGTAGGAATAGCTGCAGCACTTCTGGGCACTGTGGAAAAGTCACCACTTGTTGTAGGCATTGCTGAAGATGTTATGAAGTTGGTGGCAGAGTTATTTATTCCATCTTTTGATACCATAGTGACATGTGAAAATAAATTGGTGCCATCAGTGGATCTCAGAGGTGTACTGTTTGTGTGATTGCTTGTCTCTGCTCTTTCCATTACACTTCCACTGGCAGTTGTTGGTGCAGTGTGACTTACGGTAGAAAGATTTATGGCACTAGTCATAGGCAGAGCAGATCTATGTGAAGTTACTTGGACCACAGACTGATTGTTACCTGTAATTGAACTATTTGCATTATTTCTTACATTTACTGATGTGCCCTCAATATTGTTTGTAGTCCACTGCAGCCTTGCTAGCAGTAAAAATAAAACCATTCCACAGGAGCGTTGCATGGTATTGACTTCAAAGTTTGTTTCGTTATGTAGAGGACCTGCAAGAAATTCACTTTTGTATACTGTTTCATTTGCAAAACAAAGCAGTTAAGATCCAAATAAACTGCTAAAAATTTAAAGTAGTGTTACACTGTTGAAGTCACAGTAGTTACCACGTGTTGATATTGAAAACCTTATTGAGTGTTAATAATGTCCTGAAGCAATATTAATGAACACCAAAAAACTCTTTGCTCAAGAATATTCTGTACTCAGAAGGGAATAATGTGAAACAGCTTTGCTATAGAATGACATGATGCACACTTGAATAGCATGCTCTAGGCAGGGTTTTCTGGTCAGGTAGAACTGCTAAGAGCATGCTAAAGAAAGTTATGTGCCATTGTCAAGAAATATAATTGTTACATTTAGTGCTGAAATATGATGGGCAATGTTTTGTGACCCTGAGCAATGAGTACTGTATGAATGCTGCCAGGAGCAAATTGAAAGCTAAATCAGCCCAGGGATTATCAGTTAGACTGAATTTGTGATATGGAAACTTCTTTTCCTATAGAAAACTGAAAGCTTCATATTATCCACTAATTTTTCAAATGTTAGATGGAAAAAAATGAGGAAAGCTTATCTCTAAGCCCCTTGATTATAGCAGGTATGCTGTTCAGTGTGTATCTGTGGGGTTTTTGTTTTGGTTTGGTTTTTTTGAGTAGGAGAGGGAGGTTGAGATCATGCTGCTTTTAACTCACGGATATAATCTCTCATGTGCCAGCACAATAAAAAGTATAAGTAAGTTAATTAACTAGCTGTCTGTGTATGTGGGCATCTGAAAAACAGAGGTTTATACCTGGAAGAAATAACTTTGTTTTTTTCACTTGCTGCTTCCCATTCTGCTGTTTTGTGTTTTTTCCCTATCATTTTTATTAATATAACTGTGGATTTTCCCTAACTTAGCTTCATTCTATGTGACAAAGTGGCAATGGAAAGTACAAGTACAGTAAGAGTAGATAGCACTCAGCTATGGGTGACGTTTCATCAATGGACAGATTGACATCACGTCAATGTATCTCATTTTGTATCTATCATCTTATTCCTTTTGTACTCTATTCTTAAATGTCTCCGAGTTCAGTGGTTAGAAGGTGGGATCGTTATCTGAAATGTATGTGTATTTATAAAAYGCCATTTAATCTGCTTGTTAACGTATTTTCTACTTCTCCAGACTGCTTATTTCCTAAGAAGTCAGTTATACGGCAAGAAGTATTTATGCTTGGGAAATATTTGTAATTTATTTAGCAAAAACTAAAAGAGAAAGCTTCTTTTTCATTATCCTTCAAACTCAGGATAAAAAAAWATATATTTTTTCAATTACCAGCTCCAGTTACGTTTGTAATTTGAGTGATGCACCTTCATGTGACTGTGAAATGCTGTGCGATCTGAGTATTGGTTTTTTGTTTTTTGTTTTTTTGTCAGTATTAAAAATAGCTAAAAAGCAGTGAAGGAAGAAAAAGCTAATATATTTTACAAGATTTTCAAACACATGCTTTCATCTTAACAGTATTATTGTTTTTATTCAGTGGCATGGTCTTGTCTCCCTTGTATTAGTAGTCATGTTAATGAACAAAGTGAGTTTTGTCATATTTTTTATTTTCCCTTGGCTGTAACTTAAATCTATATAGGGAAATTACTATCAGTTTGCTTTACTGCATTTGCCATTTCTAGTGCAGTGTACTGAGGAGTCAGCATCCCTAATGAACAAATTCTTTGTATTTTTGTRTGTATGATTTGCTAATTTTTGTAATTTTCTTCTTGGGGACGAAAGAGGAGAAACCTCCTTGCTATGAAGATTGTATGCTGTAGTTCTGCGGCTATGAAGAACTGCACTTCCTGGAAACCCTTTTGCATATAAGAATTAACTGTTCTTTTTTTCGTGCAACATTCATGCAGTTCATACAGTTTAGAAAAACATTGAAGTTCCTCAAAGACACTCATTGCCCTTAGAGCTTAATGTGCAAATAATGCTATTCCAGGAAAGCAGCAATGCTATAGATTAGCCAAAACACGAAGAACAGAAGAACCTGAACCTTGAGTTAGCTAGTTTTACTTATAGTTGAATATGTATTTCAAGAAGCTATGAACAGACTACAAGCAAAAAGTTATTCTCTGCTTTTGATTCACTGGTGTTGACATTAATCAGTACTAACTCAATAGAAATTGGTAAAGCAGATGTAGCCTGAAGTTGGTGGAAATGATATCTGTATGGGATTTGGCTGCAGTTTAATATAGGGATTCCTAAACTAGCTTTAATTTTATTTAGTGTGAAGAATGAGATTTTGCATAGGATGGTCACCACCATGATCATCCACCAAGTGGATTTTGCACTCTGCTCTTGGTTCTGTGCTGCTAGAGCCAGATTTCATCTGAGACCTAAGATAGCTGGGTAAAAAAAAAGCTGACTCCAAACAGAGGAAGGCTCAAATTTCTTCTTTGGTGTGGCCCTATAAGGAGACATAGAGGCCCCTATTTGAAGTCAGCAGTAATTCACCACGGTATGGGTACAATTTCCTTTAAAAATGACACTGTAGTGTGAACCTCAGTATAGATTGCGTCTATACTAGAAAAACTGCAGCCCAGTTGTGAAAGATGCATAGAGGTGCTGAGGACTTGACATCCACACTTTACACGTTTCTGGAGGGGGTTATTTTGACCTGGCCCTCATCTCTTCCCATGGACTGAACACCCACTAGCAGCTGGCGAACATTAGGTTGCTCATGGAGCACATGGCTTAGTTTACCGACAGGAGCCTAGTCTGTGCGCTCTGAGACTGCAGCGCTGTCAGTCAAAGGGCAATAGGTGGATATGATCAGGACATTTGCTTTAAAGGCACCCTCTTGATGTAGATTAAAATTGTGTTGTAGGCACAGCCATTTTGAGCAGGATCTGGACCTGTATCTTACAGAATTTGTGTGTTTTAATTGAAGTAAATTTGGAAAATGGCTACAAATATCTTTTTCATTCTGGTGTTAATTAAAAACTAAGGTTGCTTTACATAAACAAGTGTTCAATATGAAGCTGCTAGTGCGCATATATGTACATCTACACCCCTACACTGTGGGTGAAGTCCTGGTCCCATTCAGGTCAAGTCTTCTTGGGGCTCAAGTCAGTTCTCTTGGGACTACAGACATCATGACGAGTGTTGCATTAATGTTATATTTGGTTTTGTTTTCCTTAAATTGTTCAGATATGCTCTCAATATTTCTGCAATTTCTGAAAAGAATGGCCAAATTAATTCTTAAAAGATGATTTTCATATAAATGTATATCCAGGGGTATGATGAGTATTTAAAAATGCAGAGATTTTTGTTACTATAAATAAAACAATTGCAATATGTATTTCATGAATGTAACCCCCCACCTGCCAGTAATAAGCATAATGTCTGCAAACCTTCTGCAGTTGGCAAGAAAATAATCATTGAACCACCTTCTTATGGATAGATAATATCTTCAGAACTATACATTTTCACATCTTAATAAATGGAGCCTTGCACCATTTTCCTTCCTCACAATTATGATTAGAATGTATTTTAATTTATGTAGTAAACAGTGACATGAGCAAAGTATTAATGGCATTTCTTTGTTTCTTCTGGTCTGGAATAACATGTTCACATTTGCAGCACTTTCAATGAATTCTTTACCATATTTACTGTTCTTTTTAAGCTTCATAAAGCAGATTATTTTTACCTTTGCATCAGTGCTCTAAAATAGAGGGAAAAAATATAAAGCAAAATGTAGAGAGGTTTTCTTCAAAAATTCAAAAAGAAATAATAGCAAATGGTGGTCCTGGAAGTATATTGGATGTTTGTTCCTGTGACTGTTTGCTCTAAAATACAGATTGCTTTCCAAGAATTAGATACTTTTGAATCTAGTGAGCAAGGAATATAAAATTATCAAGCTTAAATTATTTATTTATTGTACTGAGAAAATAATGCATATATATTTTTAGAAATGTTATAAAAAAGGAATTAAATCTTAATTGTTTTTATAATTCTGTTAATTTTTCCCCTCTATTAATAGCCAGCAGCCTGACAAGTACATATTTACTAGCAGAACTTCTGAGCCCTGTATTTCCTGTTCATTTTCAGTATAACTAAACTCAGCAGAAGCAGTAACAATGCAGCAGTATCTTTTCTTACAAAAATTTATTGTAAATTAACGTACACAGAATACCCCTGTCCCACCTGATAGCATTTAAAATGGACTCTGGACTGACTCTGGGAGAAATTCTATGCTTGCTTGATAAGGAGCATTAATAAAAGAGAAATATGAATTTGAGTGAATTATTGTCACTGTTTATGGCTGTTACTTCTCTACTCAGACTTTTGAATCACAGACCAGTTTTTAATTTGTTTAATCAGTTTTTAGTTTACTTTAGATTTAGTTTAGTTTTAGTTTAGTTAGTTGTTGGTTTCTCAGAAGTATACTCCAAGTAGAATTTGGCTACAACAGTACCGATCATTTTCCCATCTACTACATAAAAAGAGCACTGTGATTGCTAATCGCATTCATTAATCAGCATACGAAAAGCCTCAGACTTACCTTTGAGCTCTACAAAACATGCAAGTACCTGTCGAAATACTGCTGTGGCACAGAGTGCGAGTAGTCTGGTGGGAACACTCAAATGCAGATACTCTAAATGTGACAGTGTCACACTTGTCAGGAATGCGCGGTGCGAGTGAGGTGAGGTGGGGCAGGGCTCGACTCAACACCGCAGAGCACCTGGGAACCAGACTGACCGGCTTCACCCTTGTCATGCTTGAGCTCTGTCTTTGTAGAGTTCACAGAAATTGCAGTATTTATGGTAAAGTGAATAGGTAATACTTATTGCTTACTCTTTTGAAAATCTTTGAACTGGTGTTTCAAAGGGGGAACTGTTTTCTGAAAACTATAAAAACTATTGTTCTGTGTACTGGACAGCTATTATTTTAGCAAAAGATAGCTTTTTATTATCACAGTTTCCTCCTGTACAGTTTTTGGAGATAAAAATGGAAAAGGGTGTGTCTTCTACAGAGTCAAACATTAAAATGAGTTATGTTAAGAAAAATGCACTGTTGGAAATGKGTCTGATCCTATGGCCCAATATGTTCAGAATTGCAATAATTTAAGGGAACAATCTAAATCCAAATTTTCTGAATTTATCCAGAAATACAGATGTCAGTAATTTTTGCTTTGGAATACTGAAAATGAGATACAGATTTGAATGTTACAACTCACCTTTCTGCAGGTTTTATATAAGTAGTACTGGATGAAGGTAAAAATAAGAAACAGCAAGCATATCATATATAACTTTTTATATGCTGATCTGTTCAACATGTGAGGGGTTTTTTTGTCCTTTGACTTTCTGTGTATATTTATTCTAGACTGGCATGCAGTGAAGAGAGGCTCAGAAGTGCTTTGGTTTTGCCTGATTGTTTGAGTGGAATGCTGTGATACTGTTATCTGTTTCCACTTTAAATTTTTAAAAGATCAAGTGCAAATACTATTTCATAACTCCTTCTAAGTGTCTCCAGGGATATTCAATTAGTAGCAATAATTTTATCTGCAGTATGTTTAAACCTTTTATTGATAGTCTTGTATATAGTATCCTTGTATGCAAAAAAAAAAAAGTATACTCCCTTGAGGGTGTAATGTTTACTAATCAAAAATTTGTCATAAAATTAGGAGTTTTCTATAAAGAAAACTCAGCCCTGGTGAGGCCACATCTGGAGTACCGCATCCAGTTCTGGGCTCCCCAGTACAAGAGGGATGTGGCACTACTGGAGCAAGTCCAGYGAAGGGCTGCAAAGATGATTAGGGGACTGGAGCATCTCTCTTATGAGGAAAGGCTGAGAGAGCTGGGCCTGTTTAGCTTGGAGAAGAGAAGGCTGAGAGGAGATCTTATCAAYGTGTACAAGTATCTGAAGGGAGGGTGTCGAGAGGATGGGRCCAGACTCTTTTCAGTGGTGCCCAGTGACAGGACGCRARGCAACGGGCACAAACTGAAACACATTTCCATCTGAACATGAGGAAAAACTTTTTCACTGTGAGGGTGACAGAGCACTGGAACAGGCTGCCCAGAGAGGTTGTGGAGTCTCCTTCTCTGGAGATRTTCAAAACACGCCTGGATGCAATCCTGTGCAATGTGCTCTAGGTGACCCTGCTTGAGCAGGGGGGTTGGACTAGATGATCTCCAGAGGTCCCTTCCAACCTCAGCGATTCTGTGATTCTGTGACACTTATTTAAAAAAAAAAAAAAAAAAAATCTACCTGGAGAGCCTTACCTCTTTCAGCCAGGGTGGAAGCTGTCAAGCAGACAGATGCCTGTATTATGTCACTGATTTTCACTGATTTTGACCACCATGTTAACTTGAGCTCCTGAAAAACTGTGAGGGAGTTTCCTTTGGAAATGAATTCTTTTGTTGAAGGGCTTTGCTGCCTAGAAATGCTCTTCGATCATTCGAAAGAGATAAAGGATGCAAACTCCCATTCATAAATCTTTATTGTCTTGCTGCATCCTTCATGTTTGATTGTGTGACATCTGTGTAATAATTCCTGGCTTCTTTTTTTGTCTTGCTGTAAGTTAATGCAGCAATTTAGAATAAGATCTGCATTATAATGTACATCCTTCTGGAATGAGCTATCTCAATACGTGTTTCTCCCTTCGTCCCTGTAGTGTGGAAAATGGGAGGAAATAATCCCACGGAAATTGGAGTGAAGCTGTGACAGGATTAGAAAGGGTGGCACAAAAGCAACTAGTAGCAATGTGCATCCACTACAGATGCAAAATGGGAGACATGGCCTGGTGTGTGTGCGTGTGTTTAGATACCAGTTGAAGGGGAGGAGAAATAGAAGTCATAGCAGACCTAATAATTGTTCCTTTAGTTCAATGACTTTAAAGGAGCATTACCAGTGATGAAGTTAATTTCCTGAACAGGTTTTACTGATCCTGATAATCAGGAGCTAATGGGAGGTGTAAAGTTAGCCAGCCAAATATTACTTGTCATTCAGATCAATATGAGAAGCCAAATCTATTGGGAGGATATTTATTTTGTTTTGGACAGTGCAGAACTGTCTGGTTCACGATTCACCAAGATAAGGATTGAAGATATGACATACAGAGGAGGTGTTTAAATGGGAGCAACTAGTGGTGTTTTCACAAAATACTGCAGTGGACAAGTGGAAGGATTTCTATTACCCTTTTTGCAAAAATAAGTTATTTGTGTGGTGCGAGGTGGTGGTCTGTGAGAGGGAGGAGGACAGAGTCTGACCCTGTGTGTTTGCCATTCTTTGGAATCCAGTATTCTCATTAAGGAGGTCTTCAGCAGCATGTACTATCAAGCTTGTCTTTGTTGCTGTGTCTGGATGGACTTGCGCGAGATCTGAAAACAAACACCACAAATGTGAGTCCAAATTTGGATCTTGTGCAACATTAACCAAATGACAAGTGCTATACTAGGGTCAACAGTATGCTTCGCACCACCACACACGTATTATGGTGCTGAGAAGTCTTTCTGATAGTAAAAACCCTTGACCCAAAGGAAAAACAACAAAGTGTATTTGAATAGATACAAAATATTTTAAAATAGCAAGACCTTAAAAAATAGAGGCTGCAATTCTGTTAAGAGTGTATTTATTACAGTGGTGTGAAATTCATGCCACTCTAGTGATATGAAGCCCTCAGCTTCTGCAGTGGGGTTGGTAAGGTACTCTCTTTCTCTCTGGAGAGAGCATTATTTGTTAGCAGTTTAATTCACTTGTTATGAAAGGTAAAAGCTGTTTGCCTGAGTGACTCAAAGTGTTGTTGGGAGATACTCTGTTTGTGACTCAGTCCTTGGCTATGTTTCATACCCGTACAGTGTGGAGTGCCAGGATGCTGGTGCTGAGTGCTGGCCCTGTATTCCTGGAAGGCAACATCTCCAGCAGTGAGCTCAAGTGCTAACAGATTGAGCTGTGACCATATGGAGGCAAGATGCTTCAGAATACTCCAGGAATGGGAGATGAGACTAAGCTGTCAGTTGGCTACAAGCTGTATTTATTATGTGCTGGACTCTTCAGTAGAAATCTAATATTAATATTAGTTTTGAAGAGTGTGTCTTAGTAGTAAGTGTGATAACAAATGTGTAGGACTGTTTTTATTGCATGGCTTTGCTGTAAAGGAGTCCTACTTGATAAAGCTAAAAAATTAATTAAGCAGAATTTTTGGAGGGGACCTGCCTGGCATGGCCAAAGTCTGTGGAAAGGCAGCAGAGACAGTCCCCTAACTCTTTACCGAAAATCTTCTTTATAATAACTTTTTAGGAAAATAAACACAGCATTCATTTGGACACAGTGGCTCTTACAAGACACTCGAAAGAGATGGGCTGACATGGTAGTCTTGGGTTCTGTGGGGTTTTTGGTTTGTTTTTTTCTTTCTCTACTCATTCCCATTCACAGCATTTAACAGCAGTCATTCATCATTTTTTCCCTTGGCAGTGTCAAACTTTTGTTATACTTAAGATTGTATCAAAACACAACCAATCTTTCCTGTCTTTCTTAACCACTAGCCATCATCCTATTTGTCTTCTGAAAGATTAAGAACTGTGTAAAGCACATACCTAAAGGTTTTGGTTCCTCATCAGTAAGGCAGACTAAGGGCAATAAACATAAGGTAACTTAAATAAGAATTGAGAGAAACTTTTAAACTCTGTTGCAAAGCACTGAATGATATATCCCTGAGTGGGCCTCTACCAAAATGCTGTACAAAAAGAAAGGGGGATTTAAAATTCAGAACTACAGTAAGAGCTGTAAAATGGAAGCAATGTGTGCCTTGAAAAGCAGGAGAAGCACTAGAGAATATCTTCCTTAGGAAGCTAGAGGCTTGTGTTTGACCTTCTAAATTATCCCAAACTCCTGAACAGCAGAATTAGGCACAAAGATGCTCTCCCGTATGAGAGAAGTGTTTGAATGTGAATGCTGTTGCCTTGCAGTTCAAATGGTTAGATTATTCATCCATTGTATGTCTTGTTTTCGTACAGAGGTCATTGATAAAAGTCAAGGCTTTGCATTTTCAGGGCTGAGAATTCTGGATAAGAGATGAGTCAGTAAGAAATACCTAGCAACTGTGATTGGAGGCGCTTGATTGCAAGGAAATCTGACTGTTGGGATTAGTAGAGTAATGGAGTAAAATGAAGGCAGCCTGGGAAAGATCCAGACCTTTCTGTAGAACTGGCCAGATATTTGAATTTCAAAATTCTGATGATTTTCTGCTGACATTTTAACTGGAAATTGGCACAAGAGAAGTTCTTTGTGAATTGTTTTTTTCAGGGTTCCTCTTTTATACTTTTAGCTTTTGACTCTACTTTCTCAATAGCCTTTTATCACAGCATAATTACCATGAATTCTGTAATGATGATGACTACTGTGTGAGAGTATTGCGGCATTTATTGAGATCAGGTGAGGCTGTAAAAGATGAAAGCTCTTTAGTTGGCAGGTATAGTTAGCTATTAGGCCTCAGCTGGTTAATCTACATGGATGATTTTCTTTATCGTTGCAGCAGAAAGTGTTCCATGGACATAAGCACCATAGAAGACATTATGTTTGTTAATTATTCATGTTATACCAGAGCCTAAAAACAGTAACTTACAGACAAATAAGTAAGCAACCTATTCCAAAGCTGAGTGTAAAGACAGGATGAAATGAACAGCATTCTAAGATTAGTGTATATTTGACTGAAGATATGTCATTTGTCCCTTAAGTCACAGTCTAGCATTCCTGCGAGACCACAGCTTGTCTCTTTATTACTCAAATTTCAACTGATATTTACACAAGCTAAAACACTTCCCGATCCTGAAAAGTTGCATGTACTTCAGTAGTTTATCCTTCCTCATCTTTTTCTTCAGGTTTGATTCGTGCTTCTAGTAATGATACTGGGGAAAAAATGCCACTTACTCAGTTTCTTGGTTTCAGTTTCTCTGACTCAGGTGTTTTAAGTCAGTGGGATTTAAAGTTCATTGTTTGATTTCTGATAACTAGGCTTCTTCCTTAGTTTCCATTGCCTTTCATTCAGCCATCCATCACTTATGAGTAGCTGTAGGATGAACTTCTGCTAACTTCTAGTTATTGTGCTTTAATACATCATACAGATATATCTATAGTATAATAATGATATTTATATAGATAATATAATATATATAGCTATTAAAATAATATATATTGTACATAATATAACAATAAAGTAAAAGGTAGGAATGTTAGACCTTCCTATTCAGTTTCAGTTAGAAATCCTCCTTCTGAGCAGTTGACCTACCAGAACCAAGCAAATTTTCTCAGTCCCTGTTTGATATTAGTGTTTTCATTTTCCAGGGAAAAGAAACTTGCAATCTTGGGGAAATGGAACTTGCAGTAACTTACCATTGCTTATTTATTGCAATTAATTTTATAGGACCTACCAAAAATACCAAGTACACAAAGGATCTGATTATGATCTCACACATAGATCAGAAATAATTGTTTAAATATGTGTTTTGGTAGCTAAGCTACACCAGTATAAAGCTGGTATAGCAGGGAAAAAAGCAAGGTTGTCCTGATTCGAACTGGTTTAAATGAGGTCAGAATCTAGTTCTTCATTAATAAATGTCATTGTATATTCATATCCTTGTTTCTCCAGAGAAAGATTTTAAATCATAATAATATAGTTTGAATAAAATCAAAAGCAAAATAATGATCCAAAAGGGATGGCARTGCCTCATGTGGACAGGTACCTATTTCTGTACAGGTATAGCAGATAGCAACAAAAATGATTCTTAGATAAATATTGTGAAATAGTGTTCCAGTTTTAACAGTGATTACCCTAGAGTTATAGTTTTCAGATTCTGTGGGAAAACAGCTGGAAAATGGCTAAGGACAATTATCAATTTACATATTGTTAATTTTTTTGAAATCTTCAAGGACTTATTTTCTTTCTTTTCTGTAACTAAAATGTAGTTTATCATTTCCACAGCTACAGTATTTCTAGAGTTTTGGAAAAGACGGAGAGCTGTATTAACCTATGACTGGGACCTAATAGACTGGGAAGATGAAGAGGTAAGACAAAACAGAAGTAAATTTGGAAATCTTGCAATCAGCATGATATAAGTGTAACTACTGATACATATTGTATGCCAGTAATCTGAATTTGCTATTCAGATTATATTTGCATTTATAACTCTAGTTGCAGAATACACAGGTATACTTGARAATATACAAGAATACTTGTGTATTCTGTAACTAGAGATACAAATGCAATATAATTCTGCATTTATTAAAAGTATCCTTTAAAAAAAAAGAGTGGGAATTACTTTTGCTTGCTTACAATGGATTCTTAAATAGAAATAAAAATATGAGCGTCCGTATTTAAAAAACTGTGATGAGATGGAGTCATAACAAGGAGGTGACTCCTTTAAAAGGCAATTCAAAGTTTTAAGTTCTGCCCCACTCTAGCAAGCCCAGCCATTTCAAGGTTTCAAGCCCTGTGGAATGAATAGTGCCCTAAAACAGACATCGATATATGCTGGGGAAAAGGGGAAGAATATTAAAGCCTTAATGGGACTCTCTGGATGAACAGGCAGCTTGATTTAGCCCCACTTCTGTACAAAGATCCCACAAGTAACTTTGGAAGAAAACTAAGCCAAAAGCAAAATAGTGCACCTACAGAGGTTAGTAACTATTGATGTCAGCACAGATACCTRCAAAGCTTTCACTTCCCCAGTCTCCTGTACAGAGGTTCCTCATCCCGCCTAGGTGTGGGACTAGGACAAGTGAAGGGACAGAGCCTAGATTTTAGGTCACTCCCAGAGTCATAACTTAACCTGTAACACTCTGTTATCAGTATCAGCAATGGTCAAATGATTTCATTACTTTACTCCGTAAATCAGTAGTGAATATAGATGTAATATAATTTAGCTATATTGGTGATTCAAATGCAGTCTCTGTCAATACAAACTTTGTCATTATTCTTTTAGAGGTTTTGACAGACTTGTAGATAATAGCTAGCAGCTCTTAATAAATGATTTCATATCACAAAAAAACGCCATCATAACTGGCATTAGTTTTATAGTTTTCTTATCAATTTCTGCGGAGAAATAGTGTTTAAATCAGCATTATGTCCCATGATCTTTTTAATACCCTCACATAATGGGGAAAGCTTGTACTGCACTGCCTTGTACTGTTTCTGTTCTTTGAGGGGATCTGGAGCTATTTCCAGGGATTTTCACAAGAGCAAGTTGTTTGGATATTTGGGTTGGAGGATTTTAAGAAAGAATTTTTATCAATATAAATTTATTAGCGTTATATCATATGTATGTCTGGTTGTTTGATACCTCAGTGAAATAATTGCAACATAAATGGAATCTTCCGTGTTATTCCAGGAAGAACTGCGCCCACAGTTTGAAGCTAAATATTCCCAAGTAGAAAGAGTAAATCCGATCACAGGAAAACCTGAACCTTTTCAGCCTTTCCCTGATAAGCTCAGTCGACTGATGGTGTCTGTCTCAGGAATATTCTTCATGGTATTGTTTAATAATATTGGAATTATTAAGGACGTTAATGTTATTCTGATATAAATATTAATATAAATCATGAGTACATTCCTTAAGATTAATGAATTTATATAACAGCATAGGCAGAACTGATCAGATCAAGTTTACTGCTTGTTTATGGAGTTTTTTCTTTCAAAAAGTGTAGTGTAGTTGTGTTGTGAAAGTACAGTAAAGAGACATTTTAATTCATCAGTCTAGTATTTTACTTCTCTGAAAGAGTCTGCTCACTGAAGTGAATAGGAATCTATAAAATAAATACTTTTTAATCTATTGATTCAGTGGAAAATATTTCAGATATGGTTTACTTTGTTCTAATTTCTCTGCTCCATAAACACTTATCTCTAGATTTCACTGGTACTCACTGCAGTATTTGCAGTTGTAGTATATCGTCTGGTAGCGATGGAACAATTTGCATCTTTCAAGTGGTATTTCATCAAAAAGTATTGGCAGTTTGCAACATCTGGCACTGGAGTCTGTATCAATTTTATGATCATCATGTCACTCAATGTGGTAAGTTTTTGATTTTTTTAAAAGAAGGGATTAATTCAAAAGAATGATTTTTACAAACTGSCAAGCTTACTGTATCTCTGAAATACACATTCTTGCTTATTCATATAGCTGTGCCCAACCCTACTATTTCAGGGTTTCTTCCTCCTGATATTATATTTGTCAATGTTTTTTTTTCCAACTGCCTGCCTAATTTGTCACTACACATCTTTGACTATGTGATCAAGTCACAGTAGTACAGAATACTGGTTTCTACATTTGCATTTTTGTTTTTTGACATTACCTGTTACAGTAAGTCTCTTCTCAAAATGGAACCAAATTATTTTCTTCCTGGCTGAGAATTTACTCCTTTTTTTTAAAATGATGACTTCTGAATTCTCCCCTTTCTTATTTACAATGCAGCTCTGATATCAGTGTTACACAGTCAGAAGCACTGTGATATATGATTTCAGTTTAAGCTTTTCTCTCAGGTAATACAATGTGTTTAAACATCTGCTATGATAGCACAATGTGCATTGGTATAAATTCTATTCCTTCAGCTGCAGTAGAATTTATCATTTTTCTATTACAATACAGGCACAAATAGGTAAAAAGGAATAATAGCACAGCAAAGCAATGGTTGTTGTTTCTTCTAAGGAGTTTGTGTACTTGTTGCAATAGGAAAGCATTCTTCAAAACAGACTGCCATGTATTTACTGCTGTTATTACATGACAATTCTAAGTCGTAAAAAGTACTTTCCAGAAAACAAGCACATGAAAGCTATTGAAAGTAACTTGCTATTAACAGTAAATATTCGAGGAAATATTTGTGTTTTCAGAATTAATTACCTTGGGCTAAACTGTCATTTAAAATAAAGACTGGAGATAATTAATAAATCGACAAATAAGGAAGTTTTCAGTAGAAGACTGATACCCTCTTCAGTATGCACATTTATGCAAAGGAAAGATTCATGGTAAAGGCTTTCCCCTACTTTAAGATCACATAGATTTGTTCCTAATGGTAGAGAATAAGCATCTAACTGCTCATTAAGAAAATTGTTGATGTTTGAGCCCATCTCTTGATTTACTGGCTCTTGATTTATATTTATATATATACATACATAATTTGTGTTTGTGTGTGTGTGTATGTATATACGTGCATACATTTTTATGGGTAAAGAGAAAGGAGACAAAAGTGGTTCAATGAAATTTTCATTGGAAACTATGTATCCACAGCTAAGATATTGCCTTCCCTTCTCTGTCCAGTTAACTTGATGCTGTAGGACAACAGAATACTTACACTTTTAATTCTAGTTTTCATTCTACATTTGACATCACAACAGACAATATTTGCTATACTTACACCATCTCTTTTTTCTGTTTTAGGTATATGAAAAGGTTGCCTATCTCCTGACAGATTTAGGTATGTAGGTCTTTACTACTGGCATATAACCTCATTGGTTGTGGCATATACCTTCATATTTCCATAAAATAGGTTTTTGAAAGCTTCAGATATGCATAGTAAGATACTGGCATTTTCCTAATTAAGTGAGAAATATCAAAGAAAAAATGTTATGATGATTGAATGAAAGAAATAATGCAAAAGGAAGGAATTCATTATAATACTTCTACACCATTTTACGTGTTTAATAGTATCAATTGAAAAAAAATGACAGGTTATAACAGAACAAAATCAAAGCATATTCTTCTTAAAATACTAATACAGAAATTTCTGATTCTTCCCAAATGCTTTTTAATTTTTATTTTTTTAATTAGCACTTTCCCATGGAAAAATTGTGTTAAGGTAAAATTACATCTTCAAAGATAAAAATAATAAGTCATAAATTTTCAAGTAGCTCTAATTCTGCCACATTTAAAAATTTATAATAAAGCTTCTAGTTGTGATTCAGTCATAGAGGTATAGCTTTCTAAATTATATAAATAAAACAAGAAAATCAAAACAGCATTTAAGATCTCCTACTATGTGAATATGTTATCTTTCAGCACATCTTCTTACATGTTCTCTTTTAACCCAAGTCAAAATATGCAGTTGATTTTGTCATAGTTTAAAAGCAAGCTCACTTTTTAAATTTAACAGCTCCCTCTTCTGGTTAAAGGATTGATGACCATACATTAAATAACATGTTCAAAACTTTATAGAGATATTTCAGATAGCAGGCAAATGAACAGGTTACAAAAAATCCAGAATGTATAGTCAACTTATTCAAATTATTAAAATATCATATCATAACATCATATTGTAACATAATTTTTGACAGATCACACTGCTTTTTATTGCTACTTAACTAAACCTTTTCAGTATATTGTCTCAGACCAGGGAATAAAAGAGAAAATAATGATTTCATTTACATATAAGAGCTGATTTTCCAGCAGAACATAAAAAAGCCTCTTGACTTAAACATAATGGAACATCAGCTGTATGAGCTATGTAGTTCACTCACTTCCTCACATATTGGTCTTCAAACAAAAGGACATCATGTTWAATTTTGAGAAATAACAGTGTCCACACGGAGAGCTCGTGTACTGTAAATTCATATCCCAGTTTATTTCAAAGCAGGCTTTACCTTTATACCAAAGCAATAAGTAGTATAAATTTTAATTGAAAAATTAAGGCTATTTAGACCTCTGAGTCATACATGTGCTTTGAAACATTTATCAATGTACTGTATTCCAAATTTGATTCATCAACCAAAGCAATTTGAAATTTTTGCCAAAAAATGTTAATTTTAACAATTTTTACCCGTAAAAACAAATCATGTCCTAAAAACCATAAGGAAAAATGTCCAAGGATGTGAAGGCTGACAKGGAATATTTGTAGTTCTAATGCACATTTCTACATTTCCATACAAAAAAAAAAAAAGAAGAAGAAAGATCTCCATCCTTTCTGCATTCCATTATAAATTGTCTAACGCTTCACAGGCTTTATCACAGAGGAGGTCTTGAGGATGAAGTAGTGGTCTTATGGAAATGTTTAGGAAGTGAGATGTTTGGGTGAGAAACCAACTGACTATTGTCTGTTCTCCTTTCCCTCTGCTTTCCTGCTCTGCCCCTGTCCATTGCTCTGCTGATGCCAAGTGCTTTTGTGTAACTGTGAAAAAAAAATCAAGATGTCTCTAGACTTAAAATTAAAGATTCATACTGAATTTAGATTTTTCAAAATGAAAACAGGAATTTCCCTCAAAATTCTGGGGCATTCTGTAACTCAGGGCTTGTATCTTTAGTTTTCACGTAGAACCAAGCTAGCCTGAGCTGGACAGGAGTTTTGTGACCAGCAGACTGAGTACTTTGAGAAAAAAAAAATTTGCCTGATGGGTTATCATGACTTCAACCCATCCCTTGTTTTGTTAGTGCTGATTGATCTATGAGCAGAGTTAGACGTAATTTGATTTCATTTTTGTGTATGTAATACATACTGTGTCATTCCATAGAGCACCCTCGAACAGAATCTGAATGGGAAAACAGCTTTGCCTTGAAAATGTTCCTCTTCCAGTTTGTCAACTTGAACAGCTCTATATTTTATATTGCTTTTTTCCTTGGCAGGTAAGTTGTCATTTGCTAACTGCTGTTAAGGAAAACTTACACAGGACCCATAATTTTATAGGTTTGAAGAAAATATGTTGAAGTTCTGAAATGTAAGATATAGATGTGACAGTTTCTGGAGATGATTAACAACACAAAATTATTATTTTCAACTCTATGTGAAGATTGAATTCTTGAAATCTTTATTTATGAAACTAGACAGTAAAAAGTCTGCTTTTTATGAGGGTCTGTATACTTAACTTTCATACTAAAGCAAAAAGCATTTATGAGAATTCAGAACTTTTGAAAATAAAGGCACTTCCTAATGTGGATCTGTATTTAACCTTGAAGTAATAAGCTTTATTCATTTTTCTCAGTTAATCCCATTTGGTAAGATTTCCTGTTGTCTGGCAGGTTTGATACAAAAGTAGAAGGCAGGAATTCTGAATCCAATTTCTGTATGTATCATTAGCTCAGAGTATGAGATATTGGACAGGTCTAACCTCACTTCAGCTTCACTTCAGTTTCTTTATGATCAGACTGATCATTCCTGCAGAACATACACTATATTTCAAAGTGGAATCTGTAAAGCTTTATAATTTAATTTTGGTTCCAGATCTTTTAAAGAAGAAAATTTCTAGTAAAGACTGGTAATATCTGCTTGTTATATCCAGCAATGTATTTGCCATAGAGTTTCTAAACTTCCTTTGTATCTTGCTATATCCTGTGTCTAGTAGACACAGTATCCTGTCTCGTATTTTTTTTCTTCCTCATGTATAATTTTCACCGAGATCATTAAGAATTTTGATTCGGTTCATTTCACAGACTCATTTCACAAGAGTCTGTTAGGTCTATAGGAAGAGTTTATTTATGATGAGTTTGGAACTGATTTTATGCTTTTATATCACGATGCAATCCAATACAAACTTCACTTGTGTGAGCTGATCCCTGTGCAGTAGATTCCTTCCAGCTGCAATGGTGTGACTTCTCAGAAGTAGATTAGACATCTTGGTTATCTAATATCTAAAATTCCTGCAGCTAGGCTTTCAGTTCTGGACATAATAAAAACTCAGGATCACTTGCAGAATGATGGTCTCTTTACTGTTTTGCATTCTGAAACAACTGTATCCTACAGATATCAGATTTAAACCCATGGGATTTAATCTGTTTGTACTTCATGAGTTTGCTCAGTGGATGTTGTAAAATAACTCTACTGATACAGGGTGATCTTGGAATGTCCACTGAGAAACAGAAATCTTATTTTCCAGATTTGCAGGCCGCCCAGGAAAGTACAACAAGCTTTTTAACAGATGGAGACTGGAAGAGGTAAAAAATCCCATTTTGTGTTCCTGCAAAATTTCCATGAGTATAAAGGAAACTGTGGAATGGCTGAAAGACGTGAATTATGTCCAGTTTGAAAGATTTATTATTCTATTTAAGTGCAGGGAAGAATAAACTTTTATTCATAGCAGAAGACAGAAAACTGGAGATGTGTTTTTCCTCCTGTGTTCTCAGCTGTGCTGAGTGACTCCAAATGAGACATTCAGTTCTTTCTGCCTCTCTCTTTGTGAAAAGCAAACTGTGATACTCCCTTACCTCTCTGGCAGCATTTGAGTCCTAAATTGTTGGTACCTCCAGAGTATGTGGAACTTTTGGATGGAAGACATACATGTAGCGCCATCAGTTTTCCTTGCCAGCTTCTTAAGTTTGTGCCAGTGTGAAAATACTGATTTAAAAGGAAAAAAATATATATATTTCAAATTTCAGCTTGTAATGTGTGTGCACTTCTCTTGGTATCAGTAGCTTGCTGTCATTGTCTCTGATCTCAGTAGAGCCTTGGTAACCACAGAGTAAAATACCACAACTTTGTAGTCTCTTGGTCTAAAAAAGTTTCTGTAATTACTAAAAATGCTAATATATATTACTTAATTTAACAAACATTGTTTTGGAAATTTGTATGGTTAAGATACTGGTAGCAGAGATTCCACTGCTAAGTCTCTGTTCGGACCTAGGATATTACAAATAAAATATTACCCCAGTCTTTTGAAATGAATGCATATTGATTGGCCTAAATGAAACAGACTTTATCATTTACGATAGGTCTATCACATATGTCTGTCCGCAAACCGGATAACACATCCAGTTCTCCAAGAAATGAAATGCCTTCAGAGTGTTCCATTAAAGTCTGTGTTAATATTTCTGTTGTTAATTTTCTCTTAGTATTCCTGTAGGGAGAACTGTGTTTTTTATCATCCATAGTTGAGTATTTTCCATTCACCCTGTGAACAAATAAAAATAAAAGGAATTCTCTGATTTTAGCAACCAATCTTTTTCCATTTGTTTTAGTGTCATCCTAGTGGCTGCTTGATAGATCTGTGTTTGCAAATGGGAGTTATTATGGTTTTAAAACAAATGTGGAACAACTTCATGGAACTAGGCTATCCGTAAGTTCAGTTGTTAATATTTGTTTTACAAGCAATGATCACATATCAGTGTGGTTCAGTGAAAAGGAAAATTTTTTGTTTGTTTGAGGGTAGAATATGGCCTTTAAYTGAAATTCATTATCTAAACTGATGAAGACTTAGTGTGCAGCTGCAATATCTATGTGGGGAAATACAYGTTCATAAGCACTTAAAATGGGATTCTTTAGCAGATTCAGGTTTACATGGCTTGTGCTATCACTCAAAACTTATTCCTCAAAGTATATTTTTAACTTCCCTTAAGCAGGTGGGGGGAGACTTGTTACTAGTGTTTACACAAGTTCAATACTTGCTCTGAGACCTAAAAATGCAGTTGTGAAATACATAACTGGGTCTACACTCTTCCCCTACATACTGTGAGAAAAATAAAGAGAATATAAATAGTCCAGTCTTGCCAAAATTACTATTTCAAAAAGAACACATTTGGAGAATGTTTTCTCTTTTTCCATCTCACCCTCACATAATGTGGTGCTGTAAATTTATTCCCAAGGGAAGCATTAGGTGCTGCTCAGAAATAAAGCTTCTCAGGGTATGTTACCATTTACATTGTTTATTGTGATTTAGCTTTCCATAATATAAACAGAGCTGTTTAGCTACTGAAGAGAGTAATAGGGCTAAGAGTCTTACAGTTCTTTTGGAAACTGGAAGAATATCTTTTCAGTAAAAGCAAAAGGTTGCTCATCAAATTTTAATTTAATCAAAGTCTCAGTCAGAGAAAATTATGTTCACAATGTGCAATCATCCTGCAGATGATGGGCAGCGCACTGCATTGCTGTGAGATGTGAAGTTCTGAAAAGAAAAAAGCTCCCTGAAGCATCGGGCTTCCTTGTCTTCTCAGCCCAGCAATATCTTAACTCTGTCTGGAATTTATTTTCAAACGTGCTTGTCAGTCCGTTATGTTCCTTTACAGAAAGCAGTGTTTTGTTTTGACAAAACCGTTGTTTGCAACTTACCTTTCAGTAACAAGACAGATGAAAAGTTAAACACTAAACTAGCTTGAGAAGAAATAGCAGCCTGTTAATAAAAATAGTAATAAAAAAATATTTCCCATCATCAGTCCCTTTTTAGTAATGTCTAGAAACCAAATGATAGACTTGAACCTCCTCCTGTGCCAATACTGGTTCATATTTTTCATTCATATAACACTTTAATCTGTGCAACTATTACTTTGTTAATATTTGTAACTACTATGTGAAAGCATCTCTGCACACCTTCATAATAAATATTCTTAAATATTTGCAGCTTCAGCAACACCTTGTTAGATGCCGTGTCCTGTTTCAGGAGAAAAATATTTCGTAGAGCATCTTTATGTTCGTTCAAAGAAAATAGATTAATATATTCTAGTATCTTAGAGTCCTTAGAGAGATCCACTTATTTGGTTTCTCTTTTGTAGGATTACACCCACTATAAATAAAGCCTTATTTATTTTTTAATGCACTCAGGATGCAGGATTCTTTCCCCYTTTTTTTTTTTTTAATTTAGGCACGCAGGTAAATCCTACAAAAGTAGTCTGTGAGACTTTCCATATTCTGAAAAACTCACTGGTACAATGTCTAGCATGCTACATTAAATACACAATTATATATATATTTTGCACATAATGCAAAAATCAGAACTTCTGGAACCACTTCATAAAATTTTGGAATCACTTCATAAAATTTTGTTTTATACAATATTTTAAATATTGTATACAACAGTACCAGCAAATACTGTAAATTACTGAGCAAGTACAGTCAATAATGCTGTGTTTATCTAATACAGGTTACTACAGAATTGGTGGTCACGACGCAAAATGAAGAGAGGAGGGCAATTAATGGAACATAAAATTTCTCTACCTCAGTGGGAAAAAGATTGGAATCTGCAGCCTATGAATCTCCATGGCTTAATGGATGAATACTTAGAGATGGGTGAGCAAATTCAGAAACAGATCAGTGTTCTTAAAAAAATAATGGAAGAAACTTTTACTTTAAAAGATCTATTACATTTCCAATTTCTAACTATAGAACTTTTTTTCTAGTTTTACAGTTTGGCTTTACCACCATCTTTGTTGCTGCCTTCCCACTGGCACCTCTCCTGGCATTGCTTAACAATATCATAGAAATAAGGTTAGATGCATACAAATTTGTCACTCAGTGGCGGAGACCTATGCCTGCAAGAGCAACAGATATAGGTGAGAGAACCTAATGACTATCACAATCAGGTACCACCTCTTTGTTTTTTCTTCTGTGATGCAGCTTAATACTTGAAATATTTCATCTTTCAAGAACACAATTGATATGCAACCTACAGATATCAATAATCACTGTCTTATTAAGCAGCAAAAGCACACTGGGTTGCTTATCTAAGAGGACTTCTTTTCAAAATTCCTTTCTGTTTCTAATAAGGGAACATAAGAATTTTGAAAAATAAGCCATTCATTCAGATACTTAAGTGTTATTTTAGGCTCTTCTTTTAGGCTTCTGATTTGCTGAACTCAAGACCTAAAATGCTATCCAAAATCAATAGAATTTCAAAATTGAGATTCCATGAAATGTGAGGACTAAATTCACTTTTGGTTTTAAATTGAACTAAATGAAATAAAAATAAATCTCAGTCCAAAAGTTTGTATTTGGCCTTTATAATTAAAGATTTTGTTTATACTTTTATTGCTTAGCTATTTCTTCTTAACAAGGTGTACCTTACTATAAGACTTCCATTCAGGTGGAGCTTGTGGTGGCAGGAATGCTGAGACATAGCTTAATCTTGATCTGCTTTTTTGACTCAATAATTCTGTCTCAGGAGAAGAAAGGAAAACTATAAAGGGAATATAACCTTATGGACTTTTTTGTCATTTCTCTTGTTCCTAGGCATCTGGTATGGGATTCTGGAAGGAATTGGAGTTCTGGCTGTCATCACCAATGCCTTTGTTATCGCCATTACTTCAGATTACATTCCGCGTTTTGTCTATGCATACAAATATGGCCCCTGCACAGATCAAGGATACAGACAAGAAAAGTAACGAAGATATTTTTTATATATAATTCATATTTCAGTGGAAGYGTGCTTTTGCTATTGTCTTTCATCGGCAATATTTTATCTTTTTCATCAGTACAAAACTTCACAGATGTTAAGTGCAAGTAGCTCAGCCATTCGGGAGAGTTTCCTGGTTAGCTCCACAGTTACATCAGTGGAAAACCTTGACTCCCCTTCTAAACGCCTACATAAAAGTGCAATATGAATCAGCAGTTTTCAAGTTTTTCCTACATGAGCTTTCCTTCTTTTCTGCAAAAGCTTTGGCCTTTCTTCTCCCCCTACACTCCCACACACATACATAATGCTCCCAAACCCTCTTGTATCCTAAACCTGATTTATCCTCAACCTGCTCCATCTGTTTCTCTTCAGAAATGCTTGTACCGAAGCTCCCGCAAGATTGGCCTTGACCCTATTTAGTGTAGCTTCTTATATAGTGCATCTTAGCTTCCATCAAGGTATCTTGCCGATCTTCACACCACCAGGCCAGTTTCCTGCACTTCTCTCCAGATACTTACTAAAGCCTCTGCACTGCTCCACTATGCTCTGTTTTCATTTTCCACTGCCTTTGGGACCTTTTAGATCTAAAAAAATCTTTGTATCTACAAAATTCATAGGCACCCTCTCATTCAGAGCCCAGTGCCCCATTTGGGGGCGTGTGTGTGTGGGAGTGTCTTTGGTTTGGTTTGGTTTTGGATTTGGGAATCAAGGTTACCTTGAGAAGAGGAAGCATCGTTTTGCTAATGCTACACCTACTGTAGCACATCTCATAAGTGCAACTCATCTTTATTCCACAGGAGGAAGGATAAGAGTGAAGGCAAAGCATCAAAGCTTGTCCAGCAAGCCAGTAGTACCAAACTGTAGGGGTCTGTCCTTCCTTCTCTCATTCCTCCATCTCCAATGATTCAAAATAGAGATTTACTCTTCTTGTGATGGAGCAGGAAGAGAAAATTTAAGGGAAAGAAGAATGATGAAAAGAGAGAATACCGGTAAAATTTTAGTGCTTCATGTGCACTGCCTAGTTGATAGAGAACTATATAATTCTCTTCCCACTTTTTCCAGTAGTGATTTGAGATACCACAGCAAACCTGAAGGTTCAGGAGGTATAGTAGAATTCCTGATGCACCTCTTTTTGAATGTTCTTTGCCTTTCCAGAGGCACTTAGTTAAATTATGGGACAGATTTTCAGGAAGAAAAGATGGCTTTGTGTCTGTTGTTTGCCAGGAATAGATAAAAATTTCACTTCTACAGTCATAATTCAATGCATTTGTGTGATTTCTTTCATTAATATCACTAGATTGTTGCCTGTAAGACAGCTTTTTGGTATATATTGACTGTTCGTTTTAGTGTCGGTGAAAATTCTCCTTTCATTCGACTCATAAAACCTGTCATTTTTTCRTATTTGCTGCATGATTGGTGGCAGATTCTGCAAGGATGTTAAATTGTTCTCTGTCTGCATCTCTAGCCATCTTTCTAAATTCAGTAGTTTTAGAAGGCACCAGTGAAGAACTCTGCTTGAAGCAAGAAATTTTGTTTTATAGCTGCTGGTAGATAAGAAGCAAAAGATGAAAAGTGCTCAGAATAAAATAGTGTGTATCCTTGAAACAGATTTTATTTGATTCTTTCAAATAAAGCTTTGCTTCTCTGCTTAAAATTTTAGAAATGCTTTTGCCCTGATAAGTAAATAAAATAGTAATGCTCATGATATGTGATAGCAGAATATGTTTGCATACAGGATTTATGTTATGTGATCACTTTATGAAGAAAATTTTGATCCTATGTCTTTTCCCTTTAGATGCTTAAAAGGATATGTCAACAGCAGTTTATCAGTATTTGATCTGAGTGAGCTTGGGATGGGATACTCAGGATATTGCCGGTATGTTTAGATGCTTGCATTTCTTCTAAAATAGACATTAAATTGAAAGTCTCAGCGCCAAAATTACTCCCAGAGTAGTTTTATTTCTTCCCGTAAAAGCATTGGGGTATAAATTTGTTCAAAATGGAAGTTGTAGGTGGGAAGGTTGTATGGAAGGCTGCAATACTAAGGCATTTGAAATCTGTGTTCTATTCTTAGTTTTTTATTGGCCTCTTCTAAAACTTATATTTCAGGCCTCTATAAATTATTTTGTTTGAAAGTTTCCCCAGCTGTAAAATGAGGGTAAAAACTCTGATTTCTTTCTTTCTTTTTTTTTTTTTTTTAGCATTATGAGAACTATTAATTAAAGAATGTATATTAACATTTTGTTCTGGATCTAACTCAGCCCAGGTATCCCAGGCAGTTATGCAAGGTGAATACAAGAAATTCAGCATAAACATTAAGTATGGATTTACTTCTGTATGGTGTTTGCAATAAAGATCACATGAGTGCATTTCTTCTGGTCTCAGATTTAATTCTATGCTGAGACTTAGCTTGGACTGGCTAAGTTCTACAGTTGCATCACATTTAGGCAAACCTTGTCTGGAGAATCTCGACTGCTTATAATCAAAGAGGAGGATCAATTTAGAGTCAACACACTTGAACTTAACGCTTCAAGGTGTCACCTGTGGAACAGCAAAAGCTCTGGCTTTCTGGAAGCAAAAAAAACACCCTCTTATAAACTGCTTTATTTAATGTGTGTATTGTGGACTGTTTTTCTTCTTTTCTGTTTAATTCCTCTTGAAATATGCTTTCTTTTCATTTTCTCTTCTTTTAACCAGCTCTGGGATAGGCTAGTGAGTTCTTTACAATGTTCAGGATTCTGAGCACAGGCTAACTTACTGGGATTTTTCCTTTGTTTTACAGGTATAGAGATTACAGAGCCCCACCATGGAGTTCAACTCCATATGAATTCACTTTGCAGTTCTGGCATGTACTGGCAGCACGGCTGGCTTTCATTATAGTATTTGAGGTCAGTCACGGAAAGGAAAATTTGGGTTTTTTACCTATTGAAAATCCAAGTTGATTTTTTTGCAATGGGCCCATAAATGAGGAAGTATCCATATCATTAGGTGCTTGTTCATTAAACTTGAGAGAGAAAATAAAACATTGAATACTCCCCACTAAAACCTTTGTCACTCATCTGCTTCAAACTGTATTGAGAGAGTATGCAAAGATTTTTGAGTCCCTCCAAAGTCTTGTTTTCTCTACAGTCTTCTAATATATCAGGTTGGTTCCCAACAAAATCTTTCACATTTTATTGAAAAAGAAGAAATAAAACTTATGTGTACATTAAGCGTAGCTATTACGATTTAGAATGTGGCCTACCTACTCTCCAGGGATCTGGTTACGTTTTGGTTACAAGCTCTTAACAAAGACGGCTTCTACATAATGCTTGCTATTGTTATTGAAACTGGCATATCTTACAATCACATCTTAATTTAGATCACTAGATATACCCTTAGCTTTACTTTTAGAAGACTTCAKCATTTTCCCTTTTCTGATACCGTGGTAGACTGCTCGTGTATATGTATATATGTATATATTTATGTGCATGTATATCTGTGTATACTTACACAAATATACAGATCACTTTTCAGTCCTGAATCAAATCTCAGTTCCAGTTTTGCCATTGACTTTTAGGCCCTAAAATTTGGTCCTAGAAATGAATGCTTAAGCATCTTTGAAGTAATTATTTTTGTTCTTCTTTTCAGCACCTTGTTTTTGGAATAAAGTCTTTCATTGCCTACCTGATTCCAGACATGCCCAAAGACTTGTGTGACAGGATGAGGAGAGAGAAATACTTAGTTCAGGAAATGATGTATGAGGCTGAATTGGAGCACTTGCAGAGAGAGCGGAAGAAGAACGGGAAACAGTATCACCATGAATGGCCTTAGCTGATACCATGCTGCAACAAAAACACTGTTCGGAAATTGAAGCGTGCAGTTACAAAATGAGGTCAGCATCTGGCACGAGTGCGTGAGATTCACAGTGTATATATGTTCTTGATGGGCAGTACAGCTGCAGGCTTTGGTTGGGAACTGGAAAATAGATGCTTCCAATGAAGAACATRAATAGCCTTATCTGTCTGTCCCTGGCTGGTGGTGAGCACCACGGACAAGATTGGCACTGAAGAATGTGCAGACAGATCAAAAATCTGGACACTGATTTAGAAAAGGCAATGAGTGTTCATGCTATTCATGAAGATACTAACAGCTTAATGAAAATAAAATATTACCTGTAAAGTTATACAGTAAGGGCATGACTAAAAACAACTCACGTGATATCCACTATTTCTACAGCTTCTGATTGCTCAGCTGCATCTGTAATGCCTCTGAAGAAAAGAGCAATTGTTGCCTTTGTGGCCATAACTTGATATCAATGATCTTTCAGGCTTATTGTTTTGTCAGGTTTGTCCTAGTCTCTTGTCGAGATTGTGGATGTGGTCCTACCCTAACAAGGGGGTATATGGCTGCTTAATATATACTATGCAGTTTAAGATTTGCACATCAATTTAATCAATTTATCCTTCTAATTGAAAACCAAAAATTCTAAATTCAGAGAGAAAAGAGCAGCACTAAGAGAGCATGTTGCAATGCCACTTGCAGCTATATTTGAAAATGACATGGCTATTGAATTGTCTTTTCACTTTTATATGCAGAAAGGCCACCTCCTCACACCTCCAGAATGAAAGAACAGTCATTTTCCTGCTCTGATGCAGCATGCCGATGTCTAACTGTGTTACTGTTCTCTCTGGTCTCTCTGGGCAATGATTCAATAACTTCACAGAGTGTTACCTTGAAATATTCTAATACAGTGCAAATGACTTCATTCTGAATATACAAATAACTATTTAGAGTATGCAAGCTTATGCAGATATATATCAGATGTACACTATAACATTGTGACTTGCTTGTTCAGGGAAGGAGAAGCAGAGCACTTTATAATAATGCTCTTCTTATTGTTATAGTAGATGTTCCAGTAATGTGCACTTCTGTTATTGGGCTACATAAGTCAAAGCATGGGAATTAGATACATGCAGATATGTATACAGATTGTATGTAAATGCACACACACACAGTGGTTACTTTTAGATTTTTTTTAATTATTATTTTTGTGCCTTCTTACAATTTTGGGGGGCTTTTTGGATAAAATCACTAAAAGTAGAAGTACACGTAAAGAATTGCATTTCAGTTTTTATRTGCATACAGCGTAAGGCAGTGTTGCTTGTAGTTATAGTCACATTTTGGTGATGAAGTTGTCTATTAATAACATTTCGTAATGTGGGAAAAGATAAGCACTTAATTTAAACAAGTGGGCAGGATTCACTTGCAGAGAAGAGAGTGGGGGAACAAAGTTACAATCATTCTGTTTCTCTTGTACAATTTAAAAATTTTTTTTATTTATATTAGATGAGAAAAAATTTAAAAAACAAAGATGCAACAAAGCACATAACTGTAACAAATGCAAATGTTAGCATCGGTTTTAGCGGTAAAGCTGCAGGGAAATCACTGATGACAGATATGAAAAGACCTGAAGTTTTACTTAAGATATTGAGCCAAAAAGTGTGATTTCAGTATTCACTTCCATATATTTGAAAATCAATTTTTTTTTATGTCATATAAAATTAATTTTAAGAGTCAAGAGCCCATTAAAGTGAATGAATAAGATCTATTGTGTCTGGGGGAGGCCTAGCATCAGACCTTAAGTTCTTTAGTCACTTTACTGTTTTCAAGAGATTTCTTGGTTAGTTCCAGTTCTTTGTGACCAGAAAAAGTAACTGTAGGAGTATCTATAGTATTGCACAAAGGAAGAAAGAAACTGGAAGCTATGGTCTATTCAGCTGTATTGCCCATTAGCTCTATGACAAGGGGCTGGTGGAATTCAGCTGTATTTTAGAAAGGTTGTTTTTTCTCTTCCAGTTATGTTTTGCATTTTCAGTTCCTTAGGATTCCTCTTCAGAAATAATTAAAGCATTTGGTCCAGTGCTTATATAATCACATTATTTGGTTTAATTTATTTCTTCACTGTTCATGCTGTAGAATGTCAAGCACCATTTGACAGCATTAACTATGTGTCACAGGTTCCATTTCTATGCCATATAATAGTAGTACTTCAGTTTTTCATAAGGTCACAGATGAGCTCTCTTTTTAATGTTTTCTTTAGAAAAAATGCCTTGGCTGGCCCAAGGTATAAAGATTTAGCATAAAATTAGGCAAAAATGGGAAATACAGATTAATTATTTTATATTTTCTTCTTTCTGCTGTGGATATTAGCACATGTCAATACAAAGTTAGCAAAATCCCAATTGGACTTTACCAATACATACGAAAAAAACCTTTTTGTATTTGAGTATGGTTTTGGATTTAAATAAATATATATATTCTTAATGATTTTCAGCATATAAAAGTATATCAAAGGCAAGTATGTAGATCTGGCATTGTTCAGTTTATGCACTGGGAAAGCACAAGAAGTTTTGGAGAATTACTGTGTGTGTTCTTTTGTTTCTGGAGGATATCAGTAACGTCTAAAGGTTTTGCCACTATCTAGCCATTTGCTTCAGCTGAGAAAACTTTTTGCTAGACTTCATTTCGCGTGGTGTTTGCATTGACTGCACGTTATTTTACTAAAGTATAAGGCACACACTGTCCTCAGGAATGATGTATTTTATGAATGGTGAATGATCTTTTCATATTCTAAGTATTGTCTTTCCAAAAAAATGACCAGTATGAATAGATTGTGCATGCAAGCTGCATTTGTGAAATCTGACAAAGCTACAAATTGTGCAAAAATGCTTTAGATCATTGCTGATCTAATCTGTGACAACTTTGCTCTATGCATGCGCCCTTAGAGAGACTGCATGAGCAAGTACATATCTTTAAATACAAAAGATTAATCCAAAATGTCTTAATTATTCCTAACCAAATTCAGTGTCTTGATTCAGACAAAAGAAAACTCTGTTTTAAAAATAGTGGAAAAACCACATACGTTATACACATCTCATTTCCAATTACTTTTCATCTAAATTTGTGCCTAATGTGTGTGCTCTGAATTCTGGTGAATGAAAAGGGAAAAAGTACATCCAAGTGGAATGGCTCCAAAGAGTTCGGCTTCATGAGCCCTCCTAAGGAGTTGTTCCTTCCTACAGCTGAGAGCCTCTGTCTCCATGTGGAGAGATGTGTGAAGAGCCCAGTGGTCATGACAGAGTGCTAACAGGATTGCCTGAAGGTGGAGTACAGCCTCCCCATTTGGTATCCTCTGCTTCCACAGCACAGCGGTTGGGCATCCTGCTGGCGTGATAAGACTTGAAAACAAGGCACACTGCATCATGGCCATTTTTTTCTTTTTCTTTCCTACTCCTTTTTGCTAAAGGATTTATAGAGAAAATTGGGACTAACATTGAAGTTAATATTGATGACCACAAGGCTAAAGTTTCCATAGTGATAATAGGCCATAAGTGTTATTTCTTTAAAGTACATGTCTTCATTACTACAAAACAGACACATTGCTTCTTACTGTGCCCTCTTCTGACAGCAACTTGTCTTAAATTTTGTTCTGAGGATCATTTAGGCTTAATTGTGCCCTGTTGAAGACTCAAAGAAAAGTGTCCGAAGGAGTTGATAAAAATAAGTTACATAAAGGTTAATGCATAAATCCATAAATTTTGTAAGGTTTCCTTCATGAAGAGTTCTGCAGAATGAAAAATATCTTGGGAAACATAGCCTTAGAGGGAATTTTGATTTGGGGAAGGCTGAGAAATTCAGTGAGATTTTATTCTGAATGTGTCACTAAGATAATCAATCTAATGCAAGTTCTACAAGTTTGGGGCATTTGGAAGTTCCTTGCTGTGACTTGTTCCATTGCAAATTCCAATTATTGATGCTGCCAGAGAGAATTTCTGGAGCTTTGGGATTCAGTAACATTTGCCTGTGAATGGTTATACTGCACCGTGGGATTAATTAATCTTTTGAATTGTGCCAGTTCATTTGGTGGTAATTAGTATATAGTTATTAAGAAGCATCGTATCATTTTTGGTTACCTGAAAATGATCCTTGTCCATAAAATGAAAAAATATAGCCGTTCTTATATAGTTAACTTTCAACTTCCATAATTTTCCTTAAAACTATTACAGACTAAATTTTTTTACATTCACTGGGCAATGATCATATAAATAAAACTTATTTTATACAAATAGCTGAATATGAAGGCAATAAAGTTAATGGAAGATCAAACAATCACATTTTCTATTAAGTTTTTTATAGTAGAAAAGGGATAGACACAAAAATAATGGTATCAATGATCACTTAAAATATAGTAGTACTTCCAAAAGCATTTTAATTTTTCTATTCATGAAAAAATACTAATGTTGATCATTGGGAGGTAAAGGTTGAAACAAATATACAGCCATCCTTTCATAACAAAGTTGATTTGATGTTACAGCACACTAGAATTCAAACAAAATTCCATTGTAGCCAGACTTTTGTGCTGAGAAAGATTAAATAAATTGCTTTGTTAGCTCCAGTGCATAGTTTGTCTGACTTAAATGATTGCAGTGACACTTTTAAAAAGTCTCTTGCAAGCCTATATTCCTGTGATGGAACATTTAGCAGCTTTAAAACATCCCTCTCTCTCTCAGTACTCAATCTCATACTAGCAAAGCATTTTGCTGTGCTGAAATGTAAGAAGCCAACGTYTTGAGGCTCATGAGGAGCAGGGGAAGGAAGCAAAGGCTGCCCGTTCATCTCGGTGGGCTTTGGCCCCGACTCTGTATTGGTTCTGCAAAAGGAGGCCTGGAGCTGAGGCACGGTGGGTGGCAGCTTTCCTTCTCCTTGCTCTTTTCTCCCCCGGCTCATTCTCACTTACCCCCGGTATTGAACGATGCCTTCTCRCCAACAGTCCTATTTCCAGAGCCTGACTAAAACCTGAATAAAACTCTTTGAATACAGGCTCTTTTGTGGATGGCCCCAGCTGGGCAGCCAAAGCAGAGGAAGTATACAACTACTAGTCGATCTGGTGCTTTTTCCAAGTCAGCCTGTGCGGGGCGGAGGGGGTGAGGAGCCCCAAGGTGCGTCGGCGTGTGCCATTCAGCCACCAGTGCCACAGCTGCCCCTTCGGTCACCTTCCCAAGCACTAAATTTTGTACTACTTATCTCATTCCCTACACTTATGCACACACACTCTAGTATCATCCTAAAGACTCTGAAACATCCTAAGATTGACTTCATTTTTACATTTGTATGAATAGACTTGTGTTGAAAATTCTTCTCTAATGTTGACATAGCAACCACATTTACTAGAAATTTGTATTGGCATGATTTTGGCATAGTCAAGATAGCACAATGTTACCACAAGAGCACAAAGTTAACCTAACAGCACAACAAGGGACTGCAGGAAAGCACTTTGCTATTCCATATTATACAGGAACATTTTAAATGCAGGACTGGGATTTAGTCTTGAAATGTTAATGGTATATTCCCTCCTCACTGCACTGAAAATTACCTTGTGTTATTTCCATTGCCTTGTTCGACCTTTTTGCCATAACCTCGACAGTATTACACATTCTCTGTAGTTTGCATTCTTATTGCCATGAATCAGTGGTTAGGATGCTAATAGACGAGAAATAAGCATCAAACCCAATGCAGTCTAAAGCTAATGAGATTTTAATCACTGGGAACATGGTGAGTTTTCTGTTAAAAATGAAGGAAAATTCAATCACCTTTTTATTTTGTGTTCTATATAGATGTCCGAGAATTTTGTATTAAAAAATCTACCAAACTGTTTACTCTAATTTTTAACTAGATTAGTGTCACTGAAATTTCAAGTGTTTGAAAATAATCTCATGTAAAATCTAACTAAATAACTTACTTCAGTCATGTTTACTCTGATAGTCCTGGCTAACTTGCAATGTCATGATCGTAAGACATTTCTTAAGATGTGTATATATTTGAAATTTATGTAATATTTAAATACAACTTGGTTTCTAAGTAAGGAATTAGAATAAAATTTCAACTATTTTTTCTATTCATAAATCCAAACTTTGTAAGTAATGTTTAAAATGAAATTGCAATAATCACCACAAAATGTTTCGGAAGAATTGACTTTTATGCACTACGTGCTAGAAGTTCCTCTGGCCTGTCAGCTTTCGCTTTCTTTTGTGTTTTAAGATTACTTTTACGTCCCGATATGTACCCCAGAATTAAAAGAATTCACTGAGGAAAATGTTGATCTGATTAACTATTGTAAGACACTTTTGGCATAAATTTGTCTTTGAGATGCTGTTTACTTTATCAAGGTTTACATGTACAAATGCAACTACTTATTGTATCATACACATTTGAATATTGCATTTTTCAGTAATAAACTTGGATATCTTTGAAGGAGACTTTAAACTTCATTATTTCAATATTCAAAATTATGAAAAGAACTATACACTGGTTTTGGACATGCGTGCTACTCTTAACCCAGCTGTATGTGTAAATAAAACTTCATACTAACTTTAACCTAATTTAAAATGTATGCTAATATCTTGGTGCCAAATCTCAGTCAGTATCTACTTGACTAATGTTCATACTCCACTTTTAAGTGCTTAAGACTAAGGACTGTGTGTATGACTGAAGGAATGTTACTTTTTATCTTCCAGCATCAAGCCACATAGAACTTGCATGTGTTAAAGTCTCATAAACTTGAATATACCTTAAGCAGTTATCTAAAACTCAAAAAGGGAGTGTTTGTGTGCGTTCCAGCCATAATAGGAAGTAATTTAAGGGTTAAACCTTGGGTCAGGCACTTGTTTAAAGTTTAAACCTTAAATACAGCCTTAGCTAGTGTGTTCTCAAGACACACACACATTTTTCAAATTTTCAGTCACTAATGGTCTACTGCTTTCACTAACAACTAATAATTTCTTAAATTTAAGCTCTTGTTTAAGAGTTTACATGTTCCTAGTTTCTTCACCTTGTTTTTTCAGCTCAGCTGCACCAGCTAACTCTTAGCCCCAGAACACTTAATGCGTAGAAACGTGATCAGCTAAATACAGGATGCTGGAAAACACTTCAGTCGCATCCTCTGAGAAAACCAGCAGGTGGCCGTTACAGCCAGGGGCTTCCTTTGTGATCCAGAGCTCTTCCAGGCTTCTGGAGCTCCATTTTAAAGGAAAATACTAGAAAAGACAATTACAGCAAGAATTCAAGAATGGCAAAATATGTCCTCTGAGAACTCAAGGATCTGTGTGCTTGTGCCATCTGCTTTTGCAAGGAAGGGAACAACAAACTCCAGCCCGGTACGGAATTGGATAAAACTGCACAAATGGGCCTTGCTGAGTTTTCTTTTCTTTCCAAGTCCTTCCAAAGGATTTTCCCTCTCTGGAAGGATCCTTGGTTCGGGATGTAAAGTAAATAAGCAGATAATTAATCAATACCGACATGAATATTTAATCAAAATGGTAATTTTTCTAAATTCCAGTTTTGCTAGGCCACATCCTTAAAACTTGGTACAAGAGTGAATAATACACTACTGATTTACTRTTTTAGCTATCATATGTAAGTCTACATATGAGACTAAGCTAAACTCTGTGAAATATTTAACTGCTTTACAAATACAGAAAACACTGGGACCAAATGAAGAGCTTCAGCTGAAACAAAACTAGCCAGAAATATAAAAGAGAAATTCTTCAGCAGATTTCCACAAAGACAGTTTGAGAGAATACAATTCTAGCCTACCTAACTCACTTTCTTGCACATGAAATAGACAAATAGAAAGATTCTCTTTTGTGGCAAATGATTTTGGGAAATATGGAAAAATATGAAAAAGATAGATGAAAAAATATGGTAAAATGGAAACTAAGCATTCCTCCAGCATGCAGAGCTCAAAAGATTCTCAAAGCAGTAAAAATACCGTGATGAGTAAGTATCTCAAATAAGAAATAAATTATTTGGAGCACAGTTCCCATGAAACTGGTTGTTTCACAGTCAGATGTCTCTTAATCAGCTATCCTCCTACTGTCAGTAGGGAGAGGATAACATCCACCATGTAGCTATGCTGTTTGACATTGGTGTTTTGAACCACCTTCACTCTTGAATTGTTTTAAATTTTCTAGCATGATGTTTTGGCTCTGTTAGTACAACCTAAGAGATAACGTGTGTGGCCATGTAATGTAACGGATATAACAGTATCAGTGAGCAAGTCTCCAGCTCTCCCACACCAGCCCCTTGGGGATGGAAGTGTGACCAGGGAGCAAGACAGGCCAGTGACAGGCYGTCAGCCACCGGACGTGGATGCTTTCAGGAGGTTGCAAATGTCACCTAAAAGCTATTCACATAAATAACATCTGTCAGTTTGTTGGCAAACTGTCATTCACAAGCAAGGTAGTGTTATTTTACACCGTGTTATTTCTGCTCTTTGATTGAATATCTTGGGGCTATTCCTGGAGATGGGGCATGAACACAGAAAGGGGAAGCAACTTCAAGGACCAGGCTGTCCTATATCTACACCCTAAAGGTGGTCACTGGTAAAATAAAAGCAAAGGTTCGGATCTTCAAAGCAATATGAGCTGAGTATCAGCTGGGTCCCTAACTTTTCTTAGTCTTCTTTGATATTCTTACTTAGTCTGTTTCATTTAATTGTGAATTTTGTTCAAAAACATTTATGTTCACCCAAAAACTACGTCCAGAAGCTTATCAAGCTGAGAGGTAAGACAAGACCTGCTGAATTTGATTTACCGCTGGCAAGTTTCAGAGGAAATGTGTTTCACTGGAACAGAGCATTTAGTGGAGTAGGCACATTCTTCCAAGGCTGGTGACATTATTGTGCCTAATCATGAGCCTTTTTTCAAAACTCAGTATGGCTTTTCTATTAGGTGGCATCATCAAATGGGTGGGTTTTTTTCTTTATTGCATAGAGTTAGTAGATGGATTTTGCAACTCAAAAAGCCCCAGACATACAAACATTCAACCAAAAAAAGTCTCTAATCTTCTCAAGCTGAAAGGATGTGTGTCCAAAACTAACACAGATAAAGAACTATCCTGAATTCAAAGTAAAATCTGTTACTCTCTCCTATAGCTTAGAGTAAGTCATTATGAAGAGTGTTTCTCAGTCCCACAGAGGAAGCAAGCATGAATTAGTCTTTAAAAGACCAGTCTGTCCATACAACAGCCCTGTACGGAGACTTTCTGCAATACCTAATAACAGGCCCAGAGTAGCTGCCCCAGCCTCCCTCCTCGCCCCGTGGCTCCTGCGGTAAGCAGTGGAGAGCGTGCCCTCCACAACCTCACCTTAGTGAGAGACCCTAGAAAGTCACCTGAGGTCCTGCTCCATCTAAAGTTCACCTTTGCACATGTCCCTTAAATGACTAGCTACTGAACAGCGAGTATGATATAGGTATATTGCAGCTAATTCCTAATAGGAATTCCCATGATGATATGCATGAAACGTTTCTTCTGAAATAGTAGTGCTTCCAAAACCCCGTTGTCTTATGATTTCCCAGTTCCATCATGAAAGTCATAAATAAAAATCTACCTTTATTGCTATAGAGAGCAATTGGCCTCCATTAGTCATCTACAGGCTGGTAAAATGCAATAAAAAGAGTTCTTCATTTCTGAAGCTGGAGAAATAAAGTTTGATTAAACATCCCTTGTCCCTCAGCTTCTACAGGCGAGATTCTATGCTCATATTGGTATAGGATTTTTCCTCAGGATTGTAACCAGGTAACTGGCTTTGGTTTTCTTTCTCAGCTTTGTTCTGGAATGTGTCATCTGTTTCAGTTTTCTTTGCAATAACTTTAGACATATTGTTTTCAAAGTCCACCTGGAAAAAAGAATGGAAAAAAAAACCACAAGAGTTTGAAGAGTGAGTTATTCACTGCATTTTAATACTCACTAAAAAGTATCTTGTTGCATTTTGAAGTTTTGACATCCTTTCTCATAGAAATCTGAAGAGTTGACTATGTAAAATGACTCTCAGATCCACAGCCATACACAGTTCCCCCCACTCCCCCCCAATCACTGATTTTCCCATTCCCCCATGGAAAGTCTTTGGCAAAAGCAACAAAAGCGGCAAAACCAGTTTCTCACACCTCCTCTGTTCATGTACAAGCTCTGAAATGTGTTCTGGGTATGTTTCAAATCACTTAAATTTGATTTTTCACGAGCATGTTTATCTGCATTTTAATGGATTGTCTTTTTGGTCTGACCTATACTTGCCTCAGTGTTTCACATTGCAACTACTTGGTTGATGTTATTATTTTATATTTCAAGTAAATATAAAGGGATTAAGGCATATGTGATTTTTATTTTGYTACTTTTATTAACATGGGGATCCTTTCTTTTCTCTAGAAAAATTCTAAAGGAAGTCTCTGTTGGAGACCTGAAAGCCCAAGGAAGCAGCTGAAGCAAATCTAGAGACACAACCACTCTCCAAACTGAACCATCCTGCCACTGTCAAATTTAATGCGAGCTGAGTGGGGCGAGACACTTTCTACGTTAGCGCCGAACACGGTGAGCCTTGTAGTCTGAAGATTGCTTTCCAGATTTAAAGATACTTGTAGGTTAGCCTAAAGCAGCTGAAAACATAGGTTTTTTTCCTCTTACTTCTCTAAACCTATTTCTTTATCTCACTTCTGTAAACCGAGCAGATTTTGCTAAGAGGGAACAACTTTGTTTCTATGCCAGCTGTGAGACCAGTGCAAGGAAAGGAGGTGCTCGTCCGTCATGGCTTGTTAATGAGCTACGAAGCGCCGCGGCCTCCCGCGAGGGCTGGAGAGGCGCCGGGTGCCACCTTCTTGCTCCCGCCGGAGCCTGGGCTGGGCGCGCGGAGCAGCAGCGTGCTGGACTCCCCTCTCGGGTGTAAAGTGCGGTGTCGCCCCGGGTCTCAGCTGGGCTGGGGCCGGGGGAGGACGGCCAGCCCCCGCGTTCACAGGCTGCTGGTTGTCCAAGGGCTGTTTGCCTCTAGAGGCTGCAATTCCTTGTGCACTAGCAGACAGCGAAAATATGTAACCTATTATTGACCGAAGTGGTGGGGGAAGGTTTGGSTCTCCTCGTTTCCACTGTGTGATTCCTACAAAGAGCCCTTGCGTGATTTTTAGAAACAAATGGTGAAAACTTGTTGGTGTAGTTGTGTCTCTGCATGGTATGCACGCTTGCACACATATGTGTGCGTACGTGCACCCCTCCCTCGGAGTCCAGGCAGGGCTGACCTGACCTTTTAAAATACTCACGTCTTTGCTGCTGTGCTGCACGCCGCACCAGCATAAAGTTTTGAGCCTCTTAGACCAAAAGCAAAACAGGTTGCACACTGGCTTAATTAAGATTGGTGGAATATCTTCTCCTTTACTGGGTCCTGAAAGGGCAAAACAGTGATTAATGATATGTGACGCCATGGGGAAAGCAGATGTAGGCTTGGAGTGCCTCAGCCTGCAAGTGCGGGTGAGCAGGACACCAGCCAGGTGCTCGTTAGTGCAGCTCTGCTTTACGAGCCGCTGGGGTGGGGGTGGGGGGTTACTGGGAGCTCAGCTGAGCCGTGTTCTGGGGCAAAACCAAATTTGGGATTAAATGAACCTGTGGCAAAGCTGATGAGCAGCCCTGCAGCAGCACACCCGAGACAGCCGATGGCACTGAAGTACAGGTAGGACAGGGAATACCAGGTGTCTGCCAGCAGTGGCCTGTGAAAACATGGCAGGAGATGATGGAGCAGCTGATGACAGCAGTTATCCACCAGGTACGTCTGTGTTGTCTCGTGGCTGTGGGAAAATACCTGGCTGGCGCTGTGGTGGGAGCTGCGGTGGTGAGCGCGTTGGTGCTGTTAGCTAGCGTGCAGCCCACCGTGGACAGGTCCAGAGGGATGGCCTTGGCCGAGGGTGCAGGGTAAACGAAAGAGCCAATTGCAACCCAAAAAGCTAATGTGATCCCGGTTAAGAGGCCTCCGATCGCGCCCTGGGAAGATGTAGAAGAGAGATAGTTAGAGATAACCAAAGTGCATSTCTGTAAGGGTGAATTAGGTGACAGAAGGTTTGCTATGATCTTATGTGATCCTGGTTTGTGTCAGTATAAATCAATTGTATTCTCCTTTGGCTGAACTGTGAAACATGGTGATTTATTGCCCTCTAGCAATCGGAGTTGAAACAAAACTGTGATGATTAAAACTGAAGTTGTGGGGTTCAGTTTTCTTTCTGGAGAAGGGTGATGGGACTGTGCGTGAGGCAGTGTGAAATGGTCTTGTCTTCTCTTCTGCCTGACTGGGCAAAGGCAGAGCAACCRAAAGCATCGTGTGCTGCTCAACAGGAATATAGGCTGATGGGCTCTCTTCTTTCCTTTTTTTTTTTTTTTCCTATCTTTAATTATGTTAATAAGAGAAGGAGCTCAGAAAAAAAGAAGCACAGAAATGTGGATCTAATTATGCTACTGTTCAGTAGAGTTAAATTCAGGCAGTGAACAGGGACCTCTAAACCCTCCTCAGGCTCTAAATTCTAAAAAAAACCAGCCTGCAGTCTAAATCGGAGAAACAACACAACTTTAAAGAGGGAGTTTTAACCAGGCAACACCAAGAGGTTTCCTTTCAGAGAACGACTGGGCTTTTTCTTACCTTCCAGTTAACGCAAGGAAAGATGATTCCCAGGGTGAAGAGCCCCAGCATGGGCCCCCCGCACATGCCGTGGATGGTGAGGGAGGCCTGCAGGGGAGAGGCGCAAGCTTAGTGCAGGAGCTGGAGAAAGCCTGAGCAAGTCTCATTTTTAATTTTTAAATTAAATGTGATTTTTAGTGGCAAAGGGATGGCTAATTTCAGTGTGCGGTTAAAGAGGAAAAGAATCGCAGTCAGCGTTTTATCCCAACTGTRAGCAAGTGGCTAGGGAGGAAACTCTTTAAGGATGCTCTTAGTTAATCACCTCGATAGAGGAGGCAGGAAGGTGCGAGTGCCCAGACAAATTCCCGGGAACCCCAGCAGCAGAGCGCCAGATCCTGCCACCGAGGGGGGCTCTGACGGGCGCGCGCTGCTGCACCGAGCGCCCAGGGAAAGCGGCATGAAGCGGGGAAGGGACGGCGGACCGCAGCGAAGGAGCGCGCGTCGCGTTCGCGGGGGGCCGGGTACCTGCACGACGCCCCCGAGCAGCGAGGCGGCCGCCGCCATGGCCGTGCACAGCGCGCCGAAGAGCACACCTGCAAGAGAGCCGCCGTGAGGCCCGCAGCCCCCGCGGGACACGGGAYGCGCGCGGGGCGCTTGCGCCTGCCACCAGCCCTCGGCTGCCCCGCGGCCTCCCGTCGCTTCTCTTGCAAAACAGGATTTGGCAGTGAATCTAACTTGGGAAGGACGTCTCGTGCAGAAATGTTTCCGCCTCTGTGCCTTTAAATAACACTTTTAAATGATCTGGTTGAATTAATTAAGCAGTGATACACAAAACAGTTCTCTTCATTTGACACCGGTTTTAACTTTGCTTTACGCAGCACTCTCTAAGTATTAATTTTAAGTCAAGATGACTGAACTCATCTTATGTGCTGGCACAGCTTGTTTTAGGAGATAAAAATTACTTGCTAGGTCCTGAGCGCAAAAACTAAGTGGCAAACTGCAGGAACAGAAGGAATATTGGTTTGGCGCTTACAGGAACTTTACAACCATCAGTAAGAGGTTATGACATCTATTACAACACTTGCAAAGTTGTCCTGGAAACTCGGATCACTTCAGACCCCTCATGTTTTGATATTTGCTTTGTTTTTATTGTCTCCTTCAGCTTTTTTACTGATTTTCTTTTTTTTTTTTTTCTTCTGAAAAACTGAACAACCTGCCCTACATGATCCTCTAAGTTTGAATAGAAAAGTTCTTTGGTAATACTGTAAAGTAATAGTATGTAGTAATACTGCTGCAGATTAATATAGCAATAACTACACTAATACTGTTTTTGCATTATAAAGAAGTTTCCAGAGAGTTCCCCAGTGCTTTTGGCACAGGAAACATGTTACTAGAACTTCCCAAAGGATTTTGACATAGCTGTTGCTCACTACAGCCTATATTTGTTTCTGTACAAGGTAGTAGTGCCTGTGCTTGGCTTTACTGAAGCCTCAGGCTGAGGCTCATCCCACACATTTGCCAGCAGTTATGCTCCTATGGAGGCTTCAGAAGCAGAAGTGCGTTTCTTAAGTAGTGGTATGGACGCTGGCGTCGACCGGTTGCAGGACCGCTCTCGGAGCGAGTTTGTTCCTGAGGAATAAATTTTCCTCGTCCTACGCAAATAATGCGCAGGCTTCTGCAAGCCAGCAGCAGGCCTCCTGGTCCCTCCCCTCCTTTATTTTAGTCCTCTAACTATAGGATAGCTTAAACTTTTATAGCTTTATTTATAGTGCAAAGTCAGTCCCAGCAAGGCGGTCCTTCGCTTTGCTCCCAGGAAGAGCGCGCGACCCTGTCGCTATCGTGTGTGTTTGTCTAGTTCACGGCTCATTAATGAGTTTCCCGGGTTTGCAATATGAAGACTTGGCAGCTCCACTATGTGGTTTTTCAAGTATCTGTAGACAGTATTGTCGCATAACTAAAAGTCGGTTCAGTTAGCTCAGTACTGCTTGTAATTACTTGGCCGAGGGGCTTAGGTGGAGGGCCTCCCCTTGCTGGCTCCTCGCTTCGGTGACGGGGCGGGGGGGGCTTTGCCCGTGGTGGCTCGGGTCACGGGCTGGTGCCTGCCTCCCCAGAGAAACCTGCTCTTCTCTACGTTGACCAAGCAGACGGATTAAGGCAATACAGCTCCTCGCTAAAGTGTATGAAATCCTGCTCTACTCTGCTACAGTAATAGCAGCTAAGCGGGGCAGGAGGGGAGAAAACCTTTTCCTTTAACCAAATCGATTCCACCCAAGGTACCTACATAAGCCTTTGCTGACCCATGTGCTCCTCTTCTCAGAGATGCCTGGGAAAAATTTCTTGACCAAGTCTTCAAAAGTAACAGTTGCTAAAGCATTAATGCTTGCGGCCACTGTGCTGTAAAAGGAGAAAACAAGGATATAAATATAAAGCAAAACAATCTTGAAAAAAATGTATCTATAGAGAAATGCTGCCTCTTGTTCAACATAAAGAACTACCTGTTTTACAGTATTAAACAGTAGCTTTCTGAATGAAAGAGGTGTCACTGGGGATTTAGGGAATTTGAGGATGGGAGTCAACTAATGTCTTTGGGAAGCAAGGGTTAAATTATAACAGCTTACTTCTGTCCCTGGCTTTTACGAAGATATAGCTTAGGAAAAGTCTTGTGTCTGACGAGGGAAGCTGCTGCTGTGGGGATGGTTTTTGTTCCTCCTGCAGTTACTAGGGGCCCTGCTTCATGCTGATTTCAGACAGAAACTGTCACTACACGTCCTAACTGGCCCTTCAGTCCATGAAGCTGCAAAGACCTTCAGAATATTGCAGTGCTGCAGGATAAAGGTGTTGGGTTGTTACAAGCCGAAGGGTGTGCAGTGACCACTAGTGATACCCTGTTCCTCCTGAAAACGTGTTAGCAAATGGGGCCTTATTTGAAGAGACTTTCCAAAGGCTGCCTGGAGGTTATGAACTAGTCCGGTCTGTGGATTTATAATACGTTATGGACAGTGTGCGAATACCATAAGACAATAACTATTATTTGGGACATAATTTTATCATCCTTATGAGGTTGAAGCATATGTAGCTAAAGCTCCTGGTTTCCAATTTTCTCTGTCTGAGTTCTGTGAAAGAATCTGAAGATTCAGTAACAAGAAAAATCATCTTTGGATTTGCAGGATTATGGCTCTGATTTTCATGATGTTTCTCTGAATTTATACACTGGAGAGGATCAGCACCTGTCTCAAGGGTGTGACTTACTCCTAGATGCAGCAGAGCTTACTCCAGAGACAGTGCATTTAACTGCATGCACTATACTGCCACAAAATGCCTATTCTGTTTTCTCACATAACTTAAAAGTAGAAAAGGAATAGTTTGAAATACAGATAGTCTTTGCAGCTAGGTGAGTTATGCAATCTGATTAAAATATTTAGCAAGTAGGATCTTGCAGTATCAAGACCTATAGCAAAATATTTGGTACTCAATTCCCTTTATTCTGTTCTCTTAGTCTCCTTCTGGGATCAGCCAGGGGCTTTTGTGTGTTTTTTTTTTTTCCTCTATTGACAGTTCTTGCTTGCCTTACTCTTTCTCCAGATGAGAGCATTTTAGGATAGCCTATGGGAGACTGTCTCTGCCTCTAATCTATGTCTAATGCCACTGTGAACTTAAATCTCTCTCTTTAATGTCACAGTAAGTATTGATGTTTGGCCTGTAGAAGATACAATACTCTGCAGCACCACCCTGCAGAGCAGACAGCTCCTAAAACTTTTCTAGGTAGGCTTCTTATTTCCAAATTTAATTCTGTGTTTAGGTACAGACAGGCTTGCTAACAAGCTCTCTATTACTAACCATGGTGTTATGGCAATCGGGTTAAATAAAAGCAATTTCATCCTGAACGGCTCCAAAGTTATTTACAGAAGAAGAGTGTTTTTGTTTTGTTTAAGAGAACTGATATTTCTTCAGTTTTTTTCTACCTTTTTGTTTGTGTTGATAATGCATTTGGGGTAAAAAGATATTGGTGAAGTGGAGCTAAACTTTGTCATGAACATAAAGTGATGCAGCAAAGCACTACTTAGTATTTCACATGCTGACCCCGATCTGGCTGTTCAAAAAATCAATGGCACGTAGCTGAAGTGTCGTTTCAGATTCACAGACCTTAGTGTTCCACTGAATGCACAGGCAACAAATAGTCCTGGGACTCCTGGCATCGAAGAAAAAATGTCCATAACAAAATATGGCATAAGCTGGGGTAAAAGAAACACAAGAGCGACACAGGAAGTTAGCTGAGGTTCTTCTGGGTTGAGGGAGAAGAGCAGCTGCTGCAAAACTCTGGGTTTTTTGGGTGTGGTTTTTTTTTTTTTGTTTTGTTTTGCTTGTTTTTGTTTTTTTGGCATCTAACAAGATATCTCCGATTTTGAGAGAACAGGGTTTCGTTCTGTGAAACTCCTCAGTCATGTTAATACTAGCAGACTGCCAGAAAGGACGTGTCCTAGCCCTGATCCAGCAGCCACTTCAGCACCTGTGGAGCTGAAAGGACACGCAGTTTCCCACAAACCTTATGTGGTGGTTATGCATGCTATGTCTGGGCCCAAAACAGCACTTAATCAAAATAATCTCTGTCTGTACCTGATCAGGTGCTGAAATGAAATCAGCAGTCCAAGGGTCGCAATCCTTATAATGTGAATACATCACCAAACCAGAAAATACTGCGCACACCAGGACTATCCAAAGTCCCAATAAATTGAGGTAAAGTGCCCTAGAAAGAAAGAGAAATCCTGTTTAATACAAGATGTATGTGGAAAAGCTGTTAGTGGTTACTTATTTTGAACTTTTTTGAGAGAGGCCTTAATCAAAGCTAGGTATAGAACTTCTTAAATGTCTCCCCAGGGTAAGAAAGTGTGCAGCAAAATGCTAGTAGCTTCAATGCAAGCTAATTCCAGCTCTTTCGCTGGAGCTGGTTGCAGTTCGACACAGTACTGCTGGTGCCCGGAGGGCTTTTCAGGCTTGGTATCACTGCCATTCTTGCTGTTGTGACTCCCAAACGTTTTCAGAGATTGAATTTCAACAGGGTCAATTCATATAATGTGAATATTCATTCATCATAACTTAAGAAAAAAGAATATCATCAAAACTAGTGTGTTTAAAAGCGTTTAAAGGTTTTTAAATGTCTTTGAGGAAGGAAAAAATTATCTTTTTACATTTTAACCAAGTAATATGCATATGGTATATGAAGAAGTTTGGTTATTTGATAAAATTGTGCGTCTGGTTATGTGCAAACTAATGCTGAACTTAAGCTAGTGGGCTGGAGACCTGTATGTCTATATTGTGGAGTTTCACCAGTTTCATCTCTATGGATTATAACTATTTTCTGTTGGGTATTTGATCTTGCTTTATTTAGATGATTCCCTCCCCTGTAGTACCCTGTGAAATCAATAACCACTTCCAATAAAATACAACATAAATACAACTCTGGAAAGAATGTTTTTCTGAGAATGCTGTAGACAGTGCTTCTTCTACGTAGATGTCTTTTCCATACCCTGTTTCTGAAGACTAGTTTGGCAGCCTGACCCCAAATTAATAAACTGTAAGAGTAAGATAGGTAACCCTTTTTCTTTATTTTTCTTTATTTATTTACTCATGTCATCTAGAGCCAGAGGGAGTAAAATTGTCAAAACACTCTGGAAATCTTTCTAGCAGCTTATGACCACCCAATGGGATCCCTATTTTTATTTAACATAACCGACAGGCTGTCAGTATAATTCCACATCAGTAGATTTGATTGCTAGGCGAGTTTAAAGTTAGGTAACTTACAGTTTTGCATGCTTTTCTGATTTGCAAGAGATGCATCTCTGTATCGTGGACTGGTTAACTCCGTAGAGGCCAAGCCACGTGAAAGCTCCCCCGACCACTATCGTCCAAAAGGTGTGTCGTCTCAGAGGGTCCACATCGAAGCTAGAAGGCAGGCAGAGAAGCAACTCGGTTCACTTGTTTAAACGCACCTTTATTCACCAAGAGCTGTCTGATCTTTCAGGAGTATCTGGTCTATTATATTATAATCAAAATTACTGCATTGGTAACACAGTTTTACCATACAGATAACAGCTGGTGTGTGTGAGGGGGGAGGGTGGTTTTGTTTTGTTTTTATTTTTATACTGCATCATGTTATTATCAAAYCAAGATAAATATGTATCATTCAGATCCAATCACAGGGCTAAGTAATGAAAATAAATCATATTTATAAGGCTTATTATGCTCAAATTCCAAATCTCTTTTATATCCCACCAATAGACTTGCAAGCTATCACATCTATGAACCTGATCTCAGCAGGGAGAAGGCCACATACTAAACTCTAAAAATTGCCTAAACGCTCTTAGTTATATCACCATCATATGTTATCTCTATTACAAGAAATGGCTTCATCGGCAGTGTTTTTTGGTGTTTTTTTTTTTCTTCCTCTTCATTACTCAGTAATTCTRACCAGTATAGTTGAAGTTCTTCCTTCTGTCTTCTTTACAACTCTGTTAATCTTAATATGTAAAACGGATGACATTTGATCTTCCTGCTAGTGTTTATCAGTGACTTGCCTTGATCAATGACCTTGTCAGTCACTGCGGCAGACAGCCAGACCAGTGTGTTATCCCAGTGCATTGGTGCACTGCTAGTAGATATGGTGAGGGGATTTAAAATAAAGCGTCAGTCTTATAGATGGAGAATGAAATAAATATACTATTGGAATGAGTAATTGTGCTACGTTATGAGCTAGGCAAAGAAAAATATGCAAAGCTCTTTTTCAGTTCATTTGAGTTTTGATTTCTTAAAAGAGGGCAATAGAAGAAGTAAAGTTCTGAAAGGTTTACTATGTTCCTGAGAACTGGAAAAAAAAAAAATAAGAAATAGATTTCTGAATCGAAGTTGTTCATTCATAATATATAACAGGCCTGAGTATTTTTGGCATGGTGAGAGCAGTATTTCTAAACATTGAATGCCCCAAAAGAAAAAAATCCACAGCATTTGTTTTTCTCACTCAAATATGTGTAGTCGTGATCCTTCAGAGGCACACTGCCAGATGTTGGTCGGGCCACCGTTCAGAATAGTCCCTCGGATTAAGACTGTTGCGAAGCCAACCACCATGACAATCATTTGAAAGGCATCTGTCCAGACAACAGCTTTTAATCCTCCCTAAAACAAATAGAAACTGTATGTTCCCATCTTCCTTTCTGTTGATTGAGTACGGTAAAAGGTAAAAGTACACCTCATCTCAGGAGTTTCTAAGCTGTATGCATAGCAGCTAGAAAATTAGACAGGCCTTTCCTTGAAAAGTTTTGTTATATTCTCCCATAAAGGCTGTATTTTGCAGATCAGAAAATGAGGCAGAGACTAAATGATTTGCCCAGTCATATAAGAATATTTGACCTCCAATCAAATGCTTTTTTCCCCTTCTTTATATGCATTTGAAGAAAATGCCGTGGCATGCAACAGAAATTTGGGGAATAAAACTTTGCCTATGTTTGTACTTCCCACAGCATTCAGTACACATTTTCAGAGCTCGGGGGTCCACAGTAAATCTAACAACACAGGAWAAATAGCTCCAGAAAGTCTTCAGTTCAGTTTTCTTCCATAGCTAATTTCCTATCTGATGAAATGTGTTAGAGAAGCATAATTAGTGTTTTCAACAAGGACTGATTGAAATATTACTAATTGATTTAATTGTTTAATAATAATGTAACAAAAACTGTAGAGCCTAGCCAGTCTGTTTGCTATTTAATGTGATTGGGGTCTGATGGAGTAGCCTTTTCTGAGAACCCCCAGGCCTCCCTCACACCTCCAGGCTTAACTTCCTGATAGGAGGTGAAAGACAGATGTACGTGTTCTGCCCCCTGCTATGGTTATCTTCCCCTGCTATGGTTATCTTTTTATTATTGTCCTAAGTCCTATCCAAAGTCATAAACCAAACAGACACTCATATGCTCCAGTTTGTGGCACTCTTTGGATGTCTATAATCTTCCAGGTTCAAAATATGGGCTAAAACTTTTGAAATTCTGATTTTAAAAGTACACTGAAAGCCAACTGAGTCACTTAGGTGCTTTTGAACACTTGAATACGGTGCCTACAGGGACACCGACCTCTTTTCCATTGCTCACTGACTTCCCCAGCTTTTTACAGGTGCATCAGGGAAGGTCTTGCGTCGCTTTGACTCAGCAGTAAAGCTCCCTGGAAGCCCTGTTAGGTGTGCTTCCTACGGTTTATCACTCTGTTCTTGATCCCGAGTGACACCAGAGACAAATTTTTCACTACTATGTTTTTCCATCTATAACTTGCAAAAGATGAGAAGAATCTTCTCAAAAGACTTACTATGGTGAGGGAAGGTTTTCACCTGCATGTCTGGACTCTGCCTCAGGCTGGTCTGACTTACACCTTGAGATATTCAGTGGAGTATCTGGGAGGAAATAAAGTTGTTTTTTTCCCCTGCCAAATAGATTTATCTTTGTACTTTAGGATCTGAAAGAAACTCATCTCTATGTCCTAGTATTGCAAACAGTCCCTCAAACCATGTTTAGCAGCCTCGCTTCTGTTGCAGCCTTTTGGGTACAAGGGGTGGTTGCATTAACAATCTGTATTCAGCCATTCACTGATGCCTGTTACATACCAAAGTGCAATAGAAAGTGCAGACAATTCCTGTTGCAGCTACAGAGCCCCAGAGATCAAATCCAGTGACTGTGAAACCAAAGAAAACCAAATGGTTAGCAAAAGGATATTAAGAGAAAAGCTATCTATTACCCTTAGTAGGATGGAAGTAATTATTAATTTTAATCTTTTGTGACTCTTAGGAGTTCTGCTGGGTTATTCAAGGTTCTTAACACTACTGAATGCTTTTTTGCGCTGTTGCTTTCTTGCAAATTGGGATTAACTACCTTTCAAGGGTGGAAAAGTAGTTCATAAGCAAAATAATTACACAAAGAAAAAACATCATTCTTATGGGACATCATTTTATGAGCAATGCTTTCATTCTGTTTCATGTCCAGGATTTTATTTTGCTGAAAGATTTTGTGTTCTGACAATTATAAATTTCAGAGGAACCAAGTTCTTGGGAGATTTCCATTGAATCCTAAGGAAAAAAGCTAAGTTCTGTTCTCTGAAACTAGGAACAGTTTAACCTTAGAATTGTGCTGACTGTGCACTAAAACAATTTTGCATGCTCATTTTGCTTCATAAAGTCTGTATGTAAGATAAGATATGCAGATTTCACTTTTGCTTATATTGAAATCTCTGCCATGAGGCTTAATTTGTAAGGACAATACTATTTGTAGAAGTTCTCTTAGTAGCAAAATTAGTTTGGCTTAATAATGGACATGACCTTCTGAACAAGTGCTGCGTAAAAGGCAGCCTGGCTCCAGAGGGAGGGAGCTCAGCACTGTGCGCAAGGTGAATATCAGTGAGACTAGACAAACCAGATATGACTCGGATGATGGACTATGAAAAGAGCTTCCAAATCTCTTTCCAGTCAATTTTAGGGAAATCGGTTACTTTAGGAACTTATGTTGATTCCTTATGTTGTATGGCTGTAAACTTATTAATCCCAGCTATTGCGACAGATGCTGTGTTCCTGGTTGCCAAAGGCTGATTAAAGAAGCGTGCAGAGAGCAGGATAGTATTCAACTCCAGCTGCAGGGAACGGAGTTATGCCCAGGGGAACGTGAATGAGACATCTGGTTGAAAATACGATAGGATCTATAAACATAAACATTGCTTCCAGGGCCTTGTCSTTCATCTTACCTGAAAGATGGCATTGCAGCTGGAGCAAAACTCCCCAGCACATATAGGGTGCCTGTAGGTGTCATCCCTTAAAGGAAACTGCTCCCTGCTGCTTTAGAGATGCAGAGCATCCTCTGCTCTTTTGCATTTCTGTGGGCAGCCGGGCAGTCACCAAAACTTTCAGACAGAGAAATCTCAGCTCTGTCCCATGAGCATTAACAGTGCTGGCAGCATAAGGCAGACAGGGTAGGAAGGAACCAAAGTACAGAGCACGGTCTTGGGTCGCTGCTCATACCGTGAACTTTGTCAGGAGGTTGAGAAATTTTTCATTGCTAACCCTTTTGGGCTGTTACTGAGTACAGAAGAACAAATGCTAGAGTTGTGCTACAGTACCAGTGTGAGGGAGAGACCCGGAGTGTTGGAAATGCAGAACTATTAGGTGAAGGCAAAAACCTTCCTATGGATCTGCTGAGGAATTTTTTTTTTTTTTTTTTTAGCCTTCTTACTTTCCTCTGCTTCAGTTATTCTGCTTGTCTTATGATGTGATTATTTTGGGTAATCATGTAGTTTGGCCTGGAAACTCACCTTGATTGAGAGCCAGTGATGGAGCATAAACCACTATTCCAGTGTAAAGGATCTGCAGGAGAAAAAAGTTCATGGAAAAACCATGTCTGTGAGTGATAAGGCTTCTGTTCAGAGAGCGGCTTGGAGCAAAGCACCAGAGCTRGAGGCCACTTGCAAAATTTAGATCAGACTGTACCATATATGGGTTTCTTTTTCAGCCTTTACGAAATCAAAATCCTTCATTTAATTCCTTTTGGATGGAGTTAAGCCACCACTGTCTATCTGTGTATTTCTTATTTCTCCCATTGCTAAGATGATTAGATGTCTAGACTACACTACTCAAATAGAGAGAGGAGCTCTCAGTAAAACACAAACAGTGATGCAGAAAAAACTCACATTGGGTCTTGGAAATTAATCTTCCCTGGTTTCCTTTTAATCCCTCTTAGAATAGTTAACTCAATGCCTTTCATGCATATGTTGTGGCAGAATTGAGGGGGGAAACAAAACCTGAAAGTAAATAAACTTTTGAATCTCTTGCTAACGCTTTTGGTACTAATTAAATGGAATTAATGTAGAAAGAGAGACAAATGTTCCAACTTCCCAATTTTCCATCAAACACTATTAAAATCTTCTGAGAAACTTGGTGAACTTTCAAATCAAAAGACAAAAAGCTATTTGATGTCTACCATAGTGCCTTGTCCAGCTCCTTAAGTGCTTTTGGGTAAGTAAAGTCAGTCTCTGCTCACTCAGCTTCACCACTCGTGAGCCAGGAGCATTACTGTTTACTTTATCACGCACAGGGGTGTGGACCGGCTAGTCAGTGTTTGATGGCAATGCAAAGCAGTCAATAAATGCAGTCAATAAGAGTCAAGCAGCAATTTCTGTCCCTATAGGTGTCAGGCTTCATCCCTGTGGCCCCATCACTCAGGGCAGCTCTCCAAGGAGTCACAGTCGTGTCCTGCCCAAATCCCTCCAGCTGCCTGGGAGGCACCAGGGATGGGTGCTGCCTCTTGGCGCTCGCCCCTGCTGGGAGCAAACCCCCCAAGAGGAGCATCGCGGGGCTGCGCTGCCTCCCTAATGGGAGAGCTTCTCCCTGGGCATGTAGCCAGTGAGCCGCAGATGTAAATGTGCCCAGTGCAGCTTTTGTAGGTTCTCTCACAAAAAAAAATATATATATGTGTGTGTGTGTATATATATATATATATATATATATAATGTGTGTGTATATATATATATGCTCAATTTTCTTGGAAGGAGAGAGACTTCAAGGAAATATAATGAGGCCAAGAATGTGAGAAGCTGTGCAAGTGCAGTACTGCTTCCAAATGTCACAGGCAACAATGAAATTTTTTTTAACTGTAAGTAGGAAGAAGCTAGGAGGTAGGAAAGCAACCGCTTTCTTAACATTCACAGTCCAGCTGGAAAAATTAAGGGGGGGGGGAAAAAATTAAAATTGCTCTTGGGTGGGGGGAGTTGAGTCTGAGTTGAGTGCTTCAAAATAAATGTTAAGTGAAATTATCATGAAAAAATAGGCAATGTCGTCTTACCGTCTGCAGGATGTAGATCAACGTTGCAGCAAAACGGACCATTTTGTTAAATCTTAACTCCAAATACTAGGAAAAAGAGGAGATGCAGTAAATTGCACAAGTAGCAGCTGTGCACAGCTATTAACCTCCTGTCTGCCCTGAGTAGCAGCTTGCTTCCCAAGTACAATTACACACRGCTGACATTACTGCTATGACTAGTAAACTAGGGTGCATGATTATTCTTACTGGTAGAGATAATTACATTTGAGAAATCTTCTAATCAGTGGGATGTACTTGACATTATGTGTTGGGCTGCTGTATTCAATACCTGTTTTGTACTGGGAATAACTGACTGTATGAATAGGAGATGTGAGCTCATCTACTAGAGCAATGGGATAGTTGGACTTCCACAGTGGCCACAGCAGTTGGTGGAGCAGGTGCTCCAGGTCTTAGGCCTGAGTCACCACCTGAAGTCTCTTTGCAGAAATGACCAAAAAGTTAAATATACACTGCTAACCTCAAGCCATCTTCGACCCTGTGAGTTTCCCCTTGGGCAGTGCTACTGTGTACACTGCCTCGTGGACACTACGTACAAACTGCATAGGCGTTCTGTCTTTCAGAAGACTTTAGGCATAGTACTTTGAATATAGCGTCTTTCTTATTAATTTTGTTCATGTTAATCTTTATCTCTTGCTCGGTAAGCCCCACAGTTTGCCGTAAAATAAGTAACTCATTCGCATAATTTGATCTGTTTCTAAAAATAACTCATGAAGTCAGCAAAGTCATTTTCAGGCATGCTTGAAGGGACCCTCTGACTGCAATGAAACTTTCAGTGGTTAAAATAAGTGATTTGTTCTTCGATCTTGAACCTAAACCAGCTAGAAAATACAGTTACTTCTGACAGCTGGAATAGATGGTCAGTTTTAATTTTTCCCAGCCTGCAACTGAAATATTTCCCGGTACCCAGGCGGAGTTGTGAAGCTCCTCCTTGGCGCTGGGCTTGTGAGAGCGTGAGCAACCTCTGCTGCCGGGAACTGCTGGCCCCCGGGAGGGCTCTGCTCGCCCCACGCTCCCTTCCAGGAAACTGCCCACAAACCAAAACCACCACATCTGCAGCAGCTGGTTCAAGTGGCTAAACAGCAGCCCCAGTTGTCCAAAAGCTGCCCAGTGTTCTGTGATGTGTGGGTGATGGCGGCTGCGTGCTGTGTCCCTCTAACAGCAGCGCAGCTACTGGGGGCGCTTGGTTGGTTGTTTTTTCTCTCCAGCTGATGAGCTCTTGTATGAAKAAAATAATGTGTTCCACTTCTAGAGTAACTGGTCCAAATCCTTGGATCTAGACCAAATTTGAAATTGGATCCTGAATTTTGTTCTTATAGTCCCTCTTTAATAGTCGCACTCTAAAACAGAGTGAAAAAGTTATTTGAGATCAAAAGCATCTAGCAGGCACTTTAATTATTTTCCAGTTGTAACATATTTTGTACTACTCTGTAAACTCTTTTCTTTGCTATGTGTGCATAGCAGCACCGCTGATCCTTTATTTGTGCCTGCAGCTTATGAAATACAAATAACTAGATTGTATAATCAACTTGTTTACAAAAAAATCAAAAAAATCATGTATTGATATATTTGTTTTGTAAATTATTGCAGAAAAAGTCTTTTGCCATAGAYTTCTCTAGAAATAGCAAAATACTTGATAAACTGATTTTTATGCTATAATAATCTTTTTTTACTCACCTCATAAGTACTTGTAATGCCAGATCTGTAAAATACAGGTACAAAAAGTTCAGAAGTAAAGATGATGACAAGCGTATATGAAAGAAAGAAAAGAATGAAGGATGCCCCATAGCGATAAACTTCAGATGGTGTCCCCAGAACTGTTACTGCTGACATGAAGCTGGATGTGAGAGAGAAGGCTATCGGTCCACATGTCATCTGCCTGCCGCCCACCAAAAATTCCTTTGAACTTTTCTTTTTCCTCTCTTTAATTGCAAAAAAGATTCCAATGCTGGCAGATACTAAAAATAGTGCTGCAAAAACAACATAGTCCCAAGGCGCAAATTTTTTGATTTCTGGAGCTACGAAGTTGGACATGGCACCCGATGGATAGTTCTCTGGGAGAAGGACTCTGGRTTTCTGTATCAGTTGCTCTGAACTGATTAATTCTCTGACAGCAAAGATGGTTTTGTAGGTTATCAATGACAAATAATAAAAAAGGAAGACTATCCAGCTATGAGATTTTTTTTTAATCCAGTTCACTTCTAGGCAGGGAAAAAAAAAAAATGCTTAGACCGAGTTAGGAAGGTGCTATATGCACTTAGACCCTAGCACTACTGATATTTCTCTCAGGCTGGCTGGACTGGGGAACTTATCTGAGAAATCTTTAGTATGCTCCCTTTTATCTGTGAGGTCTTAATTTAAGGTTAAATATTACCTTGGCACATTGACTTGATCTGCCTCTTTTCTAACCTCTCAGCRTTTTTAAATAATAAAATGAGAGTAATATAAAAAAGGGAGGAGGGAGAAATGAAGGAAGACTTTGCATACAGACCGATGACCTTTACTGGTGGGTCTATATTTTCAAAGGAGCAATTCTTTCATATGGTTAAAATCTAAACTTGAACACCAGCAATAGGGTTCAGAATTGTTCTTTGTGATTAAATGTGCTCTTTGATGGACTCTCTGGAAGTTCAGACTGCCATAAAGAACCGTAGTGTTTAACGGTTCAAGGTAACTTTATTGCATTTCCCCCTTGGTAGTCCAGCCTAGGCAACATAATGAGTTTGGGTACCTAAGGGATCTCCAGATGAGCAAAAATATAGGTTGTGCAACACCTAGGTTTGTGAATGACTTCCATTTAGCAACTGATTTTTCACTGTCTGCTGTTAGTGGCAATTTTAGTTATAGCTAATATGGGTTCATGTTGTGGAGCTGAAGCTGTGTGCTGTGAAGAGGTGTCTATTTTAAGTGCTCTGTGTATGATTTGGTTGGATCTGCAGGAGAAGAGGGTCAAAGAGCAGCGCATAAGGCAACACTGTCCTTAACTTCATCTTTGGGATAACTTGTAGAATTCAGTTAACTGAGTTCTCCTTGGATTTTTTTTTTTAAGTAAATAATAAATACTCATGTTACATCAGCCTACACCAGAATGATACATTTCCAAAAGAAGCAGGTGCTAACTTGTGGTACTCAAGGATAAGCTTTTATGAAGAAATAGGGTCTTTGGTCACAGCCCCGCTGGAAGRGAGGAGGGTCAGTGGTCCGTTCCAGAGATAATCGCGAGCTGCGTGGCAACCCAGGTGCGAATCGCTAACAGCAAGGCTGCTTCTCTCCAGCCCTGTCTTGGGTTGGGGTGGGTGCCCCCCACCTGTCCTCCTTAAATCATCAACAAACTGCAATGTTTTTGCTGTGTCAGCAATAACCACCAAATAAGTGGGTTTCTAGATCTGAAATTCTGTGCATTCCCACCTCTCTGTTCAGGAGAAAGAGAAATATGTATACAGCAACTCTTATGCCAYGACCCAGAATAAAAGAAAATCCAGGAAAAGCCTGGGGCTGGAATTAATGTCCTCTTCTCTCCACGGGTACTTTAGAGATGGGTCAGTTTTGCAATCGACTCCAGGAGACCAAGTGCAGAAGGGGGAACTGACTGGCCTACTGCTGCTGCAGGGTGTGAGTTTAAAATCTCAAAATGCATGCAAAAATACTTCTTAAAAAGCAGTTTAGAACATCCTATTGACTGTTGTTTGTTCTACTTTTGCCCCACCACCACTAGTAAAGTCTAYAAAATGAGGCAAGTTAGATTTCTGCTTCTGCTGTGAGAGACTTCTTGCCTGCAAAGCAAGAGGTTTACCTCTAACGGCCAATTGATGTGACATGGCTGGCTTTTGTTTTTTGTTTTTTTACCACTTCATTTATAACTGAATTCCTTTTGTTGTCTTAAGTTTAAAGAAAAACTGCAGTGTTTGTGAGATGCAATAGGGCTGTTTGTGAAAGCTGCACAAGCACGTTTGTATAAGGTGAGCTAGGATATCAATTAGTCGCATTAGTTTCCATAGTAACTGTGTGTGCTGTAACCCGCTGTTAATGCAGCGGAGGAACCTAATGAGAGACCAATAAACAAATTTGCATCCTCATAGGTAATGCTCATTGAATCCTCATCCAACTGCCTTACAGTGATTTATTTATCTAAGTATATCCCGTCACTGGTTAATTTTTCTCTTTTGTACAGAACAAGTGTCTTACGGTGTGTCCATTTCCAAAAAAATCACTTTCACTTGCCAGGAACTCTTCTGCAAGGTGTTTTTTTGTTTTGTTTCTCTTCCTCTCCCTCCTTCTTCTTACAGTTAAGAACATGGATGTTTTCTGCAGGTCTGAGGTTTTAATTCATAGTTACTGAGTCTGATTAATGAATGTCTGTGGTGATGGTAAATGCTGTGCCCTTACACGGTGAGGGTTGAGGTCAAACATCCACGCCGGCGGGCTGAGGCTGATTTAACTCGGCACAAATGCAGGCACGTAGAGTTAACTGGACGAAGCCCATGCCTGTTTCCTCCTATGAGCCGCAGTTCGGTGTCGGATCGGTTATGAGGACACTGAGTGAATTCACAAAAAGCTGTAAAGAAACAGATTYGTGGGTAATTTTTCTTAAACTTGAGCTGCAAAACTGCATTCCTGAGCAGTCTCACTAGCATTGCTGAGAGAGTGACAGTTTGTGGGGCATTTCTGGGTATATCTATCTATCTATCTATGTAAAAGTCTGGCTCAGAAGATTTCTATACCATTCTTGTTACCAGGGAAAATGTAAATGGAAGATCACAGTAACATACGTTCTAGGAAAATGAATGTAGTGTAATATTTTATTACTGGTTTGAATATTTTAAAACGGTCTGCTTGCCATCAGCATATACTCATAGTTGGCAGTTGTGCTAACTGTGCTTTCACACAGTGACAAATAAAGCTGCCTGTCTGCTCGCGCAGGCTCACTGCATGGTAACTTGATTTTGATTCCAGCAAGCTTTTCCAAATAGTAAAATTCTCATTGATGTAAATGTAAGCCTATAGAGATCCTTCTTTTTCTTTTTGTCCACAAACTTTGTTTTACTTATGAAAACTCCTGTGACATTAAAATTTTATTTAGCCAGGATAATCCAAGTAAAAAACTTGATATCTTGAAGCTTCAATAAACTTTCTGTTGTCTGACTCTGAACTGGTGACTGAGCAAGCAATCCAGCTGCAGGTGTTTTGGTTTTCTGCTCGTGGCTATTTGCACCTGAGGGGCCACTTCAGGCCCGAGTCTCCCTCAAGCTGTTCTGGAATTGTGCAAAGGTGCTCAAGACACCTAAGATAAGGGTGTTCCTAATCACACTTCGTTTGGAAAAATATGTTCAGTATTCCTGGTGTGCGTAGCTCTGTTTGAAAGGAGGGAATGGAACTCGAGTGTGCATAGGATCGTCTGAACGTTTTCCACTGATAGGATTTTTTTATTTCAAGGCCACCTTTGGGTTCTCCGGGACTAGCTGGTGGTAGTGACAAACTCTAGTGCAGTGTATGCATCTTCTTCCTAGTAAAGGAGTTGAAGGTGAATGTGTTGACCTTCTAATCTAGTCGGCTTTCCTTGGACTTCTGCTTTTCCAAGTAAAAAAATTGCCCAACAGTTTGGAAACTCAGCAACACTTTCAATATTCTCTTGGCCCCTCCAGAGGCATTATTCCCCCAGTGGGTTGTCTTCTCATGCTTCTGGCCCAGCAGAAAGGGATTGCTGATGTCCTTGGATAGTGCGATGGCCACCCAAGGTCCTTCCATTGCTCCATCCATGGCCAAGGGTGTCCGGAGAAGCGGTCCCTCCGCAGGGACTGGAGAGTTGGTGCCTCTGCAGGGATTGAGGCTCAGCTGCCCCATCACAGCCCGAGGAGCAAAGCCTTGCCTGTTGTGGCGACCCCTCCTTCTCCTGCCGTGCCTTGGCAGAGACCAAGTTGCTGTCTGGCAAACTGAACTTGCTAACGCAAGAGTGTCTGGTTAGCATGCCATCTGAGTGCAAGCCCCAGCACTGGTGCAGGTTTAGCAGCACCATCTCCTCAGCTGTTAAAACCCTGTGACTCCCCAGGTGAGCGCAGTGAGGCCTCAGGTGCAAGCATGAGGCAGTGGGGTGTTTGGGGCAAGGACTGCCTATGAAGCCACCTCTATCTTGGCTGTTTCTCTGAGTAAAAGTATGTGGAGAGTTAGACTGATAATATTTAAGCATTCTTTTTGATAGAAAAGTTGGATTTTGGAGAGTCCAGTAAAGCACGAGGAAAATTCTCCTGCTGTAAATGCAATGACTGCAGCCTACTGTCATAGCTCGTATTCAGATAGTTGTAACAACTATGTGGTTTGCTGATCTAGTAAATTAACAGCTTTAAGGGCTTTAATGTGCTGAGTCATTTTAATTTCTATCCATACTAGTCCATAAAGCCAGTTAGATATTAATGTGATGATAAGAGCGCGTGCAGAGTGAGAAGTGTGCCAAGCTGGGATGGCCGTGTGCTGTCTCTGTGGGATGCGGTCACGTGGCGTGACCACTGATGACAGTGCTTACTGTAAACCCATCTGCCTGTACTCAGCAACTAACCTAGAACCAGCCTCTCAAAAAGTTACTGGCACTTAAATTTTCTCATTAAGCTGCTTTATAGGTAATTTTTTAAACAGCCAGGGGAATTGCTTATAACAACCATTCTTCATGGGCTTCAGTGCTGTTAGCTAATGAAGCCTACTGATGATGGGACCTCAAGGCTTGTGAGCAGAGAAAAGATGTCCAGAGAATAAAGTTTGTAACACATGCATGAAATTGTTGGAAACTTATAAAGGGAAGAATTTTCCAAGATTTAGATTTTTACCATTATATTTTAGGTTAGTAGCATTCTTTAGGTTACGGTAAATGTTTCACAGATGATAACTTATAAAAGGAGAATATTTTCCATCTGTTGTTTAGTTCTGTATGGAATTATATACTGTCTTGAGTAGGCTATGCATATTAGCTGCTTTTAGCCACATCAGTGAGTTTTTTTCATGCRCTTTAAATATTTTGGAATTATTTTTCGGGGGGGCCAGAATGATTGTTCAAATCTAACAGTCTTGTYGGATAAATGTCATCATGTAGGACAGTGACTTTTCAAACTTTTCTATAGTGGACTTTTTGCTTCCATTAATCCAAATTCTACCTCTTAACTTTCTCCATTTTTTTCAGTCTAAAAAGAGAGATAATGATTTTGTTGTAAATATATTTCTAGTATAATATTAAGATTTGAAAGTCCATCATATTGATGCTTACATAGACTCTTTCAAATTGTGTTTGGTCTGTTTGAGCCAACTGATAGGGTCTGAAATGATGAGACCGAAAGCTGGTGGAGGGAATGGAGTAGTGGCGTAAAGCTGCTGGGACAGTCTCCTGTTCGAACAGCCTCTGCCGCTTAACTGCGAGCATTGGAGAAAGCCTTGATGAAATTTCTCTAGAGATATAGAGGACCAAACACAAATAGCAAAATGTGAATTACCCCCAGGATACTGGTATACTAAAGCGACTTTTCCCTTGATTGTAGAGAATTTGCTTGCAAGAAGAATGACACTTTATTTCTTAAATCCATAAAARGAAGACTGCAATTGTAGCTTGTGTTTTTGTTGCATGGGTCTCCCTTATGAGGGGGGAACTCGGGGTCCTAGGGATAAATTCCTTTTCTTATACAATAATCCTGCATGCAGCGCTTGAGTTATAGTTTTGAGGTACCAACTTCTTTCTGAGCAGGAAAAGTTACAGGACGCTGACGCGAAGCAAGGGCTGAAAGGTTTCTTTCCTGAGCGCGTAGGTTTCCCTCCTAGGGCTTTGGGCAGGCAGTCGCCCACCTCCCCGCGGGTGCTGGGCAGCCTCCAGGGTGGGAAGAGCCAGCAGTGCCCACGGGCCTGCCAGCAAGCCGCTGGTGCAGCCGGGACACCCCAGTGACAGACGCACCTGACTGCGCTCTGCAGGGTCCAGCCACCCTCCCTGCATGTGTACACAGGAGGAAAAAAACCCAAACCTTGCTTTGAAGAACAGAGGTGAAACCTGAGTGGATAATGCAGCTAATTCAATAGAGAATTAATGAATGTTTAAAAATTCTTTCCCAAGCAGCCCCAGCTGACTTGCATTTATGTACTATTGACAACAGAAAAACTGGAAATCCTATGCATAAAGTAATAGTGAGTGAGATGCCTGGGGAAGATGCTTTGTTTCTATCCCAGAGATCAAGATTATTAACCATCAAGAAGCTGAAACGTGAGCTCACAAAAGCAGCCGAGGGTCCGAAGAGAGCACACTGTGAGCTTTTCAGTGCCCTCTTTGCTGAATGTGTATACAAAATACTCGATCTGAAAAACACAGCTTACCTATTTTGTATCTCTTTATCCTGAATGAAGTGTGCTGTGCACTTAGTAATCAAGTCAAACAGTGTCTAAGAGAGCTCTTTGTGGGAGCAGCGGAGAAGGGGGGTAAAATAGAGCCRTACCAACTGCTTGAGGCTGTAATGCAGTTCCTGGAAAAATAGGTGGCGTCCGCAGCTGTACAATGAGCTTATTAATTCATAATTCCAAAGCAGCAACTTTTTTTTTTTTTTTAACTTCTCCGAACTGGGGAGAAAAAATATATATACAACTGACAGTAAGGCCAGTCTGTCCTCCCCCTGCTCTCTGCAGTCAGGAGAGGTGCAGAGAGGAAGAGGAGGGCACAGGCAGAAAGGCAGCGTGTTCCAGTCACTTTTATAGTGCAGTAAATAGCAGTAGTGCACTGCCTCAGGTTGTTCTTAATGAGGTAACAATTTATATTATTACTTTAATCTTTACTGAATAAAAAATTATGTAAAAAAACAAAATATGTATCGGGTTGCACTTAAATCTGCTAGTAGGCATACAAGCTGGTGCACATGCACTAATTGCTAAACCAGAATTTTGAGTATTATGATTTTTTTTGGTGCTGTTATGAGTCTTTGGTAAGATTCTTATTTCTACTGCAGAATTTCTGCTTCTCATGTGCAAATRTTGGTAGCTGTACTTTCAGATAAGGTACCTGAGTCTTTCTCATATGTATATTGCCATGTTCTGGAAGTAACAGTGTTTGCTTCCAACAACATATTTATTTATTTAAGATACTTCCCCCAAACAGTGTTTCKGGAAAACTAAAAAAGAATACAAGTCATAAAGGTTTTGTCAATTCATTTCCCTTAAAATTGTTTTTAATTTGAGAGCTCCCACGGGTCTAAATACTAGTTTGCAGAAGTCATTTCTTTCTGAGTACAGGCGAGCAGCATGCAGTCTGATGACTGTCAGTCCAAGGATATTATCACTGGCTTCAACTGAAATTAGCCTGTTGAATAGTTTTGTCCTAAGTAACAGAATCAGAATTCATTGGCACTGACAACAAGTAAAAATGAGTTTTAAGTTCCTGAATAACGTAACAAGTATCAAAGCATGTGTAGAAGTTTATTSTTTGATTCTGAGATTTGTCAGTTATTATAAACATAAGAGTAATTTTGGAAGATAATGTCAAGTCTCACTTAATTTTGGATATTGGCTTGTCAGCGCAGCTCTGAATGCCTAGATCTAGTCATAGAAAATATACCTAATTTGAGATCCAAAATTAAGGTGTTCTCATGGATAAACAGACAATTTGTGTGGTAGTCATGAAGAGCAACAGTCTCTCTAAATAGTATTATAAAAATGAATGTTTCATATTTTTCTCTAAGCACTATAATACTGAAATATTTGAAAAATAATTTTTTCTCCTGATTTTTTCTCCAGTTAATATCAAATTTGTGAATAGATGACCGTTTTGCTGTATAGTAGACAAGTGTTTTAATGTACCCTAATACACATGACTAAATTATTTTTCAGCTTCCTTCTCTGTATTTTGTGACATAGAGTTGTGAAAAATTCCTAGTAATAGGCACAATAGGATTTCAGTCACGTACTTAAGTAGGTGATTGAAAAAGAAACAGTAACTGGTCTCTTGGGGAAAAGTAAGTTTCTGGAGCACCAAATACATTGAGAATTGAAGGCGTATCGCTCAGCAGTCTCAGTGAGCCTTGCAGAGCGTTATCTTTCCTTTGCAGTGGACTTTGTCTTTTCTTAAGCAGCTCTTCTTTAATGATTACTCCTTCCTCAGGAAGACGTGCTCATTTATCCATACAAAGATCGCTCTAAGCCGGTACCGCGGGGGCCTGGAGGCCCTGCTCAGGGTTTCACAGCAGATGGGGGCGGCGGGGCTCCCCGGTCGTGGGAGCCGCCGTGGCCGACGAGCGCCGCCGTGGCCGACGAGCGCCGGCGGCTCCTGGCCCCACGGGCGAGTGGCGCGCGAGGCCCGAGGCGGCGGGGCGCCCCGGCTGCCCCCCAGCTGGCGCCAGCTCCCGGGCGCCTCGGACCGCGGCGCGGGAGCAGCGCCAGCAAAGCCAGGCCTGCCTACGGCTGCGGGCACCGGAAGCGGCGGCAGCTTCTCTTGGCGTCACGGGCGCTGAACCAGAAAGAGAAGGAAACAGTTTTTGAGCGTGGCCAAAGGAAGGAAAGTAGAGGGACTTTAAAAGATTTGTTAAGGGACTCTTGTCGTGCCAATTAAGGAACATCGTTAGATTACTTTAAAAGAGGAGGGGAAAAAAGCCTGGCTTTGGTTCTAAAATGGGCACTATGAACTGTTGTGTCAGTACAGTYGGAGCTGGGTCACCTGTAAAAATGAACTCGGAGGATATCAAACAGGAATCATGGCAATGGGGAAAAAACGTGTTTTCACTGTGGGAAATAGACTCTTACCACAAATTGAGTTGTGTTAGAGATGAAACCTTATTCATGCCTTTCAACCCTCCCACCCCCCAGAACTGATCTGCCTAGTTGTTGGGTTTTGGGTTGTTTGTTTGTTTTTTTTGGGGGGGGGGGGGTTGGCAGAGACAAATAGTATATAAAGTAGCAAACTACTTTCCTACCTAGGTAAAGATTCATTTTCCGGGAATGACACAGATATGATGTAGAAAGATGTTTTTACCCGAATATCAGCTAAAACAAATCCTTGCCTGTTGCTATGAGGAGCATCAGCCTAGGAGCCTCAGCAGTCGCTCCGGGAACAGACATGACCTGGCCGGAGGCACTCAGACGGCTTGGGCTAACACGATTTCGAAAGGGAGCACGTCTGAAAGATACAGAGACCAAAGAGATAAGACTGTCCTTTGGCTCATCTTTGTTTTCCACTTAGACGCAGTGGTAAATACCACCAAAAAGGTGGGAGCAGGAAATATCCCTTTCAATTTTGGAGCTCTTCCCGGTTATCACATTGGGATATTTTACCTACAAGGTATCTCCTGTTTGCTCCATTCCAATGTCCAGCCACTGCCGCAAGTCCCAAGGTTTCACAGAAAGCTTCCAGAGTCAGTTTTCCACTTTGCTGTCTGAGGTGGGCTGAGGGAAGGCAAGGCAAGGCTGTGGTGGGGACATCCGTACTGCATCTGCTATTTCAGGTTCCTGAAGGGCTTGGCAAGGAACAGTGGTGTAGTGATGAAATGACAAAACCAGAATGATTTCTGTGTGGCTTCCAGATAAAACTAGCTTTGCAAACTAAAGCTGATAAGCTGGATTTTCATAGTGCTAGCTGAGCAAGTTATACTACCTGGCAGCAGAGGTACATATAGACTGATGGGCGAATGAGCCAGCTTGATCCCAGCATATCTCATCAAACAACAACAGTCAACAACTAAACAAAATAGCAGAGCTATGGCCTAGTTTATTTTAAAGATTATAACATATATCAAAACTAAGACACCCTATATGCTGAGTTACTTATCTGATCAAAGAAAACATAGGGAAATATATAGCAACTGGGAGGGAAACAAGGAGTTTAGAGGCCACTGCAGATGATTTAAGGATAAAGCATGGAGTGCACTTCAAAAAGATGAAGTAATGCATGCTTCACTATTTCTGTGCTGTTAAAAGCTTCAGAAACCTAAGTAATCTCTGTTGGTCTTTAATTGTTAATAAGTAGTAAAAATACTGCTTGAACTCTGCAACAAGCATTTAGAAATATTTTAATAGAGAAATGTTTCACAGCAGACTTAGTAATACAAAGATGATATATGTATTTAACAGGATTGTTGTTAATGGTCCATAGGGAAGCTTCTACTGTTCATGGATAGCTTTAGTAAGCATCTCTACTTGGCATATAGCAGAGGGTCACAACCTGCCTGCACTTACCCACGTGTCATCATATTAAAGGGAAAGGGGAAATGCAGACAGTCCCCCAAGAATGAAGTGGTTTAATGCTAAATTGGTCTGGCGTCTTTCTCTGGATTAGATGATTCATGCATTCCAATTAACTTGGATCGTAAAAGGTACATTTCTCCACACCTCTCATAGAAAACCCAAACCAAAGAGTGAGCTGTTTTAGGAGGACTTGGAGATCAACCCATCTTCTTTTATATTTCCTGTTTTATTTATTTACTTATTGTATGACTTCCGCTTTTCTTTCTAAATATACATCTGAGGGATCTCTGTTCATCCTGTTGAGTCTATATCATCTCAGTCTCCTTATGTAGTCACATCCTTATCTTRACATAAATTACTAACAGTGTACTGCAAAAAGGGTTTGTGTGCTTTTCTGGGAAGAGAACAGCTTCTCTTGATCTGCAGAACTACTTGATGATTGTGTGTTATCATTGTAATCCCCAAATTATTAGCCACTTCTTCAAATAATGTGCCTAACCATTTCCTTTTCTAGTTTAAAATTAGTTAAAATAAGGGTCGGTCATAGGAGTCTGCTCCCAACATACCTTTTCTTCTGCCCGATGTCTGACGGCCTCTGGGCCCTACTGCTTTGCTCAGATTCCTTAACTAATTTAAACTTGGCTAAATGAGCTTTTGTATGGAGCTTTATTTGGGATATTTTTAAGACTGAATAAAGCTGCTCTCTTTATCCTTCCTTGAAGGACCAAAGAGCAGAGAGAGGGAGGGCAAAAGGCTGTAGCCAGGAAAAGTGTTGGAGGGTGCCAAAAATAACATGACGTGAAGTGAGCGTTAGGAACTGGGGAGAACGGACCAGGCTTAATGGAGAGCAGACTCTGCCCCCAGACGGAGGAGAAGGGCCAAGTCCGCGTGCCAGGCCTGCCAGCCTGCTCGCCCAAGCGTCGCGAGGGTGCTCCGCGCTTGGGTCGGGCTCTGCGTGTGATGTGGGGCTGCTGCAACTGCTTTGCAACCGGGAAGAGGGACGTGTAACAGCAGGAACAGCTGTGAAGGAAGCGGTGGAACTGGCTCCTGTGAACAGCGACTCCTACATCTGCTCGTTCCTCTTGAAAAATTGCTCGCTTTTTCATGTGCACAGCTATTGACTGCGGTATAGCAGGGACGCTTTTATTTTGCTTATTTTGGGAAAGTTAGGGAAAAGTAAGGTAATGCGTGCCTTGCTGTTTGGGGGGTAAGGGGTGCATTAGGAGGCAGCGAGTGAGTGAAAGCCTCTGCATTTTGGACACCGAACTTAGACAATCTGTAAGCAGGTAACGCAGGGACCTGCCACAAGACGGCATCTTTGCAGGATAAGCTAGAGAAATATTTCAGGGTCACCCCGACTATTGTTAACTGTAATGAAGGAAATGAAACCTCAGCTGGAGGCACACATCAGCAGTGCATTTTATTTCTGTTATAAGCCTGGAGCCGAGGGCTCCCCATGCAAAAATGAATGTCTTCCTGCARCCCTTGCGGGGAAGCGCTGGTAAAACCAGCCAAGCGGGGCCGGCAAACCCCGGCTGGGGTTTGCTGAGCTGCTCCTCTCCCTGAGCTGCCAACTCCCCTGCTTGCTGCCTGCCAAAGCCTTTCGCTAGTGGGTAATGGAAAAAGAAGATATGTCATGGTGGTGTTTAGATTGCTGCTTAAATCACAGTCTTTGGGCCGTCATGTATTGGCAATAAAAGTTTCTTGTACGTTGGCAAATGTCCCAAATATCCTTTTGTACATTATTATAGAAAAGATAATAAGATATATAAATCTTATATATGAGATAAACCTTATGTAAGATAAATAAATCTTATAAATACATGTATAATATGTGCTTTTTTTATTCTATAAAATAATATCACTGTTTCCTTGTTCTCCTCCTTCCATTTTATGCCTCTGYGCACGTGTGTGTGTATGTGTATTTCTAAACTGGAAAGGCCATGAAGTTTTGGTGTGGACTTTTTTTGGTTTGGGGTTTTTTCTTTTTTATGTCATTATATATCAGAATGCAGTGGGGTGATTCTCATTGGAAACTGCAGAGGGGAGCACTAATCTCTTTCAGTCTGAGGGCTTTTTTCTTTTGAAAACTTGTCTCTGAGTACATGTGCTGAACAGTTTTGGAAAACCAACCTCTGAAGTTAAGTAGGAAAAAAAAAATATCGTAATGGTAGTATGTAGTCTATGAATGGTACTAAATTAGACATTGAAATTAAAGACRTTGGAAATAAACTTTAGATTCAGCAATAAATCCAGGATCTTTGGACCACCAGGGCCATTCTACATAATGTGTTTAATGAACTGTTTTTGTTCTAAATATTTTCTATAGATCCCTGTACATGAAGGCCTACAGTGAACAATCTGCAATTTTAAATGCAAAATATCCTTTTCAGGAGAGCCTTGGGTTTTTGCTGGTTTGCTTTGGTTTTTCTTCTCTCACAAGAGATGTGGTTGAGTGTAAACACTCCTCTTGAGAAGTTGTTCTTCTCTACATTATTTATGTATATTGAAACAGCACCTCTCGGTTGCATCTTTGCTCTATGGTGCTTCCACGGACAAGCAGGTTGAAAAACTAGAGGTGAAATAAATCTTGCCTGTCTTCTGTAGGTTTGATGATTAAACAATTACTTTGCTTCTATTTTGTCGTCCTCCTGAATCTGTGACACTATAACTGAAAGATTCAGTGCAGCCTGTGTGCTGTCAGGCTTCTGATAAGTTCACTGCAGCAGCATCTGTGGGATGTGGAGATAACGGGAGTTATTTTTCAACATTTTCTTTTTTTTAAATTTGCAACCATTGTTGCTACTTTGCCCTCGTGCATATATCTCACACAGTGTATGTTAGCAGCATGAAGAACTTCTGCATACTCAGTCTATTGTAGTTTGTTTTTTCCCTGCTTGTTTCAAAGTTTACTTATTTTGGCTTGGGGGGTTTTGTTTTTTTATTATTCTCAGTTTTGCTGGTTTACTTTCAGTGTTGTTTTTCACTGTACATCTGTGGAACACAAATTCTCATTGATTTCTATTTTGAGGAGTGAAGGAAAAAGCAAAACAAAGGCAGCTGTCCCTTTGGTTTTATTTTTCGAGTAGTGTTTGTCTGTGGGTGAAGGCTTGGAATCGGCACTTCCGATCCTACGCCTCAGTCCTGCTGACTGGCTGCATAACTCTGGATTAGTAATTTCGCCTTTTATGCTCTTTTTCCACAGGAAAAAAAGAACAGATGTTTAACTTTAGATGTGTAAATGTAGGTGTAGGAAAAGGCATGAGTAGTAAGCCTTTTTGCAGGTAGCAAAAGGTCACTGTGCACCCAGGGGTGCTGCCCTGGGAAGCACTTTCGGATGGCTCCAGATCGCACTCAGGATGCAGAAGTGTCTGTGTCCCTGCTCCGTTTCTCTGCTCCAGCTGCGGATTTCTACAGGCATTTGGCATTACGATATGAATACTCTTTACAGGCTGAAACCTTTGCAGTTATAAACCTTATAACTGCGGGGCAAGGGGTCGCTTTGTTCCCAAAATTTTATCTAATCTAGTAATTTAATTATGATAATACAAATGAATACTCAGAAAGGCACTGTTACTCTTGACTACTGCAGTGTGAGTTAAACATTTGTGAATTTATTTTGCAATATGTATAGTTCTTGATCATTTTTCCCCAAAAGGTTTGGTGACTAGGCACAATTCCATAATGCAAAAATGACTGATAACTAAAGTCTCTGGGGAAGAAATGAGACAGGAATAATATGGAAATTACAATGCAGAAGTTAGAATGGAGCCGTACTGAAAGCTTGGACTAATAGTGGTTTATAACAGGTGGCTGGGAATGAGTTAGTCTTTTTAGCGTTGGGAGTATGAATGAAATTTGTAAAGCAGTTTGCTCTGACAGAGGCTTAAGCAGCACGATTAAACATCTACCTTAAATCTGAGCAGTAGTAAGAGAAGTAGTAAGACTTCTGCTCCTGAACTTCGCTTTCATATTTACATCATACCATTGCAAAGAGCTGGCTAATCTAGAAGAGCAGGCATAAGGAGTACGTATCACTTCATGACGGGGGTAAAATCCCAGATTTGAGTGTCCCACAGACACATGACCCCACTCTGCTGTGTGCATGCCGGCGCCTCTCCCTGCGGAGTGTCACACGGCTGCAGCAGGACTGAGGGKGCGCGAGGCCAGCTGGGCTTCCCCCAGCCTTGCTCTGGCGCACCAGCGCGTTTTGATCCTGAGGGTCAAAACATCCCTGGCTATCCCACATACCCTCAGGGATAGTCCTCTTACATTATCAGCGATTTGGTAGCAGGAGTTAGTTTTCATTATTCTGTTTTCTAGATCAATGCAAGCGATCACCAGTGGTGTGGAAAAGAGAAGCCTATTTTAATGCTCTTGATATAATGAATGAATCTTGACTGCACAAACAGTGCGTGTTTATGTTTCCTTCCTCATTTGTCTTCAATTTGCATGGATGTTAACAGAATTTATATGTGCCTCTGTTGGAAAATGTATTCCAAATGCTTAACCTGTTGCAGCTTGCAATGTTTTTCTCCCCAGTCACATTTCCCCTAAACACAGTTTGATTTTTGCTTTGTTTTGCACAAAAGTTGGAAAGATTTATATTGAATCTCAACTACAGCTATACCAAAGGGAAAACTATATGCATCTGTCTTTCCTTTTTAACGTTTATGGGGCTACTACAGTAGATCCTCAGTACAAGAACAAAGTCCTGGAAGGGGCCACTGTGTCTGCACGTGTGCATGTGCTTGGTGCACAGCTGTAAATTCATCTCCCATGTTGGTGTAGCTATGTACGTGGCCACCAGGCCATGCGCCTGCAGAGCGCTCAGCCGCTGCTGTAGTACGCGAGGGATTGCTTCAATGCCGTTTGTTTTTCTTTCTTTCTTTCTTTCTTTCTTTCTTTCTTTCTTTCTTTCTTTTTTCCCCCCTCTCTCCCTGTGCTTCACTACAAGGCTCTGATAGCCCGAGCAGTTACACTGCAGATATCTGAGTCGTTCCACAGTGAAGCTTGGAGTAAACCACGTTGCCGCCTCGGCAGGAAAGCCGGGCGCAGGACGAGGCGGGCTGGCTCTGGGCTCTCGCAGCCTGCAGCCTGCGCCGAAGGACCACTTCCCCGGCCACCCTGGTCCGTGCAAGCCTTTAAAACTGCATAGGCCTCTAGTGGCGGCTGGATTCCTGTATTGTTTCCGATTCTTGGTAGAAGAGAGAACCGCTTCAGCTCATATTTTACTGACCTTTCATTTCTTTCAAAAAACACTACGGTCAGGCTCTCTTCCTTCCGCTAGAGCAGAGCCCACGCTCTCTCCAAGTGCAGACCAAGCATTTCCCTTTGCTACGCTGAAAGTGGCTGTTACTTAAGCAGCAAAATGTAAGCTAGGAAAAATACTTTTTAGTTATATAAATTAAATAATTCCTCTTTTTATGGACAACCCAAGTCTTTTTCCATACAGTTAACTGAAGTGTAGCTTGTTGTTGTGTATTTTTGTTTGTTTAGTTTGCTTTGAGGATGGATACTCAGTGGCATCAGGAGCACTGGGGAGAGGGCAGCTCTGTCACCGCTCTCCGTATTGCGGACACACAGTCCTGCTCGCTTTCAAATACTTTAGGCTCTAGACAGCCTCAAAAAATGTACGAACAGCTGCAAAAAGTGCTACTGTGGCAGTCCTCACCAAGCATTCAGCATCACAGAGTGGATGTTATACGCGAGGAGTGGAGATGAAGGACCATTTTATCTGGGTGAAATGTGTGTCCTTAAGGCAGGTGACAAGAAGACCATGAAACAGGAGCAAAATCATTGCCTTAAAATAATAGGCCTTCACTCCCATTTCTTCCATGGAATAAACTCAAAGCTCATCCCAGGAGCTGCTGGGCTGGCTCTGTCCCTCGCTCTTGTTTTCAGAAAGGTTACTTTCCAGGCATGTTATTTTACAAGTAATGGTTTGCAGGGCGTCAACCCCCAAAATATTAATTTCTCATCTTATCTGACACCTATGCATGCAAGAGGAAATGGGGGGAAACCCGAGCTCGGGTAAGTAGGCGGTCGTGCCGCTGTTGGGCGGCGTGCGGCCAGATCCGACGCCAAGAGGGCTTGGCTGGACAGAGGCTCCGTTATCGCCCAAAGCCTCAGCACACGCGTGAGGATCGCGCTGGACGTCTTTACGCAATTTGCTGGCGCTGTGTTCGTCAAGGTCTGGCATGTTATTTCAGTTTTAAAACCTGTGCCAAGCGTAAGAGATGTGAATGAGCAGTTATTCTGTCCGTGTCCTGGAACACTGGAATTCAGCAGGTGGTTAATTCTGCTCAGAAGGTAATTAGTATGTCAGCAAATTCTTTCTTGCACCATTTAAGAAAGAGGAATTGATTTCAGATTTACAGCAATATAAAATTTTAAAACCTAACTTCTTTGCCTCAGACTTTAAGTACAGGTGTTAAAAATGATTTTTTTATAAATAAAAAGGGCCATGCACAGTCCATATATTATTTTTCTCTGTAACTGAGAGAAGCTGGAGAATCAGAAGTTGAACTCTGAAAGCAGAACATATTAAATACAGCATTAATCACCAAAATTAAATACCTCTGAGATAGTAAATGACGTTGAGGTTGTATATCAGCACTTATGATATTAGGAACATTAACTTCTTAACACTGATATACCACAGAAATTCCCAAGACAGGCAGATAAGAGAGAGAATACCAAACTTCTGGTAACATCACAAGCATAGAAGTCAATGGAGCTATACGGACACGTGCCTTTCTGGTATCTGGCTCTATATCAGTATTTAATCTAATGCAGATTCGCTGATAGCTCGGGAGTCAAGAATGGCCAAGTTTTGTTCAGATGGTCCCCAAAATAATAATTAGATAGAAAATAATAAAACCAAAACCATAGCAAGCTTTAACAACAGTTTCCCTATTATTTGGAATAAATCCAGGTAGGAATACATCACATAGCAAATTTGGCGACTTTCCACAATATTGAGCAGAATCAGTAAATATTAAAGTATTCCATAAGTAGTATTCCATTTCTTTATTTTTCAAAGGTTTGGAAACTACTTGGCACTGAGTGTTAATTTTATTGCTGGCTGGCACCTCAGCAACGCAACCCAATTTTTGCTATCCGGCATTTCAGCACTGTAACCCAAGTTTTGCTGGCGTGGTAACAACTTCAACAGGAACAGTTCTGTTGAATTTAAATATTTAATATACAGAAGCCAAAAAGAATGTAGTGTTTGGTAAGCAGTAATTAGAAATTTGTCTAAGAACTGAACGTGGGACGGTGTCCTAATTTTAAAGTCATTCCTAAGTGAACTGTAAGGTAAAAAATGCTTTTGATGATTAGTGAAAGTTTTCTTTGTTTATTGTTGTTCTGTACAAAAATTCCTGGAAGAGAAGCAAGAAGGCTTCACTGGCCCACCTCTTCATCCTCTCTGTTGGACTGAAATAACAATCCATCAGGAGACAGTTTGCCATGTAGGGAATCAGCCGGCTGGATTTGCCATTTGGTGATGTGTAAATGAAAGAAAAATTATTTCCTAGGACAATCTTAGGAGATGTTTGGAGGAAAAACAATAAGCATATGTCTCTTCTATAACATCTCACTTTGGAACAGTCTGGAACATAATATCCTCAAGAGAACTCAAAACGAAACACTGCTGCCTGGTCTCATAAGCTCTGAGTCCTGCACAGTTTTAGTCCAAACTCTGCTTTTTGTTAAATCCAATGTAAATCAGTAGGAAACACTTTGAAATTGCTTTTTATTTCCACAGACCGATGTGCGCACTGTGCTACTAGTGCCCGAGTAAATATCTGGAGACATTATCTTGATTCACATAAAACGGTATTTCTATTAATTGCATACTGTTCTACACATAAGCTAAAAATTTAGGATTTGTCTTCAATTTTAGCAAATGAATAGCCCAAAGCCACTGGCATTCACCACAGGAGCAAGTTGACAATGATGGTTACCAGGCTTTGATGGTTTTGCAGCCAAAATACGTTCATTCAAATGCATGCTTGTCATGCTCACTTAAACATATCAAATCTGCCATTTATTAATCTTTAGTATTTTTCATAAGCTACTTTAAAATATTTTAAAACTTCAGTGCATGAAACTTCTGGTATTAAATCTCCTTACACTGATGATGAAAATCCATGCATCAAACCAGAATGGAAGAATTTGGGACGTATGAAGAATAACTTATACCTTATGATGTTGTCTTTATTCTCTTATCACTTTATTGTGTTTCCTGTTTCCCTTACTTGCCTCCACCGATTTTTTTGCCTTTGTATAACTTGTAAATTCTTTGGGGAAAAGAACCCATATTTATTTTTGCACAAACAGGGCTTCACTCCATGACTATAATTGTTCACTTGTGTTTGGAGGAAAAAAAAAGTTCGTTTTAAGTATTTGTTAAAAATAAAACCTTTAAGGGTCAATTTTATGCATTGACTGGAAAGATTTATTCACTAGTGAAAATATCCAGGCAATTGCCAATTATTTGGGCCAACAAATATAAGCAGTAAAAAACAGTGGGCATATTTATTTCCCACAATGCAGAGCCAACAGGTGGAAGGAAAAGAGTGCACACAAAATCTGAGAAGAGCCTGTAGCAGAGAGTGAAGGAAGACCAGCAGAAATCGAGTGGGAGGAAATGTCAAAGGGCCTCAGAACTCAATATAAGTCCATGTTCTTAAAACTGCGAAGTAGTTTAAAGATGCAGCTGAGTTCAAAATTGCTTATCAAGGTAGCATCCTTAAAGAAGTTTGGGCAGAGTTATGGTTTGAATTGGTAAGAGCTGCTCTCAGTTCCACCAACTTGGGCATCTTTCACTACTGTGTTACTGTTTGTTTTTTGTCTGTTCATTTAAAGAAAACAAACCTGTCAAAGTCCATTGAAATCAGCTGGATTCTTTACATGAACACATGTAGGCTTCAGATCCCATCTCAGCATGCCTGGGCAAGCAATCTGCTAATTTAATCTGAAAAAACTAATCTAATCTACAATGTTATTATCTATATCTTTCAAATCTGCAATGAAATTAGTATGAGCATTGTTAGATGTTATCTGAAGCATACAAACTCCCAGGAAAATAGAGCCTTCAGATCCTCTTATGAAGAATATTTCACCAAAAAAACCCTAAAACTCAGTAGAGACCTTTATCCTGCAGCTATTTTTGTACAGGATCCCTGCGGTTAGAGAGAGTGTATATGTCATTTTCTGTGACATATGTAACTTCTGTAAAGCCATTTGTAAGTTTAAAAAAAAAAAAAAAAAGTGGATTAAAGACAAAAGCAGATTKGGGGGGGGGGGGGGGGTGGTCTGATTACAACCAGTTATATTGGTTAGTATTTGACAGTTTAGTTTAGAAAAGAGAAGGGGAGGGCAAAAAAGAAATATACGCTACTGAATTATTCTGCACTAAAATTATCCTTTGCCTTATTATTTAGGGATGAATTTGGTTATATTTTATGATATAGTTTTAAGTGTAATGCCTCCCTAGAAATCTTCTTTAAAAACTTACGAAAAATATTCATATGTGAATACAGTAAACCTCAGGATATATGCTAATACACATTTCTCCAAACTGATTCAAGGTACCAGGTTTTACCTAGTAAAGAAACTGGATTAGCTGATTGTGTCAGTCAATGAAGAAAGCGCATCTGTGTGACAGGTCTGTCGTTCATTAAGCAGGGACAGGGAAAACAGGCTATTTAGTTCATAGGCACATCCCATGTCATTACTGAAGGTCACTGACATGATCTGTGATCATATTGTTCTAGAAAAATATGAAAGTGTAGAAAACAATTCAAGATGCATTTTGTTGGACGAACACCTTTCCTGAATAATCAGACAGCTGTATGTATGTCAGGTGGATGTTTAAAGATATATATGGATAACACTAAAAATTTTTCAGTGATAGCACAATGGCAAATATATATAGTCAGGTCAATCAGGGTATTTTGTCTGTTTTTGCTTTGGGGTTTGGGTTTGTTTTGTTTTGTTTTTAATTCATTCTTCCCTAATCCATTGTCTGGTGCTTTCAGATCTAGTCTTTCAAAGAGATTTTTTCCATCTCCTGTGTGCTTTTGACATTAAAAATACCAAACTTTGGCATGACTGACAAAATTGTAGATATCTATGTTCCATTCTTGTTTGTATAAGAAGGGTTCCTCAATTCATCATGTAATTTATCAGAATTAAAAAAAGAAAACTCCCCAAACCCACTAAGTTTTCCTGGAGAAGTCCAAGAAGACTATATACTACTATCAACAGCAAAAATGATTCCTGGTGCAATGTTAGATGCAAATATATAAAATTTCAAATTGACATGCTTCTTTTATCATACAGGTCATAGAACACCTGCGACTCTGGGGTTCAGGCTTGTAAAAGATTGTAAGATGCCTAACTCCGATAGGAACAAATGTTAAAATCTGGTACTTCTTAGTGCCTTCAGCCTAGGTACCTTAGACTGTTACAGGTTGATCATTTAGGTGTCAGGCTTCTATTTCTCTCTACGGAGCCCATTTATTGAAATGGTTGCATCTCTATAGTTACTAATATCAGTATGCGGCTAAAAAATAAAAGCTGTTTCTTTTTAGTAGTACTATATAGACACACGTAATACAAAAAGATTCTTCCTGCTCCGGTCTGAACAGTGGGTATTTCTTGCCTTTTTCAAATGCAGTGTTATTTACAACACTTCTTGCATATGGAACTTGACTAAAAGAAGTTCAAACTTACACATTAAATAAGGCAAAACAAAGATTAAGGTTACATATTGCAAGCATTGTCTTCAAAATTATAACAAAGAATTCATTGTTCTTCAGCTTCCACGATGCTCACACAAATCTGTCTATTATGGAAAATTTTATATCAAGGATGGTTGTCTTAAGATCCAGACCAGCTCAGATAGGATACATTCACACACATGAAATCAGACTGGGTGGTCATAGATGTTCATTATGGCCTTGTAATTTGTGTATTTGTCTTCTTCATTACAATGTTTAAACTGTTTCTGTTATGGCTTTAGTAAGGAATTTGCAAATCTTGACAAATGTTGCACATAAATCTTCCCCCAATACTTCAGTTTCTGCACCAGAAACTAGGAGTCTCACAAAAACATGACAGATGTGAAGGAATCCAGCAATGGGCAGAAGCCTTCTCTTGACATGCACCTAGAAATCATGCTTCAGAAAATGGGAACTTTTCCTAATACTGTGAAGAATATGGTCAGCTCCTCACAGCATCATGCCATAATGCGTAGAAGTCATTCCTCATACTCCACATCATTTTAGCTGCATGTATATTCTTCAGGTACAATGACATAAATTCGTTTTCTGTCCTGTATTCCAAGAACTCCTTGGGAAGACAAAATAACACAGCAGGAAATAGGAAACCATGCTGAAAACTTGTCTGCTTTTTACAGTCCTCCATCTGGAAAATAAGTCAGATTGAAAAAACAGTAAATCAAGAACACTTTGAACTTCCATAACTAAAGTTAATGTAAATGTAGTTAGGAGAAAAGATTACAGAAATGATCTTTCCTTCTCCATTAATTTTTGTATGGTCTATTAAATGTTTTCGGGGGGAGAAGGGGGATTCCAGTTCCCATTATCCCCACTCCTAGTCTGGAAAACAGAAAATCAAAAGAAATGGGGAAAAAAATATGACCACAGAGCCAGGAGATCTTAGCACAGTGGTCATGTTTTTCCAATTATTTGAAACATTCCTGTATGTGTGTTAGTGCAGGCATGTGCATCTCTTAGATTTAGAATTTGATCGTTTTTCAATATTCTAGCCATTTTCATTATCATTCTCAATCAATCTCCAGATAAATGGATACTGCAAAAGATCGCTAGAATATATTGTTTATAAGCACTAAGATGTTTTTACAAGGATCATAACATATTTATAAAACTGGTGCTGTCAAAATATATCAGTCAGTTCATAATTTTATCCCGTAAATGTTTCTTATAGTTGTGTTACTCAACTCATTAATCTTTCTAGTCCAAGTTTTACTAAATCTGAAAGAATAAACTGAATTTTTTCCTTCTCAAAAATAATAACAACTTACCCTATGAGACATTATAAGAATTTATGCTTTTAATGATCTCCCAGTCCCTGATCTCATTTCAGGAGTGATTCTGCTGGCCTTCCTCTCAGTAGCACCTGTGCCACCAGCGAGCCCATGCAGGCAAGCTGGGGTCGGTGAGGTCCCTGGAAGCACAAAGCACTGCTCCAGCTCGCAGGGGTTAGCAGAAGCTCTTAATAATTTCCACTGTTTAAGTTGGTTTGAAGTCGTCTTAAAAACATTGTGCTGGATTCACAACTTTTTAAATGAGTAAATAAATAAAGTTAAACAGTAGTGGTTTAATTAAAACTGGGGGCATTGCTTGCATTCATTACAAAAATGCCTTATGCCTTTGTAGAAATGCTCCTCTTTAACAGGAGCTCCTGCACATGTCTGGAGAACACAATAACTGCAGGAAAAAAAGGGAGGGAGACAGGGAAGGAGGGAGGAATCTTGGATAATCAGGAAGCTTGCAAGGATGTTCGTCATGGGTCTTGAAAGGAGGAGGAGGAGAGTGTCGGACATAATCAAAGCCAACAAACCTTCCCAGYTCATATGAGGTTTTGGGACATTTAGAAGACTATAAACGTGGTACCAATATTTCAATAATTGCTGAGGAGTGGAGGACCAGTCTGGAGCACTATAAACCATCAGTTTAACATCTGTGATCTGTAGCTTATAAAAAGCATGAAAATAAAACTTAGGGCAAATCAAAAGAATACATGTGTTTAAGTAGTAATGCAGCAGAAGATAAATGTTTTTTAGGAAAGAAAAGTTTAGTGTTGGCTTGTTTGAATTGGTATACGCTCTATGGGAGAAGAGACTTGTAATTAATACACCATTTCAAAAAGAGTCCAATAAAATTTCAGCACAAGAGCCTGTTTCTGCAGTGTCAGGAGCAGATTAGGCACTGAGTGGCACAGATCTAAACTGCAATTGTTTCTTGTTCTAGGCTAGGTGGTGATGTTCCTACTCTCTTTAAAGTTCATCCTTTTCCTGTTAAAGGTGAAATTGCTGTGAATATAGGTTCAAATTAGAAAGCATATTTTAATGAGAACTTTTCTGCGACCGTTCTGCACTCTTAATATAAAAACATTAATTTACAAGTTCTATGTGTAAGCTCTACTGGCTAGTTTAAAAAAAATTGTTTTTTCATATGCACAAACATTTACTTATAGCTAGTTTAGTATTGTAAAAGTTGTGATTTGTGCTATCATAACCAATTACATCAACTAAATGGGAAACCTTTTTGTTTCATCATGACATTGCCTCTGGCATTCACCAAGAAAACATGACATGCTGTCAGTATTATCAAACCACTATCTTCATCCAAATCCTAGCCCAAACCTCTGGCAGAATTGCAAATATAGTATGACTTAAAAGATAATGCCAGCTTTTGAAGGTCCACAAACAATATCTGACTACCCCTGCCACGCTTTTCTGAGATTGACTGTGAAGTATTGTACTCCTTTATCTTTTGTGATAAAGTCCTACAGGGCAGCTGGACCAGCAACATGTGTCACCCTAATAAGGAAGAGGGCTAGATCAAGGGGTGTCACTAGGGGTGTCTTGCATTCCCACTTCTGCTGCTGACCTGCTAAATGAAGAGGCTGATTCCTGTTCCACCATTTGATTATCTCATCCATTTAGATGATAAGTGATTCCATGGTTTCCACTTAYTCCTTCCATGAACAAGGGCCTTGTTCTCAGCTGAGGTCTCTCAGAGTTACTGCCAAACAGGATTTTAATAAATCACTTCTCTTGCCTTGGAAGATAGAGCCTCCATGGCACACTGCTCTAACCATATGTATAGTACTTCTGCAAGCTTGCTTAGAGCCCATCCAGGTTTCGGTTCTATGTTTAGTGCCTTGGATCTGGAGCAAGGGAATGCTGTGGGGGTTCAGGCAACATTTGGTCCTAATTCTAAAATAATTTGAACTGTCTTTAAATGCTTACGTGGAATACCTCAGTGCTTGGAGATTTTATACTGACAATCTCATGCGTTACCCAAATTGTAGAATCATGGAAAAAGGGTATTTTTCTTGAAAGCTGGCTTATTTTATTATAAGCTGGCTAAAACCCAGAAAAAACTGGCCATGAAATGAATTTGTTCAAGCTGGAAAGATATTTCTAGTTAACTTTCTGTGGGGATTCATTTTTAATTTTCTAGGGTTTTTTTTCATATTTCTAAAATTGTTTCTGGCCTTGAACCCTTATTATTCTCCATCTGTACGTTGCTGACCGAAGCCATTCATGAATACGACTTTAGCCCGCGTTTCTTTATTGATGATTGCCAGACTGTCCTCTCTGTTTTGGATTTCACTTTTTCTGTTCTGGCTGAAATCTCAGTTTGTCTCAGGTATTTCCCAGACCTAGCAGTCTAAATTCACTATGACAAAAACCGAGCTCTACAACCTTCCACTCCCCAAACCTTCTCCCCTCTCTTGTTAACTGCAACAGCTTCAGAAATACAATCTAGTCCTCTTTGAAACTTCTAGCAAAATATTGCCAGAAAGACCGTTTTCCTGACTCATGATATGCATAGCTGATAAGGTTAAGAGGATGTCACCAGCTGTTTTATACCAAGTACCTGTCTCTGTTTGTACACCTTCAGGCCTGTGTGTCATCTGCTGTTGACTCTGCTGCTTTTCAGCAAAAGGCTAGAAAGCTGTTATTTCCTACACAGGGATGAAAAATTCCATGGAAACCTTCAAGGCTACCTTTGGCCATTGGCCTCTGTCTCCAGCAACCATCTCTATTGTGACAGCTTTTATTTATTTATTTATTTATTTTAAATCAGGTGGACAAACAGATGGTCTGTTTTAATCACTGATCACCTCTGATGATGATTCAGCTTTTTTCATTGTTGCTGTGTGTTCTCCCATCTGTTTATTGCTTTAACCTGTTGTCATGTTCTTAGATAGTAAAAGATGTAGGACATATGATTGATTATTTATGTGCTTAGTGTGCAGCATAATAAGGCTGGAGCCTATAGGAGTTAGTCAAATATAACAATGGTAATCTGCTTTGGATGAGCTAAAGCTAATAGAATACAACCAAATATGTACAGATACATAATTAAGACGGAGGAGTCAAATTCTCCAGCAACTTCCCATACTTTAACGGGAAGAACTATGGAAATGATGGGACTTTCTTTATATACATCTTGAATATTCAATCAGATGTATTAAATCATGTCAGTCAGTCAGTATTAAAACCAGAAAGGGATCTAAAATGACCTTATTCTGTGTAAAAAAGAATTAAAGAAAAATTTCTGGGTCTGATACCTCAAATATTTTGCCATTGAAGACAAACTCATGACCTAGGGAAAACTTTCAGGAACAAATCCTTTCTATCTAACAGTAAAGCAGGTGGTCATGATTTGTGATTTCATCAAAAATAGTAAGCAAAGTCAAATATGTCTACATATTTGTATGTGTACATACACATACATACATATACACACATATAATGTTATACTCTAAGCATATAAAACTACATCCTGGGCACCCTAACCAGTTGCCAAGTAATAACACAGGAAATCAATTAATTTCAATGACTAGCTAAAACTGAATTCAGCCAGCACGTTCCTCAAAATAGCAGCAAGAGTTAGCGAGCAGCAAGGAGGAGGCACAAATTGTCCCAGCTAAGCATTTACTGTAGACATTACAGCTAGTTGTCTCTTCTTCAGTATAAATTTGCAGAGCCGTTGACAGAGCTAATGGGAAACATTTTTCTTAAGCATTCTCAGACGGAGCTCTTTCCAGCACGTCAAAACATTGATTTCCCCAAGGTAAGCAAAAGGAACCTAGTTTTAGGGTTCCTGAAACATTTTGGATTGATAGTGATGTTTGGAAATTAGATGGAAAAATAAAATAAAATGAGTCCCCTGTCCCTTCCACTTCCCATTGCAGTGACAGCTTCTTGCCATCTGGCAATGAAATATCTTGGAATCTTGTTTTCAGGCAAATGAGATGTTGACGACTAAAGTAATCTGGAAGTATACAGAGAGTTTATATTAAGGGATATAGTGAGGAAGATATTCATAATATTAAAGAAACTATCCTAAATTGCGTAATGCCAGAAAATTCATTTCAGTTGGATAGGTTTCTAATGCTTTACCTGAGCTTCCCAATTAGTTTTGAGAACACTATTAAAACATTTTTGGAAATGTGATCATAATAAACATGTGGTAATGAAGGATATTGTGTCTTGAGGAGTTGCATTCACCAAGGTAAATTGAATTAGTTTCACTCAGTGATCTATATGAGAGCTGATTCAAAGACTCTTAGTGCTGTGGATGACAATTTGAATTTCTCACCATTAGGGCAAGTTAAGTAAGACTAATAGACTGTTGTCAATGACAGCAGTCCTGTGTGCTCTATAAACAGTGCCAGAGCACTGCGTATTTGCCTACGGCTGGTGGGATGAAGATGGGCTGTTTGAGCAGTGCACGCTCTCTGGCGAGGAGATGTCCTCCTCTAGTTAGGACAACCTGCAGCAGCTGGTAGCTACTCTTAGAGAGGGAAGCTGGTTCTCCACTGGTGCCCTGGCCCAGGCCCCAACCCTTTCCTTTTCCGTTTTTTCTGTTTTTTCCCAAGCTGTCTGGTCACTGCCATGCGTGGGAGGGAAGTGCAGTAGGTAGGTAGCAGTTGGGGTGGGCCAGGGGACAGGATGTGCAGGAAGGGAGGAGGAGGTGAAAACATGGAGAAGGATGGCAGATGGTTGTGGAAGAGGATGCAGCTGCTCTGCAGCCAGCCTTTCTGAAAGTCAGTGCCCTGCACTGCTTGCTACGGCCACTGTCCCTGCTCTCCTGCCTCTGGCTTCGGGGCTTACCATTTCCCCTGTAGCCCTTCCTGTCCAGAGACCCCTGCAATTTTCTAATCTCTGAATTTATTTCCTTTAAGTCAGAATTCAGGCACATGCATAAGAAAATATGGAACAACTCCTATTTCTACGCATGTGATACTGATGTCTAGATAGATTAGGCTTCTAATCACCTGTTCTGTCAAGCTGGCATATTTACTTATGATAAACAGAGTCATAATCTATGTCTTGTACTGCAAAATGTTCTGTTTTCTTGGAAAAGCCTGTAGAAAAATAACAGCTGCCTCAATAAACTGTATAATAGCTCTCAGTTCCAGGCAACTGCAGTTCTAAGGTCTGGCATCTTTTGTGTGTGCGGCTGTTTACTTCAAAAGTGACAGGTAATGAGAATATTACAGAATCACAGAATCACTGAGGTTGGAAGGGACCTCTGGAGATCATCTAGTCCAACCCCCCTGCTCAAGCAGGGTCACCTAGAGCACATTGCACAGGATTGCATCCAGGCGCATTTTGAATATCTCCAGAGAAGGAGACTCCACCACCTCTCGGGGCAACCTGTTCCAGTGCTCTGTCACCCTCACAGTGAAAAAGTTTTTCCTCATGTTAAGATGGAAGTGTCTGTGTTTCAGTTTGTGCCCATTGCCTCGCGTCCTGTCGCTCGGCACCACTGAAAAGAGTCTGGCCCCATCCTCTCGACACCCTCCCTTCAGATACTTGTACACATTGATAAGATCTCCTCTCAGCCTTCTCTTCTCCAAGCTAAACAGGCCCAGCTCTCTCAGCCTTTCCTCATAAGAGAGATGCTSCAGTCCCCTAATCATCTTTGTGGCCCTTCGCTGKACTTGCTCCAGTAGTGCCACATCCCTCTTGTACTGGGGAGCCCAGAACTGGACGCAGTACTCCAGATGTGGCCTCACCAGGGCTGAGTAGAGGGGGAGAATCACCTCCCTCGACCTGCTGGCAACACTCTTTCTGATGCACCCCAGGAGACCATTGGCCTTCTTGGCCACAAGGGCACATTGCTGCCTCATGCTTAACTTGGTGTCCACCAGCACTCCCAGGTCCTTCTCAGCAGAGCTGCTTTCCAGCAGGTCAACCCCCAACCTGTACTGCTGCATGGGGTTATTCCTCCCCAGGTGCAGGACCCTGCACTTCCCTTTGTTGAATTTCATGAGGTTCCTCTCTGCCCACCTCTCCAGCCTGTCCAAGTCTCTTTGAATGGCAGCACAGCCCTCTGGCGTATCGGCCACTCCTCCCAGTTTTGTATCGTCAGCAAACTTGCTGAGGGTGCACTCTGAGCCTTCATCCAGGTCATTGATGAAGAAGTTGAACAAGACTGGACCCAGGACTGACCCCTGGGGGACACCGCTAGCTACAGGCCTCCAACTAGACTCTGTGCCACTGAGCACAACTCTCTGAGCTCTGCCATTCAGCCAGTTCTCAATCCACCTCACTGTCCACTCATCTAACCCACACTTCCTGAGCTTCTCTATGAGGATGCTATGGGAGACAGTGTCAAAAGCCTTGCTGAAGTCTAGGTAGACAACATCCACTGCTCTCCCCTCATCTACCCAGCCAGTCATTCCATCATAGAAGGCTATCAGATTGGTTAGGCATGATTTCCCCTTGGTGAAGCCATGCTGACTACTCCTGATCACCTTCTTTTCCTCCACATGCGTGGAGATGGCTTCCAGGATGAGCTGCTCCATCACCTTTCCAGGGATGGAGGTGAGGCTGACTGGCCTGTAGTTCCCTGGGTCCTCCTTCTTGCCCTTTTTGAAGACTGGGGTGACATTGGCTTTCTTCCAGTCCTCGGGCACCTCTCCTGTTCTCCATGACCTTTCAAAGATGATGGAGAGTGGCTTAGCAATAACGTCTGCCAGCTCCCTCAGCACTCGTGGGTGCATCCCATCAGGGCCCATGGATTTGTGGGTGTCAAGTTTGCTTAAATGATCTCTAACCCACTCCTCCTCCACCAAGGGAAAGTCTTCCTCTCTCCAGACTTTCTCTCTTGCCTCCAGGGTCTGGGGTTCCTGAGGGCTGGCCTGAGCAGTAAAGACTGAAGCAAAGAAGGCATTCAGTAACTCTGCCTTCTCTGCATCCTTCGTCACCAGGGCACCCACCCCATTCAGCAAAGGGCCCACATTTTCCCTAGTCTTCCTCTTRCTACTGATGTMTTTGAAGAAGCCCTTCTTGCTGTCCTTGACATCTCTAGCCAGATTTAATTCCAAACGGGCCTAGCCTTCCTCGTCGCATCCCTGCATACTCTGACAACATTCCTATATTCATCCCAAGTGGCCTGTCCCCCTTTCCACTTTCTGTAGACTTCCTTCTTCTGGTTGAGTTTTGCCAGGAGCTCCTTGCTCATCCATGCAGGTATTCTGAATATCCAGGGGTATTAAGCAAATGTTCTCAGTATGTCCTCTCTCATTATTCAGCTTGCAGTAGATATTTTTAGCTGCTCATTTCTACTAGCCTGTGGGGTTTATTTGTTTGTGGGTTTTTTTTGTTTTTTTTTTCTTAATCTCATAGACTTTCACTCTCACATTGCTGGCTCAGAGCCCCCTGTTCATGTACTCCTCTTGCATTCTAGCAAACCAGGAGACGTCAACAATTTTTCATCTATGAAACAGAATAAACAATTTGATCTGCAGAAAGATTTTTCATTTTGAGTTTCAAAGCCATAGATTTTTTTCCCGACATGGTAATAAACACAGTGGGTTCAGCACAGCGTTAGGTTTTTGTCAGATGCATCTTAAGGTTCAAACATTGGTTGCAATATTATGTTGGGCAGTAAGGACAAGCATGTTCTTTGTTCTCCAGTTTGTCTGTACAGGGAAATTTTCTAGAATATGTGCTACTATTTGATCTCCTGTCTGTGACTTAATAATGGCATGCAATGTGTTGATGGTTGAATTCAAAACTTTAGCCTTCTGGTTAAAGTCCTCTGAAGGAGGAATAACATTTCCCACAATTCACTGGAGCTGATCCTGAGACAGAATTTCTTCCCAGGATGGTCAAAATATTAAAATCTTTTATGGAGTAAAAAATTCTAAAATTGTTTTGGGCTGGTTGTAGCGAGGCTATTTCTGTGGTCACTATTCACTTGGTCATTTATTTATTCTTGTGATATCTCCTGTCTATCAACAGACTCTTACTTTTTTCCCGCTGTTCAGGGGAAACACCAGTCTGCTGCATCATTATGTGTAGGTTTAAGTAGATGCATCATTCCCTGCTTTCAGGGAGCTTCTGAACAGTCATCTGGTACCAAACAGATCACTTTATTAGTAAATATAGCAAAACATTAGAGAAGGGAGTCTTAAATCAACATGCAATCTATGCACATGTTTTAATTCATCTGGACATGTGCTTCCCTCAAGCTATGCTAGATGAGCTTCTGTTATGGGCTTTTTCCTCCTTATATGGAAAGAACTCACTAACATAGCAAGTCCACGTCTCCTGGTCTTACCAGGAGACAGCCAGAGGTTTTTGTTAGTAGAGATACAGTCAAATGTGTATTTTAAATCCAGCATTTCTTAAGCTTTCTAAAAAATAACCTCTGCTGGGCTCATCTGTCCCTAAACTGGCTCAGCTGTTCTGGAGGGGGGCAGGGGACAACCCTAAAGGTAGGCCCCAGCATCCTGCTCCATCAGATCTGACCAGACTTGATGACAGTCACTAGTCTCTGCTTGTGAAATGTCTGCATTAATCATTACCTCACCCTAAATTACAAGCAGTAATTTGCAGCAATTAGATTTAACCTGAGAGAAAATCAAGTATCTCCAAGTGTATGTTTGCAAGTAGGTCAGGAGGAGACTATGATTTTGATCTGAAGGTACAGTTCATCTTAAATTTTTGTCCAGGTGGTGTTAACCCACTGAATTCAATGGTTGCTATGGCGTAAAATTGGTTTTGCAGAAGTGTATGCCTTGCAGAGCTGGACCTTGAGTCAAAGCCAAGTCCTACGCGCGCATGCATATAAGGTTTCCATAAACTGCAATGCAAGTTAAAATTTTTCCAATGTACCTGTGTAAAATATGAGCTGGCTTTCCATTTTCAGATTGATCAGTTGACATATTGATTATGTTTGACTGCAAATGATTGGCGTATTAGGTCCTTAAACAGCAGTTATTTGAAATGAAATGCTGGGGACACCTACCCTGCAGTCACAGAAATGACATAAACTGAGATCTCCATGTCTGTGAAAAGGCCATGTAAGTACTTCTGAAAGCTTTGTTAAGCAGCTTTCAGTAAATAACTGCATTTTTATTTTTTGGTCTTCAAACTTCTAAAAAGTAACTGTGTGCATTATATGTAAACATGCACACACTGCACTTTTCCAGCAACATTAGAAATGCTTTGATCTTCATAGCTGTTTTTGTTTTTAATTTCTTGAATAATCTTATTTTCTACTGACCCATCCAAGAGGTTCCTTTAAACTGCCCTTTTTTCAGACATACACAATGCAACATACATATCCTCTCAACAGCAGTACTGTTTGGACACCAGCTCAGAGACATTAAGAAACAGCTGGAGGGGGCAAGTGGAAGTATGTGGTTCTCTCATGTTTATCTTGGCGCTTTAGAGCAGTCTGAGCTTTTCCAGAGTATTCATTAATACCAAACACAGGAAATAAGTCATTCATATTAAAATAAAGTAGAGAATTAGTGCAGAAATAAATATTTTTGTCTAATGGTAAATTTAGCTTAGCCAGGAGACTTGCACGGGTTGAACAAAAGACCATTAACACAAAGTAGATATGTTTTTAGTTTAGGGGTAACACTGACATGAATAGAAGGAAATTTTTACACATCATACTATCTACCAAGTATTTTAAAGGGTAACATAACTGAAATAAAACCGATAAGCAGATACTTCACTTCTGAAATCTTATGCTTTCAGTCTCTTACTGTGTTCAGAAAGCATACATCTTTGAGTAGGCTATGAAATAAATTTCTTCTGTTAGCATGTCAGGAGGGAAGTGGTTTCAACCAAATGCTGCTCTTACAGCCATTATCAGATGGCCCTTTCTCACTCCACTTCTTTCTTTCTCCCATGGGGAAGGCTGGGGAATATGGGGCAAGTTTGCTCTACCATAACCCAGACTGGCCGCTTGGGTGAGGCAATAAAGGAATTTTCTGAATACTGGAAAGAGCTGTAGCTACTGGGCTTCAGGTGGAAAATGTGGCCAGGCAGATGCTGAACACCAAACGTGTTTATGAACACCATATCTGCCTGCTTGAGAGCTGGACTCACATGCAGAATAAAGAGGATGAGTGTCCCTCAGCATTGCGTCTTGGTCCTCCCCCATACCGCTGTAGTTCATTATAACCTAGTTCAGTGACTTTGGAGCATGTCCTTAGGGCTATACAATAAGCCTGAGGAAAACCAAGGTCTCCCACCAAGCTTTCAAAAAGTGTCTGTTTTTAGATACCTCAAACCACTGAGTTTACAACTTTTAAACTTTTATAACAGGACAAGTGAGCCCAGGACTTCTGCTGTTTCTGATACTCAAGTCAGTCTGGCAACATGACACTGTGTAGTCGTAGGTTCGTTCAGCTAGCTTGGGTATCTATCTCCATGTGGTACTAATTTGTTGTCCTGATTTTTTTAATTCTTCCAAAGAGGTCAAGATAGAATCTGTTTTCTCCAGAAGAAAGTCAAAATTAATTACAAATTTCTACTTCCTTGCCACTTTTCCAGTAATTGCTCAGAGCCCAAGCGATTGTCCACTTGCTGTTTGATGCCAAATCCCACTGAATCCTGCTGGGAGTTATATGAACTCTGAAGACACAAATTTGGCACATATAATCATATCCTTAAGAGCATTTTAAAAACCTAAAAGGAAATAGAAATCATCACTCTTTTTTCCTTCAGAAGGAGGTAATAGCCACTGAAAATAGAAAAATGGTTTTGGAAATATAAACTTGCCAAATTTTCCAATCCTGAAAGATTACAGGTTCTTGTCAAAATTTTTTCTCGTTTGTGTAATACGTTTATTTCTCTACATACTCAGCTTCAGACAAATTTCAGAGTATTGACAGTCTTGAAAGGGGCCTCCCAAAAAAGTGATTCTTGACCAAAGTATTACCTGACAACAATACCAACAGCTGAGTTGGCCAATTGTATGTTTACCAGATGTTCATTGCATTGACACTTGGCAAAATGTATCCTATAATTGAGACTTTTTGCTCAGCTTACAGCTTTTCCTGCTGTTTCTGGATTGTTTCCAATAAATGACAGTCAAAAGAGGGATGCCACAGAAAAGCCAGCAGGACCATTATTTAGGCAGGAGTTTAAGCTAGAGAAAGATCTCTATGTAAGTTTCTTATCTGAAATACAGATATAAATATCATAAATATATTTTAGCTATTCTTAGGGGAAAAAAGAAAAAAATGATTTATTTCTCTTTTTCTTGTGACTATGTGACTTTTTTGTGATTGCTCTCCCACATTTGGAAGAATTAAGAGTGCTAAGGGTTTAGGGATGTGGAAAGCGAGTTCTTCATATGGAAAAATATTGTTCGATTTCCACTGTAAGCTGGATAGCCATCTTATTAGTTCACCATGCTTTGTCCATGGCTTATTCATTCTCCCTACAATATTTTTCTTCTCATTTTTTTAAGAAAAAATTAAGGCACAAGAGCACATAATAACATGCACACAATAACGGATGAGGGCAGGTTGATGAAACAGAGAAACTTGATTTTCAGGTAGAATCTGACTGAAAAGCCAAGTCTTCTGGTGACAGGTTGAATGGGGAGAAAGGAAAGGGTGGTAGGGGCATGGGGAGGTATGAAGAAAAACTTAGGGAAAAACTAGGCAAGCCGTAGCATGAGCATACCCTGCTTTTTATTAAAAATGATGTAACTGACCAAATCTGAATTTAGGAATTGAGACTGGTGCTTAATTAAACATGTCAAGGTGGACCTCGCCCTGGAGCGCTGACCTGCCAAGTGGGTCCATATGGACCCCCGAGGAGGGAGGGCCCCTATGTAATGGAGTAATGGACGGAGGTGATGACGGTAGCGACTTGACCACTGGGGAAAGGACAGTGCATGGCACGTTGAACTGTCTCAGGAAAAGAAATAATAGTTTATATATTGTTCCATTATTTTTCTTCAGTCTCCTTAGTTAAACAATAGCTGTGTAGCTCTTAATATTAAAACATTTGTGCAAAGAAATTTCCTTATGCTTCTTTTGAAAGGTCATCTAGTGCACAATGCTTTTTTCAAGAGTATCATGTGTTTTGCTGTCCATCTTTTTGTAAGGAAAGGAGAAAAAAAATCCTATTTTTCTAGCTATAAGGAAACCAGACTCCATCCTCAACCTTCTTCACAACATGGGATCAGAAATTACTTAAGCACAGATTAGTTAAAAAGGAATAAATTGAAGTTCAATGTTTCACATAGACTAATAAATAAAATAAATGGCCATCATCCCAGATGAAATACTCAGATAAGTGTTTCAAAAAGCCCATCTACTTGGCATTTGCTGCTGTGCTGCAGCTCCAAAGGAGATTCATTAGGTTGGAAATGATTCCTAGTCTCTGTTTAACTTTCTATCCTCATGATCACAGATTAATCATGTTCAAAATGCAGAACTTTTCTTTCCTGAGAGGTTGTAATATTTTGCTTTTGGTGTTGTCTCTAATCAGGAAGAGAAGTTGAAGCATGACGGGGTTTTTTGCAAAGTGAAGCCTGAAGGTTTTGGTTTTCCAAATGCCCAACTGAGCTTCATGGTGTTTTATCAGAGCTGTAATTCAGCTGTGTTTTTTTTATGTCCGCATCTTGGCAGTCTAGGCTTTCTGAGCAAACTACATTTAATTTGTTGCAAGAGATGAAACCTATAGAAAATATTTCCCTCATGACAAATATATTTTCATGAAAATTAGTTGGCAAGAGAGAATTCTTGCAGAAATCACAATTTAAGAAAAAGCAAATAAATAAATGGGAAAAGGGCTATTTCTCTCAGCCATCTGTACAAATCTCTATAAATAACAACTATCAATGTGCTACACATAGCAGGGTATGTGCTAAAACACAGAGGTGTGGTTTTGGTTAATTAAATAAGTGGATTTTTTATAATGGAGATTAATCTTGATTTAATTAATTAAGATTCAAGTCTTACAGAATTAGAATGAATGTACTTAATTCAAAATTTTCCTACCTATGGTGTTGATAGAAACTGAAATAAGAATTAAGATTTTATTTGTAAAGTATATTTTTTGTAGGGAAACAGATAATTTCCAAGGACTAATTATCTTAAGCACCTAAATTTAACTTTCTGAGCAGATAACTATGAAAAATCTAAATGTATGAGGTCAGAAGGAATATATGCCCTTAACTGTGGGTAATGAAAAGCATTTGTTTCTTAAATGATCCAGCTAAGTATGTATTGACTGTTCTTCTTCCACGCTATTCCTGTCTCTAATTTGTTTAGCTGAGTGTTATGAAATATATACTCTTGTTACAAATTCTATTTAGTTGCTTGAAATCAGTGGGATATGTGACTGGAACATACAGGTCTCTCTCATACAGGGACGTATATTTGTCAAATATATGACAAACAAACTCATTTTTAGAGTAAACAGATTACAGAGGGCTGAAAAAAATAGAAAACAAAATCAATGGAGCAACTCAACCTGAATGAACTACTATAAGAAAGTCAGCCCTTCCAACATCAGGGTTAAACGCAATATACTTTTCCCCGCCCCCCAAGTCAGATCATTCTTCAAGGAGGAGAAGTGAACGGACCATACTTGCAATTCTGCATGCATGTTCTCCATGCAATTCCGACTTCTCTGCAATGATGTGAAACTTCTTTTTCCCCTCCAAATGTGTGTCCATTTTAACTTATGGGCAGTATATTGCCCTGACTTTGCACCACTCTGACCTTGCAATGCTAGGTCACAGTACTGTTCCTCAGAAGACAATATTCTTCTTCCTAACTTTTCTCCCACCAGAGTTACTTTTGGGGCCAAATCATTTGTCTTGAAATCATTTTTGTTAGAAGAGGGCTTTATGGTGTAATAAGAATTTGAATTTTTCTCTCTTTTCTCCAGTTGTTGACTATTTCCTTATCTTTTAAAATGTCAGCTATAACTTCAGTTTATTCACTTTCAAGTTATACCCTTCTTTATGAAGCTAGATCAGGCAGGTATATGATATTTAATTTCTTTTACTAAATGGAGAAATTCTTAACTTCACCCCCCCCCCAAAAAAAAAATCCACTAAGGAAACATTGCCCTGCATTTTCCTGCTTCTTTGTAGCTCTGCTGTATCCAATAGCTGACATTTTTATTTCTGTTAAGTAACTTCTTGATTGCATCATATTACATTCTCAGAGAAGAAAATAAGGGTCTTACTAAATGTGTCCCTTTGAAGCTGTTTCAAGTATGTGATTCTGACTTTTTTTGGTTACATAAGTTCTTTCTACGGTCCCTCAGGCGGCACGATGATCAAAGACAATCCGGAGTATCCCAAGAATTAATACTGACTATTTTTAATATTGAAGAAGGGAAAAATTGAAAACATGACAGACCAAAATCAATAAACTATGATTATTTCAGATGCATTCTCTTGGGAATGCCTGTGAAAGATCAGATCTCTCTGGAATATGTTAAAATAGCCATTCCCCAGATGATCTACGAGTCCTATTTCAGTATGTCGCATATACACACGTTATAAAGCTGGACAATGGAAATGTTATTTTCTTCTGCTAATTAACCAGTCGTGATAAGAGTAAACTTGTAAGAATACAAATGAGAAAAATATGCAAAATTCTCACCAAYTGCTATATGAGCCAAGCCCATATTTGTCAATTACTTAGAAAACGTGCACTGGGGGATGCGCTCAGTGAATCCAGGCCCTGCACGTCTATCTGCTCACCAAGTGTTAACTCCGGCCCTGTCTCCTGCTATACRCTTGAAACGGTTTTGTATTTCACCAGAGAAGCTGCTGTCACTGCACCATTTTATTTCTGTTCTCCCCAAATCGCCCCCAGGAGAAGCCGAATCTAATTTCTTTGGCAGTGCTTCGCAGCCTCCCTTGCGATCCCAGCGCGTGCTGGGGACTCGGAGCGGCGGCGGGGCGCGCCGGAGCGGCGGCGGGGCCCTTGGTGCTGCCCTTCCTTTTGCCCGGCGCCGGTTCTGCCAGCGCGACGGCGGCGGGTCGCTCCTCGCCGTGGACGTCCCGCGCGCGGCGAAACGGTGGGAGCGGGAGCACGCAGCTTGCGCCGGTGGGAGACTCCTGCATCCCCCCAGGAGGAAAACGTCTTTCCTGCCTGACCCGATTCTGAATTAGCTCGGGTTAACTATTCACTGGCTCCGTTTCACAATAGCCTGGTCTCCGAAATAGTTCGGTTGGCCTTTATGGGTTGATTAAATGTATTTTCAGCATATTTCTATTCTCCTTTGTTGTTGTGAAAATAGCATAGTATTTTATACATAGTGCTTTAACTTTAATATCTTTAACTTTTGCTTTTTTTATAACCTATTTCCTGACCTTAATTTCCTGAGTTAAAACTACGTTTAAATTAATCCAAAAAGGCTCTCATTTAATATGCCTGTATTTCTATCTGTAAAGTTGGAATAAGGTTTTTTTAAATATATATTTAATCCTCTAAAAGCATCTTTAAACTTTAAACTATAGCAATTCCAGAACTTGCTATACTTTCCTTTTTAAAATACTTGGACCAGAAGGTCCTTTTTTTTTTTTTTACTTTGATGATGAATGTGCTTATAAATTGCCAAAAAGCAGTTTTCTAATTAATGTAAAAAAAAAAATCACATTTAGACAGCTGCATAAAGCAATGTAAAGGTGAAGCATTAAATATTTTCACCTCTTACTTTCACAGTTCACATAACAAAAATATCAGGTTATTGTGTACAGTTCATATGCAGTACTTGCAAATGTTTATCTCCAAGAGAAGCCAGCAACGTTAATGTGAAAATACAAGTTAAAAATAAGCAATATATGGTAATGTTCTCCAGTTGCTAGAGTTTTCCATCACTTTGAATAGTTTATAATGCTTATAAAATAATCTATTTTAATAAAACACTTTGTACTGCTACACAAGTAGCAGCTTTTGGTTGAAAAGGTGGTATGAAAAATGTTTGTTTAAAGATGAATGTAGTTTAGTGAGACATACAGTTTATGACTGATAACATTCTTTGGAGCTGTATGGCATCCAATGACTGAAATGTTATTTTAATCTCTGGTTCTTTTCAGCACCGATAGATAGATAGATAGTTAATATAGATAATAAAATATTCTTGCGTTTTTTCAGAAGCTGGGAGTCTCAGGCAACTTAGTTTAATTTCTGAGCCCCATATCTTTTTTCTACCAAACCTTTTTCTTGTTCAAAAGGATCTTATGCTTTGAAGGTAGTGTTTCAGTGTTGACAAAAACAGGATTTTACCATATGTAGTTGGAAGAATGTGTACTACTTGCAAATAAAGATGGTTGAAAGGGAATTAAAAAAAATTTTTTTTCTCCAGTTTTAGCATATACACTTCCAAAATCAAGTAGGAGAGAACAGCAAAGAAAATTGAAACAAAATAGAAGTAATAAAATCGTGCTTTTCAAAGAYGTCACAAACGCAGTAGGGAATTACTGACAACAGTGGGTTTGGGGTTTTTTTTCCTTTCTTTTGGATGCTTTAGACTTTTCCTGTGGTAAACAGAAAGCAAAAATTTCCTGGAATATCTTTGATTTGTCTGAATATCTAATTTAATAAAAAAGCAATGTGAAATATAAACAAGTGCAGTTGCATTCCTCARAGAACATAAACATAACCAACCATCTACTATACTAATAAGTTACAAGAATTTCATTTTTGAACTTTTTATTATTATAGCCACTTAGCTCAGGATTGTTTTGCAATAGAGACCATCCAAATGCCTTGACGCTTTTTCAAAATACCATACCTTGCGTTTGAAATGACATAAAATTCTATAAAAAGGGGAGATTATAATGGCGCAACAAATAGTCTTATGTCATTTGAAATTTTTGATAAATTCTGCCTGATTCCCGCTAGAAATCTGAACACCCCTCTTGAATGGTGGCCAGAGGGCTTTTACTCCTGCTGCTGAGTAGGAGCAGTTAAGGAAGTGACTGGCTAGCTTGTCTGCACGCAGCCCTGGGGCGGAGACATTGTCAACATTAATAACTGGCATTTTGTAATTTGGGCTGAAAAGGTCAGAGTAACGTGGCATTTGTTCTGCGTCAACATTCAATAGAGGTATAAGGCAGTTAGCTTAAAGACATTTTTTGAAAAAGGTCTTGGATAAATACTGTTACATGTAATGATAGTCTTTTTGTGAATACGTGTGATTAACAATATTGTTTTYGTGTCATTTGGCACTAGGAATCTTCCAAGTGGTTCTTTTTGACTTGTCCTGTGAACTTACATGTGTTCGTATGTGTGTGTTTTTATTAGAGTGTTTATATTATGAATAGGATGCATCTGTGCTCTGTTAGTACAAACCTGTGCTTAATTACTTTGATACTTTCCTTTTTTGTCCGGTAATGATGGATTGAAGACTATGGTTATAATAAAATGTGGGTTTAGAAGCTCTACTGAATCAGGACCTAAGAAAAATAGATTTTACATTGCCTCACATTTTGAACTGATTTATACCCTAAACAAGCCATTTAAGCCAGGGAAGGACTTAGCTTGTGGGAAAGGAAGCCTGGAAATAAGTTTTCTTTGTTGTAAAATTAACAGTATTATAATATATGAATGTTACCCATAACTGCATAGTTCTTTTGCATTTTATACGTCCTCGGCTCACAAAGGAAGCAGAGCTCATGAGGCGAACAAAGTGACCGCTGCATCCACTGTTGTGGGACTTGCCGGTAGAAGCCAAGAAGTAACTTTCCTCGCCGCGTGCTATGGGTGCGCTTAATGAATTTGCTGAGCAAAGCAAGGTGTGTTCTGACTTCAGAGAATTTGACTGGCTGCTGTCAGATAGTGTAAATGATAACTTCCTAATTGAGGGTTGGAGAAAGAGGGGTTTGGGCTTTTTTTGCTTTGTTTTGTTTTTAAACAAAGTTTGCTGTGTGGAGATAGGGTATTTTCTAAAGGCCAGTAGAACCTCCCATGTACGCCATGCAGCGTTACGTCTGTGGTTGCTGTTGCCCTTCTCCTCTGTAACAGTCGTACAGCCTGCTCTTTAAATATGGAAGAGAGGTCAGATTATTGCATTTGAATTTAGAAGTAAAGATAATGCCATATAAAAGTTGTATAAAACAAAACCTACACGAAGAAGTCTGCTTTAGATCTAGTGAGTGTAAAAAATAGACATTGCTGTGTAGCAGTTCATCCCAGTGTGGCATATAAAACAGATAGGAAGTAGGGGAGAGTACCTCAGATATGAAGATGTAACAGATATAATGTAAGAAGATAAGATTTTGTACCTCAGGCACAAAATATTACTTCAGCTGTACATATCTTGCTACCCATATTCAGTAAGATAGAGTCAACTCATACACACTAACAAAATTAACTTAATAACAATTCATGATCAGCCCAACCAGACTACATAAGATGTGTTCTTTTTTCTTTTGTTTTCTTTTTTCTTTTATAACTTTTATAACTGTTTATAACTGTGTAACTTTTTATAACTGTTATATACTACTTGCTCCAGGCTTCTGAAATAGTCTTTCCATTAGTTTTACTGGGACCCAGCGAAGCCCTAGAATTGCTCCAATAACCATTAAGGGCATGTTCTGTTAAGATCATTTAAATGAAGGATAAGACTTGTGCTTGGTGGAAGGGTTGCCTGAAGAGGAATCTGTTGCCAATATCCACACGAGTACTTTATTGAATTTTGTTTGTCAGTAAGAGATGGAATTCGGAATTCAGTGTATTTGCAGGCCTCTTTCAGTTACATCACCCCGCTGCTTATCTTGGGTTTGTGTGGTATTCGTCTCAGCATGAGAATTTAACCACCTGTCCCATAGGGATCTTACCACATGCATGTATCTTGTGGTGGTTCGCATACGTTTTCAAAGGCTGGAAAGTTCATTTTCCACCTTGTTGTATGCTTTAGCAGTCTAGTGTGACGATGAAACTCAAGCTCCACTGTGGGTGTGAAGGGAGATGCAAGCTCAGGTTTCGGAAAGTGGTTCTGTCTTAGAGATTTTGCTAGAGGAGCAGTGGGCAAACTTACTCTTATTTTTAGATAAAGAGGTTGATTTGGGGTGTGTCCCATCAAGCAATAAATCAGTACACTGTACAAGTAACAGTATATAAAAAGAGGTTTTCTAATTTCTCAGAAAATAGTGAATACATTTAAAGAAGAGGCTAGGAGAATTGCAGCAATGGAAACAGATGAAACATGTAAACCTGCGTATCTGGGCGTTTGTTCAGTACTGTGGGTCTAATTATTGTTACTGAAAGACCATGAAAGATTATCATCTAAGAAAACCCTACTAAAATGAAACAAAATATTCTAGTGCATCATTTATAGCAAAGACATTTTCTTTGCAGTATTATTTGGTACCACTTTGGTAGACACATAGTTTATACCAAAGGGTGTTTGAGGGATTTCATAAAGTAGTGGGATAATATGAAAGAAAGCYGAATGCCAGGAAAAATTAACTCTTCTTGAAATCCTATACGTTATAGCACTGTATTCCACTGTTTAAACCTGCATTTTCACTTAGCACACTGGAGCTAACTAACCGGACAGCTGAATAGTTGGTTTGTCTTTGGCTTGCGTGCAGCCTGAGCATCCAGGCTGCTAGTTATGCCAAGTTAAACATTTTTTGCCTTTGAATGTGCCAAGTGCTATTTGCACCGAACAGCCTGCTGGGATGGTCTGTGCACAGTTTGCCACTGCAGCAGGGGCCTCTCAGGTTAAATTAGGTTCTGATGAAGTAAACAATGGCGAAACATGACTTTACCAAAATGTTACTTGTTTGCTAGTTTGTACATAAAAACTCTCATAATGTTAATATCAACAACATGTGGGCTTTAGGGACTCTAACTGCTCTTACAAATGTCTTCGAAAGGGTTTAAGTACATACAAAGAATGTCAAATACATATATAAAACCTTCACAGGATTCTTATTTTGAATAACGCAGGAAAGAAAACAGATATGTCCTTAGTGCACCTCTACAAGGTGCTGTATCCAGAGATCAGCAGCTCGGTGACTGCAGACTGTTGACTTGCCCAAACTATCAAAAATGAAGATGCAACCATAGCAATTTCATGCACATCAATCATGAGAAAACTTTTTTGTTTTTTTTTTAAGGTAGGCAGATGTGTAAATATTTTTTTATAGCTTCAGATTCTGATGGGAAAATGAAAGAAGTAGGAAACTAGGCAAATTATAGATGTAAGTCATTTCTCAGCTTACGCTCCTTTACTTGGAAGCACAGAGGTTAAGAATTCACCTTTTTAGTCACTCTCTGGAATGATGCTTTCTCTGAGTGTCATTATAATAAAACATCATTTCTTCTGGAAGCTTTGCTGTGGTTTCTTGTAGCCTGCTCCATGGATTTCATGGTTTCAAATTACTGGCAAAATATGTACCTGCATATGTCCATATAATTTTAAAGAAGTCCCTAATATAAGTGTTAGTCACCACATTGCTTATCAGAGCAAAATAAACTCTCACATATGCCGTTCTGTGCTGATGCCAAGTCATTTTGTGAGGGTTTGCATCAGCTGACCAGAGTCAAGAGTAATTTTCTTCCTCAGCAGTTGAATTAGTTGTCCAAAAAACCTAATCATATAAAAGCATAAGAATGAATTTATTAGATCCTGATATATTTGCTGGAGAGTCCCTTTGGGTCTCTTTCAATATATCATATTTGGTGCAATATTGTGTATCAGACTGGTATTCCTAGTACTTTATTTGACACTGCGTATCAGGTAGCCACTTGGATATTCCYGGTAGAATTCTTTTTCTAGATTGATGATTTTATCCATATGGATAAAATCCATATGCATGTCGCTTATTTGAGCCTTCTGAACCCTTTTCCCATCTCTATTACAATTTTTTTTCCTGTATGCTTTATAAAAAGAGATTATTATTTTCTTTCCACTCTGTTCCAGTTGGTAGCTACTGTGTCAAGATGCTGTTTTTTGCCAGGCGTTTTGTTTTTCTTGTAAGGCTCTAGCATTGTTACACAAGTATTTTGGAGGTCTCCTCTCATATGCTCACATTTCATAGTTCCTTTGCTTTCTTAGAATTGTACTTTTTCCATTTCATGACATTTCTGCGCYATCCTTTAATGTAAACTGTTTACACACTGCTAGATTTTGTCTTCTAAGAGCTCTTCAGCATATGTCAGTTGTTCTTTATAGTCAGGTTTATTTTTTGTTTTCTGTGCCAACAGTCCAGTTTGTCTCTGTCTAAGGCAGAGCTAACAATGAAATGAAGCCTCCTATTTGATTACCAGTTGAATCTTCCTTCTTTTTGCACTTTCTTCCTTCAAAAATGTACCGAAACTCTTTACTACTTTTCTTTTTTTTTTCTTTTGCAGTTGTCATTGAGTGTATAACTAGAAATAATATAGATCTAGATCTGCTATAGATCTCTTCAGTTACTCGTAAAAAAGAGACTCAGAAGTTTAGCATTCAGATTCACCTTCTTACAACTCCATGCATCCTTATTCTTGATATTTGTCATGCTACAGACTTCCTTCCACAGCTTCATAAGAAACGTATAGTATCGTTTGATCTGTTACTTATACTCCTGATATGAAAACTGTGCAGAGTATGACTGTCATTAGCTAGTTGTTAGACTATTAACAGTTCATTCTGTTTATGCACTTGCATATAAATGTCTGAGTTTCATAAATACACAAGAAATTCTGAAAGCTATAACAATAAATGGTAGATAGGGAAACTTTGTCAATATTTTTCCTAGCCTATTATTTAGATACTTGAATTCAGTTTAGGAACCCAAATTTCATCACCCCAGTTTGAAAATGATGTGTATCGACAACATCTACATCGATATGGAGGTGCAGGAGGAATTAAAGTAATTATACTTTTTCTGACCCCTTTTTTTCATTTTAAAAGGGAGACACTTTGATACACTCAGATATTTTCCTCAAAATCTCTTACCTATGGGTAGTAAAGGTACCTGAAAACCCAAATTACTGTCAAATCATCATTTTAAACTTCTTAGAATTATTAAACATCAGTGTGTAGCCTTATGCATAATAATCTTGTTTGACTCGTGGATATCCTGCAGGAATCTGACGTGAATGTCTTTCTGTTTTGCCACATCATTGTTAGCTCGGATCCCACAAAAAATTATACATCAGAATGTCTTTTTTCTTCATGTTTCAGAAGACATTCCCAGGAAACCTTTAGGGGAAGTGTGGGTAGGGAAGGTGGGTTCGTGATTCGGGAGGCAGCACCTCCCGCGCACCGCGGGGTGAAACCAGGCACGATGCTGAGGAGACAGCACTCTCCTCAGGGAGGCTGCGTCCCTCCCCACTGGAGGAGCTTCATAAACCTCCCTAAATCCACGGCATTCTGCCCTCATAGTGACATGCATAGCACTCGTATGCAGTATGGTGGCAAATCTCACAGAAACTTGTTAAAACACGTAAAAATGATACAATCTCTAATAAGCTTCCACAGATATCTAAGTCTTTCCAAACCCGCTGAGGCAGGCACGTGGCAAGAAGCTGAGTGCAACTGGTGCATGGGAGAAAGGTGTGAGATCTCCTAAAAGGTTATAGCCATCTTATTTTTTTTAAATTTTCCAACTTGGAGCAACTAGACTCATCTTGACAGTGTTACCTTGCTAATGAAAAGCCTCCGCTGTTCTTGTCTCGAACAGTGTTGTTTCCTCTGCCTGCCATCGCGCTAGAGGCACCCACACGTGTACCTACGCCTGCTGCCAAATGTTTAGCTGAAATTTGCACCAGCCAAAAACATGACAGCTACTATTGCTAAAGAGCAATGACCTTTAGATAGTAATCGAGTTATGCTAATGGGTTGTATTAATTAAGTTCACATTTTGTTTTTGAGAAGGAAGAAATGAACACAATTTAAATAAAAAGTTAAATGACATTACAAGTGTTACCTCCTGTCCTAAAGTGCAACTGTGCACATGTAGCAGTTTTTCCATGCACATATAGAAATGTCACCTAAGGCAAATTGTTTCCACATACACCTGTATCATTTTCACATTTGTTCAGTCACTAAAGTCTAAGTAAGGAATTGCACAATATCTAGGTGAAGGGCAGTGTTACCCAAGACATGAATCTGGGATCATCTTAACTTCCTAAACACTCAGAGTTAACATCTGAACTAATTATAAGTAGCTGCACTCTACCTCAGCTTTTCCTATTCTTTTACTTTAAACAGCAGTGTTCATAAATAAATACTATTAAAACTCTAAGGATTTTCATTTTCTTTTCTTTTTCTTTCTTTTTTTGCCCTCAGCATGGATTTCCCTTCTTCATTTTATGAAGAGTTTAGAACCAAATATTTTTCCTTTCAGCTTACCAAGGGATTAATAACATAAAACTTGGCAAGGAAGTTGCTGTCTGCAAACTGGAGCTAATATTGCTTGATGTAATCCAGATACAACAGTCTCTTGTGCAATCTGTACCTTTTGCAGTATAGAGAATATAAGAACAGTTCAGTGGCCTGTGCAAATGAAGAGGAAGCAACTATATTTATATATAGGCATGAACGAGTATTTTTTCCGTTGCTCAAGCAAGGTATATTTAACACTGACAAAATAGAATTTAAAAATAGTTTCAGTTCTGGAAAAGAAATCCACTTGAAAGAATATGAAATTTGGGTTTGGGTTGGTTTTTCTTTTTTTCTTTTTCTTTTTTTTTTTTTTTTGCTGATGTCTTCCAAATATATGTTTGCTCTGGACTGAGATGATACAAATCTTGGTGGTTGCCATGCCTTCTCAAATGAAAATGAAGTCAGCAGTTTTGGACTGTGCCTGCAGGGAAAGCCCAGTGGAAGCAGACAAAATCTAGAGGTCAGCTAGATCCAGAGAGATCTAGCGGGGAACTTGGTTGTAGATAGTCTTGAAAGGGAGGTGGGAGAGGAAGGTGTCACAGTGCTTTGTATCATCATGTTGTCAGTGTAAAGTCTGAATTCGGAGCACAAATTTGAGCTTCATCTTCTGCTTTCCTGGCAATGCAGTCCCAAAAGGGAGGCATTGCTCCTTTCCACACACGTGCGTGTTGCTCACAAGAAATAGGTGGCCCCGGTTGTTTCCCAGCTGGGGTATATAAGAGAGCTGGCTACCATACTCTAGCTAATCTTCCATCTTTTTAATCTAAACTGTGAAGATATTTTCCTTATACGTTATTCTAAAACACTTTTCTTAGGCTTTTTTGCACTCTTACTGCAGATACTGAAGTTCCTGTACTTTCCTATCTGTGTAGCTGTGATGTATACCATCATTTGAATTTGATCCAAGGAGTTCAAGCTCTGTTTTATGTATCATTTGTTTGTACAAGTCAATATGTGCAAAATAGCCTTCTCCATCCTCAAGGAGAAAAATGGATCATGTACTTAGCTATGGATAAAGCCTCATTTTACAATTTCCTGGTCCCAAGAATTGCTTAACACTGCTGTAGGCATTCGTCTCGTCATAGCATTGCTGAGTGAGGAGTGAGCTCTGCGCGAGGCGGTTGTGATGACCTCGCTTGTGATCTCACCTTCAAGGGAAGAGTAAATCCCATCTCCAGACCGAAGGCGCGACTGCGGGTGACGCCAGTTTGGTGCATTTCCCCGAGCGCACTTCTCCAAGGCCCTTGGTGAACGGCAACTGCCCACCATGTGTTTTGCTAATAGAAAACACTTCTCTGAAATTCATTAGCTTGCACGCCCAGCCCTTGCACTGAACCAACGATCCCCTTCGTTCAAACGTACAATACAAAAAAGAACAACAGAAGACAGTAAAATCAGCCAGACCAAAAAAAAAAGGGGGGGGGAGGAATGTTCCAGTTCTGTCACTTAATAAAGCAGATGTATCAAAAAATGAAAGAGGGGGCGCACAAGTTTTTACAGGCTTTGGAGAATTTTGCTGCAATTTGCCAATAGATTTTGTAGGCTTTATGTTCACAAACACTCATCTATTCCCTGAAACACACGTATGTGCTTTGGCAACATATACATCACATGATATACACCTTACGCTGAGATTTTTGGGTGCTCTCTTTAATAAACATTAACAGCACCAGTATATAATGCCAGCTTTTGTACTGCCTTAAAATTATAGACATCATGGTGTACTGTTACATACTTTTGTTACTTCTTTCTATACAAAAGTCAAACATATTCTTAATGTTGTGATAAAACAGAAACAAAAAATTGTCCTTTATTACAGTCTTACAGAAATAAATAGGAACACGTTATTTAGGATTAAGCCCACAGATAATAGAACTTTTTAGGGATGTCATTGCTAAACACTGGATGTTGTTTTGAAATTCCTGTATTAATTCTCAGTCATTATTGCATTCTATACGTTACTGGAATTCACTGTACCTAATTTCTTGATGTGTCTTCTGTTATGTTACAGTAAAAAAAAATCCTTAAAACTTACTTTCTCCTTTAGCCTATCTGGTAGAATACTAACAAGTTTAGCAAGGTGAAACATAGTTGTTGGGGTTTTTTATATATGTTATTATTCCAAACACCTGGAATTTTAAGACAGAATGGGATCTTTTCAGTAGGTGTTTTTTAATGATTTATACAGAAAACTTTGCACTCAGGAAATCTCTTGAAGAAGACGTCAGAAGGAGAAAACCATTCTAATACAAAAAAAAGCTGCAGTGTTGATTTCGGGCTAACCTTCCTCTGAATTTTATGTATAGTCCAATATTCAGTAAAAAGTTTTAGCCCATGTGCATGCATATTTCCAATACCATTTCACCTATCCCACTTGGACCCCATATRTCCTATATGCAATTCGTATAGCCTGGCATCACAAAGTTGCACACATTCTTGCGTCTGTTCTGCCCTGACCATCTCTGTCAAGGAGGGAATGCCTCACAATTTAAGAAACACTGAAATTCAGTAAAATTTTTATGGCTACAGGATGGGGGGGAAAAAAAATCCTAGCATGGGGGTCTGACTTTCCATGTCAGTGTTGGAGGGAGTACTCTCATACATAAAATTAAACATGCTTCTGTCTTTGTAATGGGCTTGAAATGTCAGCGAATTGAAGGTTTTTCATAGAGGGGCTCTACCTGTAACGTTAGGCAGACAGACCGTGTGAGCGCGGCAGTGCGCTCAGGAGCCTGGTGCAGCAAACCCGTCTGCTGCCCCTTCAGACAGCTCCCTTTCCTCCTAAACCATTTGCCTATGTTGGATACTGCTGTTTTCTTTTTTGGCACTTATGCTTAGGACTTTATTCATTCATTATTATTATTTTTTGCAAAGGGAGCTTCTTGAACTTAAATTTTATCATCGTTTTAAGGAAAACAAGACACAAGCATTTCCATAACTTAAAACCACTGTACTTAAGATTATTTTTCATTCACTGTTTGTTTAGTTTTTTGTTGGCATTTTGCATGTTCAGGCCTGTTTTAGCAAGTAGAATGATAAATGTCCTGAATACAGGGGACAGTGGGTGCCTGAAAGCCATTTTGCAATAACCGCTTAGTTCTGATTCTAGCTTAGGACCCTACAAGAATTATTTTTTCCCCTTCAGTTACATTTCTCTAAACTGTACCTGTGGAAATAGCACAGATGCAAGGATTTGTAGTCAGATCTTGTTCTATAAATTTGTGATCCAAGCGATTTTGATACTTCGGCCCTAAGGAAAAAGCAAGAAAATTCAGAATAAATATTGTCACTGCACTTTTAATGCTTACGCTGTAAAGCCATGTCAGCTACCATGGCTATGCTGTGACACTTCAAGGTCTTCCAGAGCAAAGAGAAATGGATGCAGGCTGAAAGTCTTGTATTATTTTTATTATGTGTTTTCACTTAGGATAAATAGGGAAACTTTTCAGTGGTGGAGAACCAACCACACTGAAATCATAGGTACTGTTTTAAAGTACTCATGCAAACCTCAGGATCCCATTTTGCCATGACCGTGTGGCTGTGTGTGGTATTAGAGAAACAGAGCGTTGAAAGAGGATAATTACACACATAAGTTTGCTTATGTATGTGAAAACTGATTTGTGTTCATGGTTGTTATAACTGTTTCTCAGGCATAATATTTCACATCGAAACGGCTTTAGAAGCTAAGCTTTTGTCATATTGATGCAAAGTATGTGAATAATAACTAAAAATATATACAAATCCATTTTGTTTTCCTTTGATAAATTATATTCTATTCCCTCCTCATGAGATGATGTCACTATGTGTTTATGTATATAACATAGGAGCTTTTTAATGGAATGGTAAGTGTGAGAATTTGTCACGTGTTAGTGTAAGATAACTGTCTTCCTAGTTGTATCACAAGCACTGAGGGTGATCGAGCTTTGTAGGAATGGGTCTACGTTGAACCCAAACCTGCCATTTGTGTGTCATCTTTGGTCATTTAGGAAAGATCTACCAAGCGCCCGAAGAGAAGGTGATAGTCATTGGTTCATATGGATCAGAATATTTATTCTGTTCTCCTGAACTGAAAAATCTGTGCAGGTTAGATCTGTCCTGACTTCCCTCCTGCCTAGACATATAAAGTAGTACAATCTGAAATGAAGGATTCTGAACTCCAGCAAATATTTGCAATGAGCTTAAGGAGCTTTGAATTAGGTCATGTGGAAACTATCATGTGAATAACAGCCAAATCTTCATGATGTTTACTGTTTAATAACAAAAATGTAGTTCACTTTACGGTTAAAATACCAGAATCCAAACCAGTCTGCAACCTGGTTTGGATAATCTGATAACTTTGAAACATAAATTTTATTTGTTCAAAAACTGCACTTGAGCACGTTCGCCTATGGGGTTTACATAAAAAAGGCTGTGTCTACATTAGCAAGTAATACGGTGCAAGAGGGAGCAGATCAGCAGATGGACGGAGCGAGTGCGAAGGCTCCTAGACCTCCCCTGTCAGCAATTTGTGGGTTTTTACTTTGGACTGCACCCCACACTGGGGCTTGTAGCTGTCTGAAGGTTTCCCAAGTCCCACTGTAGGTGTGCACCTGAGGCACAACAGCCGCTCGGGCTTCACCTGTGAGCTCCCTGTGTCCCAACACTGCGCCGGGAGCCGGACCCGGCACTGTGAGCAGGGATCCTTGCAGGGTTCCCTTCAAGGCTGCATTGCTGCTCCAAACCAAAATGCTAATGTAAGCATTTTGTAAGGTTTTCATTTCAAAAATACTTTCATCTTCTTTTTTGATTTGACAGCTTTTCACGAGCCCAGGGAGCCAGTTAGAATTAATCTTGTATTGTTTCCAAAGAAACTGAGCATCTTGAGGTTGGAATCATGCACTGTTTTCAGTATGGAAATGCCTAGTGTGTTGTGGGTCTAACAGGAAACAAATAACAAAAAATATTAATCATGGTGGGAGAAAAGTCCCCAGAGCATACAAGCATTGTTCTGCTCCCGAAAGTCACTTAGCTGGAACAGAGGTAAGAGAAAAAACAAACAGATGTTTGTCGGAATGATTAAAAAGCCCAGCTCTTCTCCACTTCTCTATGCATGCTCTCACAATCACATTTTGTTATAATCTCCGATACTAATAATTTTATGGGGATCGTATTAGCCTTCCTGACTATCACTTTTTCTCCTTTGCTGCAATCTATTAAAAATTGTATCTAGCTGCCTGTTACATATACCATGTCCCATAACTCTGCGAATTTCTCCTTTATTAACATATCAAATTCAAACTCACTGTTTTCCTGTCAGCTAGTAAGACTGATTTCCCACCTTTAAGACTTTTGGTAGGTATCTCAGCTGTACCCTTGTAGTAAGCACTATACAAGTCACCTCTCTTTCCCCGTGCGGGACTGTAACAGGTAGCTGGGGACACAGGCATTTGCCTGGGGTGTGGTAGGTGCAACTTGCCACAGGTTTGCTGTGCAATTTGAGGTCAGCTGTTTTTTTTGTGACCTTGTCTTATTTATCTGCATTTTCCTATCTTTAAAATGCGGCACTTTGCTGAAGTTGCGAGGACGTGTGTATTAAGGATACGTTCCAGCACAGTGTGTAGGAGCCAAATAAGCGCACGAGTATAAGGTCGCCCTCGGCTGCTCTGAGTTGTGTGGAGCTTGATTTCTGCAGCCGTCCCTGCCTCTCCAGCGTGCCCTGTGTCACCAGGTCAGAGCGGAGGGGCAGGGGCAGTACTATACACCAAAATATATTCCATGGGCTCTCCACGGCTGGGTGAGCTTCAGCTGCTTTTCTACGGCAGAGCGGTGCGAAAGGGTCAGGTTGGGATGGGGCATCGTTAGCTCTTTGCGCTGTGGTGAGTGCAGGATGCTGCTGCAGCGTCTGCATATGGAGTGTGCCCTAGCCCTGTTATGTTTAATTTACGATCCTCAACATCTTTCATGGGAGAGTAAGGATTCCCCTTTCTCTTCTCCTAAAGCCTTCACTTTAAAGCGTTTTTTGCCAAAGAGAAGCCCCAGACAAAGCAGAAGAACGGGCTCTGTGCAGCCGAGCCGTGGCCCACAGAGTTGCCACCACACAGCAATAACGAGGCCTCAAGTTCAGAGAYGCAGAAGCGAGTGTTTCCAGTTGCAGAATATTGCAGTCCTGCCACTTGGCCACTGGCCCGTTCCTGGGCTGTTTTCATTTGTGCTGAATGTCTGAAGAATATGAGGATGTCTATTCCAGTTTTTTCTGAGTGAGCAAGTTCTGCCTGTGGGGCTTCACTGAGGTTAAGTACATCTTTACTTTTTATTCTGTAATTAGTGGAGAAGGGCTCTGGTAATAAAAGAAGAGAAAGAAAGAGAAAAGGACTGAGCAGTGCATTGTTCACATGGATTAGAGGTTTTCCTTGGCAAGGTTCCTGAAGCGTGACGTGTCCTTGCATCACAGGTGTTTTCCCAGAGCATTTCAGCTGTCGAGACAAGATGTAATGGCACCAGCTCATCTGTGTGAYCCTTCATGCTGGAGTAGGGCCAACATTTTGCTTAGCCGCAAAATAACTTGCTCAGCAAAAAAGCCCGCTAAACTCTCAATTGTTTTCAATTGCAGACATCCTTGGGGCCAGGATTATTCTGATTTTGACTGCCAGAGTTCATTCCATCATCACAGAAAACATAATCCTATAGCTCAGGTCCAAGACAGAGGGAGAAGATCCAGAGTCTGCTCTGAGATTTGTCTTTGAGTCACCTTTATCTTTAGCTTCTCCCCTGCAGGACAACTACTGAGCTCTTTCCTCTCTCTCACTTTTTTTTTTTTTTTTTTAATCAAATCTGCTGAGACTGTGACCTTCTGGGACAGGGAGTGTCTTGATAGAACCTACTATTGGATAAGGTTTGTATTGTTTGGGTCTGACATACCACTCTAATAGCAATAATAGAACAATAAACAAACTGTAAAAATGGGGACAGTAATGAAAACTGTTGGGGCTTATAATACTTCTGTAAAAGTCTCTAAAATCCTTGAACATAATTTTCTGTGGAAACCTGTATCATGCTGGGAATACTATCTCTGGTCTGCAGAGGCAGGAAAAGGATAATTATACTGATATAGTGCAGGATAATAATATTGTATTATTATAACTAAAACAAGCACTTTTTGATTTGCTCATTGCCTCTGGAAGCTGGAAACAAAGTAAAACACTCTCCTCTATTGTTGAACAGAACCTTTTATAAAAGCCTGACACATTAATAACTGTTTTGCAACTCTATTCCAAAAATTACATCACTCAACAGTACATATTTATGCATATAAATTTAATCTGATTAGAGTGATGAACTGGTTTAGTGATGATTGCATAGTTTATCAATTATTTGCAACTGATAATCTGATGTTGAAACAATCTTGCATGAGTCCCAGGGTGGGTGTTTTTTTTTTCTGTGAAATTTTCACAGCTCAATATCTTTAATAAATGCATGTTTACTGCCAAGTGAAAGATGGTTTGGGCATAATCTTTTATGAAACAACAGAGGAAGTCACAACAGCCTTTAATAACAGAGACTGACAGACCTCTGTGTTGCCTGAAACAGAAAGCTTTTGCAGAAAGTCAGTATTACTGTTTTCAAGGGGCTGATTTTTTATTGTTTTTATTTTGTGGTCTTTGACATTTGACAACTATAAAGAGCTATGGTTGCCATTTCCACTATTCAGTTATATGTTCATCTATAATATGCTCATCCAAATCATGTAGAGAACAAAAGCAYGATTTGATAATGTTTATTCTAAAAGAAGTGTTTGTAGCAATTTAAACAAGGGGTGATGGGAAGCACCTGATGAAAGACTTGCCTTGCCCCAGAGAAGCTCTGTTGTTGAAGGCTGGCTAAACAGTGTGAACTCTGCCAGCAGCTAGCTGCCCTGTCCAGGAAATGGTCAAGGAGAGCTGCTTTGGGAGAGCTGCGCTGGGCTGTGCTACACCAGGCTTTTGGTGGAGCGGAGCTTGGGTGAGCCCAGCCTGGTCACACCAGCAGAGCTTGACCCCACTCTGCAGTCTGTGACAAGTGGTTGGGAGTTCCTGTCTTCTGTTCGATGAACGTGGAAATCTGAACAATTAATTAAGACCTGAAACTGCAAATATATGTGAAATCTTAGCCTGCAAAGTTTTCCTGCTGGCTTCAGGGGGGTGGCTTCCGAAGGAAACATGATAGCAGTGCACATACTTATATTATTAGGACACTTAGCCTTTAATGAATAATGTATGGCAGCCCTAGAGCGATAATAAATTCCATGTCACTACTTGCCCAGTGTGCTACAGATAACACATAATTGCAGCATAGAGGGGAAACAATGCTTTGATACTGGCTTCAGCCCTTTGAATTCTGCATTGTCCCCCTAAAAGTAAGTAAGGTTTATCAGTAGGTATATATGTAAGCAGGAGAATGAAATGACAAACTAAAATCTCCTTCACCTATATGTTTTAACAGTATTTGGCATGTTCCTGGCGAACTAATAGTTAAGTCAATATCTTTCCTCTGCCACATCTTACATAACCTAAATGATGTCATTAGTAGTGCTGCTTGTGGAGGAAGAATTTGCAGAAGCGTACATTTAAATCGAGTGGATTCATAGGGCTGATCAGACAGCATGACTCTGCCCTGAGATTGGAAGATAAAAGTAAAGGAAAGAATAGCTCAATAAGAGTTTATTTTACTTTAAAGTGACAAAGAGTAGCAACTCTCCTGGGARACTGTAATAAATTCTCCTGCAATACTACAATGTTATGTCAGTCAAAAGCATCTAGGAGGACAAGGCAACCCTGGGAGCTCATCTCAGTAGATATGAAAAAACTCAAGAGCTGGCAATGTAAGGCCTATGTGCAGACATCCACTTAGCTGCTGCTGGGGAAATATCCTCTAGAGTTTGGCAGCTGGCCCTGAGATGCTGTCCAAGTTTAAGACAAAATTTACCACTGGAGTGAGGCTGGTTGCCAGATGGATCAGCCCCTCCAAACTGAGCTCAGACTTTCTGACGTCTCTCCCTTCTTCCTGTGCTTAGCTAAGAGCTGTTCCTGGGACCGTGTTGAAGGACCCATTAGCTTGGAAATTGAATACGAAGAGTATATTTGTTCAGCAGGCAGAAGTGTGCAGTTCCAGAGCATCACTGTGCCTTTACTGGACCTGGCTCCTTGGCAGAAGGTGGTAAGATCTTGGCATTGCATATCATGTAGCACCTGAAATGCAAACTGCATTCCTATACACTTAATATCAAAATAATTGCCATCTAATATTCAAGGATATTGAAGCCACAATATATTCTCTATATTATTGGCGATGATATATTATTCTAATGGAGTGCTAATACAATATCTTTTTTATAGATAGATAGATACATATATATATGTATATATATAATCATTGTTGGAATTACTAAGCATTACACAGTTACTTATAATATTCTGACAGTAGAGGATGGTCAGTGAGGATCATTCTGCAGAACAAGGAGGAAAGGGAAAAGAAAAGTCATCTCCCTCCCTTTTAAAGAAAGTGCTTTGGGATCAGACACATAATCACACCCTTTACTTTTAAAGCTCTATCTTGTTTGAAAGAAACATGCAAAACCGAATGCATACTACTCATTTTCTCTTTCCAGAAGGGAGAGTTGACACTCCTGGGATTTCAGTCTGTGGCAAGGTTATTGTAACCCTGAGGCTTAAACCACAAAGCCATTGATACACTTTGGTCTGCTGGGCAGCTACACTGGCACAGCAGGCACTTTGCAGCCGAGGAGAATTACCATGATATGGCTTCTCCTGTTATTTCTGTTGTTTATGAAAGCAGCTGGTATTACTCCGCATGTCCTGGGMTAGGATTTGGATCTTGGCATGCATTTTATTTCTAGTGCTCCTAGAAGCTTGCAATGCATGCAGACCCCTGCACATTTTGTGATGTATTTCGAATGGCATCTCTCCTACATTGCTGCACACTGCAAGCTTGCAACAGAAACACACCAGCAGTACTTGCTTCCAGCAGCCTTCTTTCTTTCCTGCGAGAAGGCAGGGACAGAGCTGTGGCGATGAGCTTGTGAGGATGAGCAGGTCCCTCCCTCTTCTTGGAAACAGAGGCTGACAGGAGCGCCCTGTCTCGGTCCGGGGGGGACATTGCTGCAACGTCAGTCACAGGCACTTCTCCCAGTTCTGCCAGTACTCGTTCTGTGGCGCTGATCTGTCTGCTGAGGGACAGTGGACTGAGACCAGAAATAAAGCCTCATTTCTTCCCTTCTGGTTGACACACAAGTCCCTGGAGCATCTGCATGCTCCTGCAGCACTGAAGTGCAACAGGTGAGCCACACAGCACAGCTGTGCCTCTGAATTCAATTTAAACAAGCAAACAGACATTTCTGTACTCAACACTTCCATTTTGCCTTGAGCTGCAAGTTTTAACAGCTCATGCGCAATTAACTTGCTTCAGAACAAGAAGTTTGAAGTGAAGCTGATCTAATCACAGGTTAATTTGCAGCAGGCTTTGAGATTTCTGTGCAGCCAGGCACAGCCAGGTTGCTCCATCATCATGAGGAATAAATTATCTTGCAAGCTAAGAGCGAATTCAGAAATCTGCTGATACATTTCTTCCAATATTCAAAGTAGACATAGATACGAGAGCCGTTTTCAAACCATACTCCTCTTTGGCTGTGATAGAAAGCAAATACCCTTCAACTTGATACTGAAAGGGGAGTTGTCAGGGCTTTATACGTAAAGTACTAATTCTGTAATTGCGTGCRAAAAGAAAGGCATATATCTGCAATTACGTTTCCAGGATAAAAGCCTCATGTTTTGGAAGTTTATCTTGACATACCTAGGCGGTATTATTTTGTAAGAAATTGAGGAGGAAGTCCCAGAGGGAGTACTAGGAGATGCTTTGAGTGGGAACGCAGCTTTCTATTACAACCAGCCAACGCCAGTGACCGTAGTGCTGTGGTGAAGGCAGTCATAACTCTGTCTTCCTTGTAAAGCTCCTCTCTCTCTGGTCAATCCAGAGGCCAGAGGCTGTGATTAGTCATTCACACTGTCTTTCATCCCAGGTCCAAGTCAAATTTGATCCACAGTATTAAATTTGTCTGTATTCTTACCCAGTCAGATATTTGAAGCAGGCAATAGGCATCATGCCAGGAAGGAGAAGGAACCAATCTCTTGAGATTGAAGTCTGATGGAGAGGAACAAAACAAAGAAAACTAAAATTAAAGCTTTTTCATCTGCTTTCTTTATAACAAACCATGAAATATCATTGCGCTCACTCACTCACTTCTGATCGCAGTTGGCTTGTACAGCTATTGTAGGTTAAGATAAGTTATTTTAAGTAAGAATTTAAATTTGGCAGATAATAATAAACTATGATTGCACAGAAAAGGCCTTCAAGCATGTTTACATTTCATGTCGTCTTCTGCACCTGACTACCACTTCTGACACTGCTTGGAAAGGTCAATATAGAGAAATTAATCTTCTGGACTATTCTGAGATAAAATAAGTTTAATAACTTTGAAATATAAATACAGATGAGTTTGGTTTGTTTTTCTTTCATGGACATAAAAACTATCTAATGGACACAAAACAAAAACTATCTAACATATTAGCATAGCTAAAGAAGAATACTAGATAAGGAATATTGTGTCAAATTCTGTTGGTATAACTAATGTCAGTAGTACAGTAAGTATGGCAAAGTGAGATTTGGAATGGGATTTGTTAAAAATAAATAAATAAATAAATTCACTCTTCCTTGTAGCCACCATAAAAAGCTGTTGGAGGATGATGAAATAAATTAAAGAGTATCCCTTGACAACTTTAACAGAAGAGCCAAAAGCTGTAACTCTCTACTGCTACTGCAAAGATTTTGCCCACACGGCTACCATGGACTTAAGTCAGACCCGCCGTGTGAGCGTTCACTTAAGTGACTGCTGCATAATTTAACCCAAGATATTCAACCACAAATAAAACCACCCCCAGGTCAAACCACGCTGGGACGCCATGGGGCACGAGCGATGCTGTAGGTCTCAGCAGGCACGCTGCAAGACGAGYGGTTTTACAGGGAGTGCCTTTTCCTCAGCGTGTTTGAAGTGATGCAGCTGCTGTTGCAGAGGAGCAGAGACTATGAAGACCAAGAAATCAGAGAAGTTTAGGCCCTGGTAAATGTCTTGTGTGTGCAGCTCTGTATCACAAGGGATCCAAGGAAAGAAGCGCAAGCTGTATTTTAGTGGTAGCTGTAAGGGTTTCTCAGCAGAGCGCACTCGCTGCCAGCGTTAGGTAGCCTGAGAGGTCGGGCCGTCCCCAGGCGCTGCGGTCTTCCCGCTCTGCTTTCCGCAGGAAATTGGGTTAGTCGCTTGGCACATCGTTTCCAGGGGCATCCTTTGGCATCCCCACACAGGGGACACTTACTGCTCGGCATATGCAAGCAATTCTTTATGCTGTGTAGGTTTTAGGTGACTAGTCCTAAATTTAACTATCATCCCTGACTGCTGTAGTAAACAGCAACATTTTTAAATATTAACTTCTTAATAAAAAAAAAACTTAACTAAGATTTTTTGACTAGCCTGGAGGGACAAACTGTCACCATAAAAGGGAGACTGTCACAAATCTCTCTAGTGAGGAAAGAGAAAGTGGATGGATTTTGTCTTGGGATTTTGAAACGCATTCGCACCAGGGTAATTGTCGTGAACTGATCTGAGCTACTTTATCTTAGACTAAGAGTGAACCTGACCCCAATGTGTTTTGCTTCCAAGGAAGGAGAGTGTAGGAGTGATTAAGTACCCAAGATTTCTTGTGAATCAGGTTAAAGTTAAAGATATCGCTTCTATATAATGAGTTATGTGGCTCATTTTGCAGACATACAGCTCATTCTCCATGTTTTATGTCATGGAAAATGTAGTTTGTAACTGTGTTGTGAAGCAAGATGTTTGTGATTATGAACACAATTTACTCAGATTACATCAGTTTTTCTTTTAAAAAAAAAGTAATTGGGAGCTAATATAGTAGCTTCTGGTTAGGGACAGTGAAGATTGTTTTTTATATTTTTATATATATATATATGTATATTTATAAAGGTGTGTACATGTGTATACCCATATGTATATGTGAATATATATGTGTAACATTCCCAGACAGCAGGATATAGGTGGCTCTTTCTAAGCCCAAAGAGCTAGATGTATATCCTGAAGGCAAGCAAGTTTGAGGAGATTATTGGTATGTAGGTTTTGCAAGACTGGGAAAGTGCTCTGCAGTACAATCAGTTAGTACAAAATACTTAAAAGAATTAGGTTGTTTAAACCACAGCAACGTCTCTGTAGATTTCTTAGTGAAAGGTATGATTTCAGGATTTTCCATGTGTCATTCTGAAGCCCAAATGAGCCCATAGAGGGCTGCTAATGAAACGGATCCCATTTTCCTGGAAAAGCCAGTTCCAGAAATGCTCAACGCTGCAGAAGCCAACGTTGCTGTCAGGAGGATCATGAAGTAGGAAATATTTATTTGTAAGCATAACCAAGTTTTATTTGCAGCAGGAGGGCTGCTGTGGGGGTTAGGGAGGATGGCAGGATACGGCTCTTCCCAAGTTTGGAGTTTGCTGTGTGGTTAGACGATGAGTGAAAGGCATTGCCTGTGGCTAATTCTTGCAGATGCAGCATCCCAGGGCCGCCATAGCCTCCTTTCTCGCTCTGTGCCTGACAGCGATGGGCAGAAGTGCCCCATTTTCAGCTCAGAAACAGGCCAGGTGAGCCCGGAGTGCTAAGCAGTGGCCTGGGCTGCAGCGCCCGCGTCCTGCTTATGCGTCTGCGCATTTGCTCGCAGCCGCCTGCCCCAGGGAGCTGGTGGGCAGCCGGGGCGAGAGCCCTAGGGCTATCCGAAACGGGCCAGAAGGATCCAAACTCCCTGACCCTGCACAAGGAGCCTAGAAATCTCACAGGAAAGACATCTGCTGTGTCTCATCACCTTGAGTTGCTGCAGAAACCCCAGAGGAGCCTCAGAGATTTGGCAAAAAAAGGTAAATAACACACAGCCAAGCACGTTAGAACTGCAATGCAATGTTTGGCCTGGAGATAGGGAAAGGAGTCAGAGGGAAGATGCATTATTTTGTCAGACCCGCTTCACCTCTCTCTGTGTAAATCTTAAGCAAGTATTTGCTATTCTGGAAACTGGGAAACTGTCAGTATCTTGAGTGTTAGCCGTCTTCTCCTTTTTATGCTGGTGAAGCACGCAGCCACAAACAAAAGGTTTGTTGTTTGGATTACTCTAGCAACAAGTAGTATTTCAACCCACACTAGTGAACTTCAGTGCGGACCTTTGTTTTCCAAACAAGTCCCACTGCTGCGTGAGCTATAAGAAGATCCTAAATAAATGAAGACAGTAGTGGTACTTTATCCTGTTTTCAGGATATGCAACCTAGCTGATTATCATGCAGAATATCCATCCTAACAAGCTGTTAAGGAATGTGTTAAGACTGAGCCCTAGATCTAAAGTCATTTGACTTTTTCAGTCCTATTTTTGATAAGACACTTGGTGCATTTTGATCACGAAGTATTGTCCTTGCACTGTTTAAGTAAGCACAAGACTCAAGACAGCGAGGTGAAATCAAAACACAAAATTGCAGTCTGAATGATTAACTGAAGTAAATCCATGGTTCTGTTCCTTTCCATAAAGTCACTTCAGTTTAATACTGAATAAAATGTTTCCATAGCTTTATATCTTTTCTCCAAATGTGGTTAAAATGTACAAGAGAGATGACACTAAAAATTAGACTTGTACTACCCTCAATATTTTCTTATAAAAATAGTTGTTATAAGTATCCTTAAGCCTGGCTGGGTTTAGTAGTAGATTTATGAATGTCTTTTCACAGAAATATCTGAACAAAGATTCAGCTTATATTTCACATATTTAAGTTTAAGAGTATTATATCAGTCATCACAAAGCTCTTTGCAGGTAATCAAAAGGAAGTAAAGAACTACTGAGCAATGAAAGAGTTTTGTTCTTCTAGGACCAATAATTTTCACAATTAAATCACATTTAATTGCAAGTTTAGAAAAAAAAAACCAAAAAAACCTTCCTTTACAAAAATGAGAACAGCAAACACAAATACCAGATGATTTTGTGTTATACTTTGAACAGACTTAATGGAGAAAACATTGTGTAGCAAATTTGTATTTAATTCCCATTTTTTTGTAATAATAAGGGAGTCAGTGTTAGGATCATGGCTTGACTGATCAAACAAGAACAACTGGAAAAGTTTTTTGGCAAGATTACTCTAGGAACTTGGCCTGTGTACAGTGAAAATACACTACAGATGTATAAATTATGCAGGTTGGGACAGTGCTGGTCAAAACCTTCCATACTGGAGTCATGTGGGAAAGAAAGTCTAGACATCACAGATTAACTTACTTTGTCTGAAATCATGCAATCTAGAAATTGCCTAAAACCACATCTGCACAAGTACACATACAGAATTCTGTAACAAATTACGTTAATTAACTAGATTTTCAAAGAGAGCACAACCAAAGGATTTTAGCCAATTGGCTCTGTTGGTAAAGCTTACGTATACTCTTAGTTATAGCATGTATTGCTTTTTAAGCAAGCAACAAATTAAGCCGACCAGATTGGCAAAAAGAAACCCTTACATTTTGTTACAGAAAGTAGATTGCAATCAAGTGTAAATTGTTAAGGTTCTACATTTTCATAGCTGCAAATAAACTGCATCAAACAAGAATCCAACTTCCTTAAATGTTTATTTATCACACAAGGCCAAATCAAAATAGTTTGATTTATTTACTAATTTGAGTCAAGCACATAGACAAGATTTTCTGATGGGGAAGCAAAGTCAGGGTGGGAAAGGAATAATGCAGGAATCTTCATTCTTGGGAAAGATAGGGAACTGTATGCACTATTGTCATTTGTGGAAAGCAGGAAAAATAGGGAGAACAGAGCAAGAACTCCCAAATCTGCCCAAAACTCCTTTGTTTCTATCTATGCTATACGTCAGCCTAGGAAAAATTTTACCTGGACAGCCAAGAAGTGGATTACATTTGGACTTCACCGAAGAGCCACATACGGACAGCAACGCTGAAATGGCTTGGTCAGCAGTCAGCCTGAGAGTACTACAGATGGGAACTATGCCAATATTAGCTGTATTACAATGCAGCTACTTAGGAGGATCAGAACAATTTTTCCAGGCACCACCTGTTTGTGTCCTTCTGGGTCAAGACATCTCTCCTTGCCTTTAGCATGCAGATTCTCCACTCTGTCATGCTCAACATGGCATGCACATTGACAGCTTTATGTGTTAAAGTCAAACCTTTATTTGTGGTCTTGTCTCGCTTCTTGCAACCAGTGGTGATGTTTCCCACTGCCATTTCTCCTTTCCAAAACTGTTTGCTTCCTTCTGTCCCACGAAGTGCTCCTCAGCTGCAGCTCGAATGGCCTGAGCCACGCTAAGCCATCCGCTGTCAGCCGCTGCTGCAGTGGGCAAAATAAGTTTGGATGGCACAGTCACCTGCTCAGCTACAATATCTTGTAGTAAGATTAAACCTGGGTTTTGAGAATAGTAGTAGCAGTTAGTTGCTTCTGGCCATGCTAAAATAGTTGTTCTCTGTTTTACTCAGGGCCGCGTTGTTCCTGCTCCGATGTGCAACCTTCTTAAGTGTGTCTGGGAAGGGGTGTCTATATTTACTCACATTGGCAGCTGTCTCAATATTGCTGTTCACTTCAGACCAGAAAAGATGGTTGCTACCAGTTCTTCTCAATGTTTCAGGTCCTAAATGGTTTTAGGCTTTAGCTATCCTGCTCAATAACACCTTTCTAATTACACTCCTCATGCCCTTAAAAAATGTCTTTTCTAATGCTACCAGTTGTCACAGCTCATGTTGAATTTGAGACAGCGGTTTCTTTGATCAAGTTGATGCAGCCTGTACCTAGCTTCCACTCCTCTGCAAACGCAAGAGCTCTCTCAGGTATGTATTAAACTTAAAATAAGTGACTTACCTAACTGTACCAACTACGTAAATAAGGATAACAGGCCATTACTGCCATCAGTTAAATCAGGCRTTTTAATTTTATGGTATAGATCTTCAGCTGTGATAATGTACATTTTGGCTCAGTATGGTTTCCTGGTGAAACTAGCCTAGGAAATAAGTGCAGTATGTTACTGGGAAAAGTCTTTAAATATTATGAAACAGCCTTAGTGTTCAGGTTGTTGATGCACCTGAAATGAAATGTTTCTTCAACCAAAAATGAAATATTTGTTAGACAGATTTTCATAGAAAATATTGAATAGTTACATTTTGATTCTAGTTTAATTGAAGCAGGGAGAAATTAACTTGCAAAATATCTTTAAGTGCCCAGTGGGAGACAATTTAGGATCTGAGTTTACATGTACTTGTATCTTCGAGGTGAAGTCCAGGTCTCCAAGTCAAGCAGCTGGAAAATAAGAAACACACAATTTATTAATTCCCGGTTGGTTTTCTGATTGGCTGCACCTCACCTCCACTTTCAGGCTCCTTCTGTACCTCGTGCATCTTGCCAGCCTGCAGGACACTGTTTCCCCTGAGCGACAGCGTTCGGCAGCATTAACTGCTCTCGTGTGTTGCCTGTGTCGCTCTGCTCTCTCCCTACGCCTTGGTAAAGCTGCTCCTCTCGAGCGCCACGACCGACCAGCCAGAACCATTCTGTGCCTGTCGGCCCCTGGACTTTTCACCTGCTCATCAAAATGAGTCCAATGAGCTCAGCAGGAACTGGGACCACACTTTTCATCAGCCTTCTGGTTCTCGGAAACCAGCCCCATAGTATGGGGCGGGGGGTAACTGCAKCACGTAATTCTTTTCATAAGCTGCTTAGTCGTCATTTCTGTATTATTTAAGTCTTTGGCCTGCAGAGTTTTTCCTAGGAGGATATTCCAGAACTTTTCGTCTTTGATGGCTCGTTTCCATCCAGTTTATATCTATTTACTATATGCATGTGTATGTATAGTTGTTTAGCTTAAATGGCTCTCATATGTTCCTAACGTTTAGCTCCTAGTATATTTACGGAAAGGAACTATATTGCTTCTCAGGCTTTATTTTACTAGGTTTAATGCAGCTAGTGTCTTCCAGTCTCCCCCATAAGACAGGCTTTTCTGTCACTGTACCTTTTTTATTTGAAATAATCTTTCTTTAACAGGAGATTTCTGTTAACTCACTTAGTCCCACTAATACTCTAACAATCACACTAATCCTTCTTTGTTTCTGTCCAAAACACCTTGGTTGAAATATTAGATTCCACTCTGATTCTTCCACAGCTGCATTACAGTGGTTTAGTTATCCCGTGATCAGTTAATATCCAAAGCTTTTTCTCCTCTTCTGCCATTTAATTTACTGAGTTCCAAGCTCAAGGCAGAAATTCTTGCTCGCAGTTCCAGAGTAATTGTTTTTGCCAAACTTCATCCTGTTTCTATTTCAGTGTGTAAGTGATAAATTCCTCCTGATCCTCCCTGTATTGATGCCTCCCAGTTTTAGGTCTCCATCATATTTCATTAATATTCTCTAGCTTTTTGTGCCAAAATCAGTAATGAAAATACTAAATAATGTTAGCTCTAAGACCAGTTCTTGAGGAACTCCATGAATTATATTCAGGATATTCTCTTTTTATTACAGCACAAGCACTTGTRGATCTGTTATTGCCCCTTAGCGACACTTAAATATTTCTGGAAAGAAACCTGTCTTGAATTATATAAGGTTTGCTGATGACTCCAGTGTAAGTAAGATTTTATCCCTAAAATTGTAAATTAAACATTTCCTTAAAATAATGAATAATAATATCCTAACAATACAATATTTTTTCTGAGGTGATCTAGACTGTATAACTATATTGAAGATATTTATAGGTGAAATCTGCCATCCTTGTAAGTTGGCATAGCTCCTGCAATGCATAATCTTTTTGCTGTGAATCTCAAAACTTTTCCAGTTTCCCAGCTCTGCTCAGTGCATGCAAGAGGTTTGTCAAGGATCGTGAAAAACGATAATGTTTGGATAATGTCAGTGGGGTTTGAATTTGAATTCTTGGGTCAACCAAAACGTAACTTAGCTTCAGATTCAAGGAGTATGAATTCATGAGAATTTCAGCTACCTGCCTGAAAATGAAAATGTGTGCTTCCTCCCTTCTCTATTCTTTGTGAACCAATACACACAGTAAAATGAAGTGGGTTTTGACATAGGTCTTTCTTGACACTTTTAATAAATGGGCATGCTACCTTCTGCTGAAATGAAGGAGTCACAGCAACGAACTTGACAGAAGCTGATCTGCCTCACCTTAGGAGAGAGAGGGAGCTCCTTGCCTTTCTTGGTGGATGAAGCACTTCAGTGCTGTGTCTTTCATATGTATATGAATAAATCATGAAAAAATAAGGCATGCTTTAGTACTTCCCAGAAAATCATTGATGTACTTTATGATATTAAAAATGTACATCAGTCTAGCTAAATGGGTCTATACTACATAAAGGTCTAGCCCAAATCTGAAATGTTACTTCTCCTTTCAGGAATGCAATAATGTTTGAGCTACTTATTCCATTTAATTCCAAAGGATGAACTGCCCTTAATACCCCTTTAATTCCAATTCACTATTTAAATTTTGGTTAAAGTTTTGGTTTCTGGCAAGTCAGTATTAGACAAGAATCTGCATGAACTGTGTCATCTAAGTTCAAAGACGTATATACAAGCTTGTGTTTTCTGATAATGCACATTGCTTTAATGGCAATTAGTACTATAGCACACTTGGGATCATGGGATAGTCATTACTGGCACCAAAAATGCATTTGTAAACCACAAGATCTTTGTATTATAGCTTCTCTGACTCACAGTATAATATTTTAGATGACAGTAATCAAAGAATGAAATATAGTGTAGCAGTCTTATCTGAGACATGCAATAACATTTGATAGTYGAGTAAATTGATCTGGCGGCTATACTCGCCTGTTTGTTTAAGGCAGCACACTGGGTGTAATTTGCACCCATTTAAGCACTTAGATTTGTAAGATAACGTTTTTTCTAAACATTTTTATTTAAAATTTTTTACCCTAACTGTATGAAGAAGAATAACAAAAAAGCCAAGTCAGAAATTGAAACCATCTGTATTTCGTAAGCTGAATTTTCCATGGATTTTATGGAATATCATAAAAGCCCTAAGCAAGCCCTAAATTCTCCTCAGGTTAGAAATATTAGAAATGGAAAACAGAAGTAACTGAGAAGCATGTGGATTTAGTTCAGCTCTAATCCTGAACAAATGATATCAGTGTCTCTAATCTAAAGACTTTCACCATTTACAGGCACCACTTTATGTGTGAGTATAATCTGATATTCAAGAAACAACTTATTTGTATGAACGTTGGATTCTTAGTAAGAAATTCACCATATGCAGACCAGCACAATGTTAGGCACCACTTAAATGGCATTTTGTCCTTAGAAATAGACTCAYAATTGGTGCCCAGGCCTTGAGCTGGCCCCAGACCAAGGATAAGTCTGGGCAGTGGGAGCAGAGCCAGCATGTGAATGTGCTTTAAGCAATAACTCTGGGAACAGACCAAAAAAAAAAAAACAAACAGATTACCTTTGAGGAGTGGTCTTGTAATAGACCTAGATGGTGTCTTACTGTGAGTGATGATTTAATCAAATCTGATTTCATGCAAAATTGTTCATAAGATAATTTGAGGTGTCTGTCTTTCACAGCCTGCGAGAGAAGGAGTGTAATTAAGATTATAAAACAGGATGATATGCCTTGGCAACTCCAGTAGCAAAGGGCCAGCCTCAGTGATCGGAAACTCCCCTCCAGAGCTCCCTGAGAAGCCTGGTTGCAAGCTTGCAGGAAATTATATTTTCCTTAGGTTTAGCCTGCATTAAATCAAACCAAATCCAAATTTTTTCTAGCAAAGCAGCTCTTCCAACTGCTCACTGGAATACTCATTCTTTTCCATTTTGTTGCAAATAAGTAACGGTCAGTCATAATGCCCAGATCTCCCAGATAACACCTGGGAATTAGTTGCCCTAACACTGGGGAACAGATTTTCCAGAGATCCATCAAACCTCACCTTGGTTTTAGTGAAACCGATACACTCCTAACAAAGCATTTCAGGCTCAGCTAATCAGTCTTTTATTGGGTATTTTTGGCCAGTTCTGTTCCTGTGTTCCTGTTTGTGTCTGAATTCCTGGCTGAGTTACTCTATGGCTAGCATAGCACAAGGTAGTTTTATTTATTTGAATTACAGGTACATCCAGAAGGCTCAGTCATGTCCACAAGCTTGTTGTGCGAGGCGCAACACAGTGCTAGAGACGGTCTCAGTCCCAGTAAGGTGAGGCCCCTGTACTCTCTGGTTGGGATATATTTCATCCCATATGGTCTCCTCATGCCTTCCCACTTGTAATCTAACTTTTTGCATTAGGACATGAGTTCCACGAGGATGAGATAACCGGTGTCTCTCACGACGTGTTTCTACCGCGGCTAGCTCGATAGGGTGCTGGGAAGCGCCTACGAGCTCTCACAAAGTAAAATACACCAAAGGAAGTGGCCTGCATGTGGTACAGAGCAAACCAGCGGCAGCGCTAGGGAAATGCCAGGGCAGGGGGAGGTGGGGATCCCTGGCAGTGCTGTCCCGGCTCACCCCGACCAGGCAGACGGGTGCTGGTCCCTTCCCACCTGCAAACCCCAGCGAGGTCCAGTGATAGTCTTCTACCATCCACTTGGCAATGCGTGGGTTCACACGAGCATCAAAGGGGCATGCAGCTGACTGTGCTAAGCAGTACATTTTGGCAGTCTGGGAAGAAGAACAGTTTTTCAGCACAGAAACTGGTAGGTATTGCTGACAGTGCACAGGCACAGGGAACTGTGCTTGCTTGGCACGCAACTTTGTGGTGCAAGATCTCCATCCTCGAACCAAGGAAGAAAGCCACCTATTTACAGATACAGAGAGAAACTGATGCACATGGCTGTAATCTGGGGAAAATATTAATTGTATCCTTGTTTTAGAGGAGAGAGAAGAGACTCAGCAGCATAGCCTCTATGCACAGTGATGTATATAGGGAAGCAGCTGGGAAGACGGAATGGGTGGAAAAGATAATGCCGTGATTTTCTGATTACTTTTAACTTGCCTTTGGGTGGCTTGCAGGGTGATAAGTGTCTTCCTGAAAATAGGTATTTAGGCAGATCTACATTCAAGTCAAGCACACACGTGAAGACCAGGAACTAGGCTACATTCTTTTTTATTTTTTATTTTTAATGAAAGCATCAAAATATCTTGATTTTAGCACATGGCCTCTGCTCTCTTTCTCCTCCACTGTCATTTTCATGTAGCAGTGAATGCAAAGATGAAAATGGTAGTGCCACTCCAACCTGAGTTATTAGTAGTATATAGCGATCAGCATGATCATTTTACAAAATGCAGTCAGCTGCTAGTAGGCCTTTATGATGTGGAAACCTTTCTCAGATCAGATCTGCCTAAGGCTAATGTAGCACTGGAAATGTTTTCACAACATGAAGGGCTGTCACAAAATTGCTAATCTGTATTAAAACCTTTACCATCTTCAAGATAATATTTTCTTTCTGTCTGACTTTTCTTAAAAAGCAAGAAGCTTAGCCATGGAATGTTAAAAATACATGATGCCATGGAATGTTAAAAATACAGTGAATGCAGTTTAGGTTAGACCCTGTGATTAAACTTAATTAGCTCCAGAGGAAGCTGTTTATACTGGTTAATTGCTGCAATCTGAAGACAGAATCAGTACCTTCCGACTGAGGCAAACTATAGCCAATTTCATACTCTGTCTAAAGAACAACAGAAAGAAGGTTAGGAGCATAATCATACCTCAGATGTGATTGCAAAAGCAGGCATTACTCTCACATCATAATTTTCTATATACTTTTGTAGAAAATTCAGTAATTAAAAGGTTTGTTCTTATTTTGCAAAAGATAAATTGATACATGTCTTTGCAGTACACAAAAACACCATAAAAATTAATAGCAACTTCGTAGGTCTTGATTTCATAATACAAAGAAGCTTGTGCTTAACTTAGAGCACTTTCTTGGAGTTAAACACTCAGATAACTGACTTGCTGAATGATGGGCCAGATCAGTAAAGAAAGAGATCATTTACAGACTCCGGAAATTCTACCATTAGCAACAGCTGGTAAACACAAATATAAAAAAAAWATTTTTGTAAGTACATTCGAATACAGCCTTTTAACTTTTTACAGAGCTGCTTCACATGTCAGACTTTCCAAAGGAAAGAGCGAGGCTAGATGAGCAAGTTTGCTAGACAGAAGTTCTACAGCTATATAAGGTTTAAAAAAAAACCCATTAAGCCGAATGAGGTTTGAATACTAATATTTTGCAGCTATGAATTAGGAAGAATTAATCAAGTTTTTTTGCACTGAATAGTGCAACCAGAGATTCTTTTATTCAAGAGGAAACTGGAAGGGATCTGACTGCCTCCGGCCCAGGGACAGGCACGCGGGGCAGCCTCTGCCCTTGTGCCCTGCACAGCACCTAAAGGAAACCTGCTCCGGAGCTCAGGTTGTTTTGCTTATCAACTTTGTGGAGCTCTGAAAGTACGTTTTCAAATGTAACAGCTCTGAAGCAGATCTTTCTGAAGCAGTTGCTTTCTGCAAATGCTGGGAACTGTTTAGACACATAATTAATGTAGTCTTGCACTTATGGAAATTTGGCCTTTCTGCTTCGGATGTTTTTGRCTAAGGGCGTGTGCTTGCTTCTTTTTTTTTAGGAAGGAATGGCTTGTTATTTATTACTGAGTGAAACAGCAAGTGCTATTAATATTGCAGTGCTGACAGAGAAAGCATTTTCCCAGTTTGCTGTTCTTTATTCTCTTTCCCTTGAAATGCTTGTTCTCTCTCCATAAACAGATGCAAATAGATCAAATGTTTCCTGCAAAATAAGGCAATCAGGACAAAGTAGCAATAGCAGGATTATCTTGCTGATGTACTACACATCTGCACAACGCAAAGCAAAAAATTTGCACCAAGAAGAGAATTTTCGGTGTAGAGTTGTTTCCTTGAACTCAATTTTATTTAATGTTATGCAGTATAAAGATGTCACATACCCAGTTTAAGGGGTGAATTGATAGCCTGGAAAGTTTTTTGACAACTGTGTCCACAGCCATAACATGTAATGCTAGTTTTGAGCTGAGACTTTTGAGTTATGAGCTACAAAGCCCTTTTGTGAATACTAGCTTCAGTGGTGCTACTCTGCCTAGCAAGTGAATGCTCTGGAGGAGACGGGGTTGCGATTTGGTGCCTAATTGGATCACTAGGTCTGCACACACTGAAATGGGCATAATCTCTGAATCTTAAGAAAAAATAAGGGTTTGGGGGATATACAGCTTTGAAGATTCCTTTGGCCAAAAGTCTGAAATTTGGAAGACAAGCCTGGGCATACCAAACAGTGCATTCTACATTTCAGGGCAAACTGAGTTCATGCCCCTTGAACAGCTGACCTTTAAAGAGAAAATGTTTTGCAATCCCTAACTAGCCAAGCTGCCACAACTGAGTCAGAGAGACATGCTGGGAAAGCTGAACAAGAGCGTTTCTCATTGCTGTGAGAAGAAGGATGGGATCCCAACCTGGTATCTTTAATTGATTTTTGTGCATAATGTCTAATGGAGAACTCTCCTTCCTAGTTCATGCTTTAAACACAGGGTTCTGTTGTCTAGAGGGTTTTTTTTCCTGATATGAAGAATAAAGGCAGATAATCTAGTTTCTATTCCTTCAGTTTATCCCTGCTTCTTATCCCAGGAGCACTGGAGGTGTGAAACTGTTAGAGGCTAACTGGAGCTGGACAAATACAGGCATGACAGTAACTGCAAGAAATAAATGAGACTAGACTGTTAGAGGGAAACGCTACTGTTAAAGTAAACTTGTGAGGCTATAATGAATTATATTTTGCAACCAGAACTCTAAAGCTTTATTCCTTGGTCACATGAGCGTGAAGCCACAGTACTATATTTCAAAACATTGGTCAGAGGCAAGAAATGTAAGAAAATCATTAAAGGAAGTATACTTTGGACTAAACTGTTAAACAAGATAGAGCAGTAGTTTCCTAAAAGAAAAAATACCTATGAAATGAAAAAGAAGCAGAAAGTTTCTCATCCACTGGAGAAATAAATAAAAGTCCTTCATTTCCGAGGTTGAGAAAAAGAATTAAAAATTTCTGAAGTCTGTCTAAAAAAGAACTGTTTTATAACAAATCATTTCGTATACACATTTTTCTGGGCAGAGACTGTCATTTTTTGTCCTGTTTGTCCAGAACTTATTGCTACAGGGTCTTAGTCACAAGCAGAGCTCATCAGTGAACAGTAAGTAAGAAACGGCACCAGGAGATGGTACACCAGGCTGTTTTTTCGCATTTCATGTACACAGCACTTGATGCATGTAGGACTCCAAGCGGTCTGGACTTCAGCTCTTTTTTATGCTGTGTAACAGTAACGCTGTGGTTATGCCAATGCAAAATCAGTGACGAGAGGGGACTCCGCACCCAGTCAGTAGATGATTGCAGTGTCAGAAGCTCTGTGGAAAAGACAAGAGGTACAGATACAGCAGAAGCGGCCAGCTCCTAACAGAGATAAATCCTAATGAGTTATATTTACGGGTTTCACAGAGACTGTTCTTTCTGAAACCACCAAATTCCTCCCTGAGAATCAGTCTCRTTATTTAAATGTACAGGATATTATGCTGAAATGAAGACATCTTAAGCTATTGTATTCATAATTGCTAGTGATCCATATATATAAGTGAAATATACTCGAGAAATAATCCTGTTTGGCTTCCTCAGCAGTGTATTGGAAAAAGCAAGTGTGCCAGTTTTTGGAAGTGGTCTCAGACCTTTCTGAGAGCCTGTTTAAAGCACAGTGAGGGACGCTTTTCAAATGTTAATGCTTAGAGCTGTTGCTAACAATTGCCTTGTTCCTCTCTGTCATTTTGTTTCAAAGAGCTTAAAAGCCAAAAGCTCTGGGGTTTTGACTGAAAAGGTTTTGGAGGTTTCAGGTTTTAAATGGCATGTTTCTGGCCCAATAAATTTTGTGGGAATTTTCTTTTGGATTACTCAGAACCCTGCTATAAACGGTTACAAACTTACCAGACTTAATTTTCGTCTGCCTGGTTCCTCACTGCGCACTCTCTGCAGAGGCTGCCTGGGCTTTTAGCACCTCAGCTTTGCTCCTGGGTCACTGATAACAACCCSCAATAAGGGAAGTCTCCACGTAGGCTACAGTTCCCGTGGCCTTTCAGCGCCTCTGTGGTACAAACTGTTCCAATTTTTTCTTCCACGGTGGCTGTGATTTAAAAAACAGACAGATACAAGACAAAGTGCTTAACCTTGCCCTTGTTATCATCCTCAAAGAATACTTCCAGTTTAGCTGATTTCAAACTAGGTGAGTCTTTTTTTTTTTTTCCTGCCCCGTACTGGGACAAACCTTGCTTTGGGTTTGAAAAGGCATTTCTAGCAATATTAATGTAAGCATAGCTGTGGTAGGTGATGCACCTGCTGTAAAGCCAGCTTCATAAATATTTACTTCACAGTATACAACCCACTGCAATCTGCAAAATCATCTGTGAAGCTAGGTAAATATTTGAACATTTATCTTGATCTGAGATGTGGCCACAAATAGCTACTTTCAATACCCAAGGCAACACACRTCTAGAAGCTATGCCTGTGTATGGCAACCTGGTACATCACAGCTGCTAGCAAAGACAGCCGTAATCCCAGGGATCTCCCCAGCATGGAGGTTGATTTATCTCTCAGTTATCAACTAATGGCTTTCAGGCTCCAAGGTTATCATTTTCATAGCTCTCCTGAGTACTAGGATTTGTACCTTCAGCAGGCAATCAGGCAGAAGGGCACACCTAGCTGCATTCTGACAGCAGTATTTTTTTTTTCTTTAAGCCTATGCACTTTTCCCTGATGCCTCCCAGTTCTCAGAAACAGCTAGATTCTTGCCACTGTGCCTATCATTTCAAAATGAAATACTGTGTTGCATTTCAGGCAGCACTCAGGATCACAGAGAAATTCTCCAGATTTACAGAAATATATAAGCAATTGAAGATAGTTTCCCACTGCTGTCTAGGAAAAGCAAGTGTTCAAGAAAAATACAGCAAGAATAGTGCAGCTTGGTGTTTGTTAGCTCATAACCTAGAAGAATCATATTGCTGATGTGCACTGTGCAGCTGAGATCCATAAAACTGAGGTCCTTTATTTTTCTAGAGTCATATGCTTAACTGTCCTAGAACAGATATCGTTATTAATGAGAATTAGAAAATAATGATTTAAGGAAGGTAAACAGGTAGATTTCCACTCTGGGGCAACATCTGTGTGCCACATGTTCATTGCTGTGTGGGAGAAAAGGACCAAGCAATTCAGAGGAGAAAATGTAAGATTGTGAAGGCACTAAATCACATCCCACTCTTGACTGAGAGCCGCTGTGTTTTTCTCTTGAATAAGTGCAGAGGGGAGGAGGGGACGAAGAAGGCCCTATGCAGATTATCATGCATCTTATTTTGCAGTGGCCGTTAGCAGTAAGCCTTATTCACATGAATGCTGACATAGGATTCACACTGAAAAGGCTTTCCAAACTAAACCCCAAGTGACATGGGGCACAGGTAAGAGAATGGGCTTTCAGGACTGCATTTTGATGTTGAAGTCTCAGTTCTGAAACTCCAGCTTTTCAACACCCCTATGTTTTGCCTGTTGTCCAGAGACATGTGGAAAAAGCATTGGTCAGGAACAAAAAAACCCTGATTCATCTTTTCCATAGGGTGGTACTCACAGGGGGGAATGCACCTCTCAGATGGGATGGTCAGTCCCTGTCTGGGGGTGATGGGAGTCTCCACTGCAAGGTCCTTGCAACAGCATCTTCAGCTGGATCAGGTGAGACTCCCCAGACTGCTGTTCTGCTGAATTTTTATATCCAGCTGGGCTGTGGTCCTACTTGACCACTCTAGCATATGCATGATCTGTTTCTACTGAATAGCTTAAACTATGAACAAAGCATCTCCTAACTATTTCAGCTATGTACAAAAGACTGTCCTATGTGAGCACTCCTGCATCTGCCGGAACAGTTTCTATTGAATATATAAAATTCTCTGTGTACGGTTTGGTCAATTCTGCAGCGAGAACTGCTTGGGGGAGCTGCTGGGACTGCCCAACTCTCCACCCAGGGTGTTAATCAACATGCTGAAGCACACAGATAGTGTTTAGCAGTTAGCAAATGCTCCYCACCTGGGGGGCTCCTGCAACACGACGTTGAATGCTTTGCTGTGAAGGTGGCTCCATTGTCCTGTCTATGCAGACAACTAGCTGGGGAGACCTTGGACCACCCCGGGAGCTGATGACTGAAGTGTGCTGGGTGCGCACACAGGCATGACCCTGACACCCAGCTACGCCTCAGTTACAGCCATAGAACAATTTTGAATTTCRTCCTTATATCACAATTATAATTTAAATTTCATGGATCTTGCCACAAGCCTTTCACAGAGCCTTGCTATGATAGTATTCATACAACAACTGAGATTTGGATTTGTTTATATTTTTTCTAAAACGGACTTTTTTCTGAATAGCTCTAGAACTGACTGGCTAAGATCATTCGTAAAGGCCTCAATTTCTTCAGCAAAGCAGTGAACTAAGTGTTGCAATTTAGGTCAGCGGGGACACCACTGTGCGGCTCAGTGCCGTGTACCAGTGCAGCCCCCGGGAGCTCCCGCGCTGCCAGAAGCGCATCTCCCCCATGGCAGCTCAGGCCCCCAGACGCCCTTGAAGCCAGCCAGCCACCAGGTCCAGGACTCATCCACAGTCCTCTATACTGTTGCACAGAGCAGGCAGGTAAGCGGAAAAGCTGCACCAGCAGCAAGGCTCTGTGTTGCATAGAGCACCGCGCCTGTGGGAGGCTTTTGGGGAGATGCCGGAAAGGCCTCAGGTGCGGTAGTCCTGTATCGCTCTAGCAACAGTAGAGTTGGCTGCTGCAGGCAGGGAGGCGAAAACGGCGGAAACCAGTGTTAGCACAAAGCTTGTGGCCACGCAGCAGGGACCGTATGTCTGCAGCTGGAGGGACCGGCCGGCCAGCTCGCACAGAGGTGTGCAACGGCTCGAGCAGCACGTGGGCCACAATCTCTCTCTCTATTTGACAGTATTTAGAGTGATGTTAGGGACACGGTGGCTTTGCGTTCTATTCTGATAGGAACAACGCACTGGAGTGCTTGTTTTCCATCTGCAACAGTTATCCATGCTTGTGCTACTTAAGAGCAGGATGTAGCTGCTAAAGAGCTGGCTCTGGTCTGYGAAGGCATTTGAGGCTTAGGTCAGCGTGGTCCAACCAGCTGCCTTGACCACAGGCTAGACCTGGCCTGCTGCCCTTCTCCTGGAAGGGACAAGGAGCAGCTGCTCCAGGGGCCCATGCAAACCAGGCTGCCGAAGGCTCCCCGCGGTGCCGGCCCCAGCTGCTGCCGAGTGGGAACGCCGGATCCGGACGGGCACAGGCAGCACTGCCAGTCCCTGGCACTGGGCACGGGAGACCAGTCCTTGGGCTTGGCTAGCACAGGTAAAAGGGTGTGGTTAAAATACAAAACTTGGGTGAAATGGAGGCCTGGGACAGCCACCTGCTGAGCCACACAGGCACTTCAGTCGTCAGCTCCCGAACTGTACTAAGCATGGTACCGCTTTTGTCTTTTCTTTCCCTTTTTTTTGCTGCAAAAGAAGAGACTCTGCTGCAGAGCATTTCTAGCTGTGTGCATGTCTAAGTAGTGGTGCAAGGAATGGATTAGTAGCAAGTGCTGTCTGAACATTTGCTTGACCTCAAATATTTTAGCAAAATAAAAGGGATTTCATTCAAACAGCTAGGAAAAGTTGATTTTAAATTTAGGAGATGTGTATGGTTTAAATATTTCATAGTAATGTCATGGCAGGAAGTAAGCCCTATTTTCTTTTCTGTTTTAAGCTTAATGGAAAGGATAAGAAAATATTTCAGCTGTACAGCTACTGCCACGACTCTAAGTGGTGCGCGGCACAGAGCAGCTGCGTCTGTGTGTGCTGCAATCCACAACATACATCCATACACACCCTTGGGGCAGAAGTCATAGATCTCCCAGGGTTACAAGGAATTACACTGCCATTATCCCATTGCCAAATATGGTCCACAAAAGTCAAAGTACACATAAAAAAAACCCCACTAACTAATCCTTGCAAAATCCAGTAAGGTAAAACATATGTACTGATATCTGTATTCTATAGGGGGATGAGTCAACAAAGGGAGAATGTGTCAGTGACTACATATAAAATAGTTTTAAAGCACCCAAACCTATAAATTCCTACTTCCAGTGCTGTAGCAGGACCAGGGCCTCCCCTGGACATGCTGGAGATTCCTCTTAAGGAATTAACCAGCCTCATACACACTAAGAGCAAACCAGATTTCCGTGATGAATATCCCAAATTGCACACCAGACATGGTTAGGTATTGATGACAAAATGAAAGATGATTGCAGAGTGTATTATGTTTCCAGAGTTGCACTCAGTCTGATCAAAGACACTGATTTAGAACTGGATTTAAAAACTGAGCAAGTGTGAGAACGCCCTGCAATGAGGTAGCTGCCTCTCTCCCCCACCTCGCTGAGTGCTGACCAGAGGCCGTGTATATGCTCTTTAGCTGAGTGCGAGCACTGCCTTGGATCTGACACAGCAGCAATGAGGAGAAATTAGGAGAGAAGGAAGAGAGGTATTATTGTTCCTATTTCAATATGCCTTTGACACTGCATGTTTGTATGGACTTTTAGGCTTTATAAAAAAGCTGGCCCAAGTACAGTAAGAACAAATCAAGCAAACAGTTATACAAAGCCTCAGTATTTCTGACCTGTGCCAGCACGGGAGCATCCAAGCTTGTATCCAGTGTGCCTTGGGATCCAACAGAGCTTTCAGCAAAGATCTGACACAGATTTTTTTCACTTCTGAGTAGTGCAAGTAGCAGCAACCCTAGATATTGGTTTCTTAGTAGATTATGTTACTGAAAGGTAATGTTTTAGTCATGTTAAATAGCTGTAAGCCTCAGAAGTTGTTCAATAATTAGAACTGTTCATCTTTTTCACCAGTATTTCCCTGAAAGAAAATGTTTAGTTAACTCTTACCATTACATGAATGAAAAAATACACTTTCCTGACATATATTCTCTTTGATTTTTACTAATTTGTAAGCATCTCTGTCTGCACTTGTCTTTAACTTTGAAGCTCTACTTTTTTGATTGTCTTCATAATCATTGTGAGAAAATGCTATTTCCACATGTTTTTCTGGCTTACACTTGTTTACATTTTGTTCTGATATGGTCATCTTCTAGCATTACATTTGATGTGGTGATAAAAAAAAATAGCTRTGATCATTTTGTGGGTTACACTTGAATTGATCGGTACAGCTTCAGAAGTATGAAGGCATTGGCAGTAAAGGGAGAAAAGGCCGAGATGTCTGGAAGGGACGTAAGTTCAACACATTTTCCAGACTGCCACTCAGGAGATCACCCATGGTGTTTTAAACTTGCTGGCTCACCTGGTTGACCAGCTGGTGAGGATGAACATATAGAAAACATCTGCTTCCTTAGGCCCTTGTCTTGTGAGGACTTAGCATATGCTGCACTTTCTGAACACAAGTAACCCTGCYGAGTTTAGTGGGACTGTGTATGTGAACAAAGTTAAATACAGACAGGAACGAGGCCTTAAGCTTTAGTTTGTCTAAGAGCACAGATGGGAAAGCAGGTCCATTTTTTTCTCTTTATGGACCCACAGGAATTATCATGTCATAATGCACTCCATCATCTTACTGCATGTGGGGATCAGCATTATTTTGGTGAGGCACATAAAATATATAAATGACAAATAGAAGGTAGTGATGACAGCTTTAGAAGAGCTCTTTGGGGTTGGGAATGTGTCCTGAGTTCCGTCCATGTCAGTCTGGGAACCACTGAAACACATCAGAAAGGGTCTTCTCACATGGCAAGCTGCACAGACAAAATACTGGTCTTTCCATTGTCGGTAGAAATTTCTCTTTGGCCTCCTCATGGCCAGGATTTAACCTTAAACAGTTCTAGTAGTTTTGATAGGCACTGCACATCCTTTTGCCAGATATCAGAATTCCCGTAGGTTCCTTCAGAAAAAGTACTASTGCTGTTGTCTATGTGCCCAAATACTGCTATGTGTTCCTCTCACAATGGCACGCTGCCCAAACTGCTGCCAGAGCACGGTGAAATCAGGATGCCCCCAGGTGGCACAACCTCGACCCATCGCAGACTCCCCAGGGTGCCTGTGTAGAGGGATGGCTGCATCCTTCGCAGAGAGGCTGAGGGCACCTTCGCCCTGCTAGGAGGTCGCAGCGCAGAGCGCCACCCTCGCGTTGCCGCCTGTCGCTCTCCTCCCTGCCGCCCTCGTTGTCAGGAGTCCAGCTGTCTCTCGCTGCGTTTCGCAGGCCRTGGCTGATTTACAGGCGATGAGTACTGAGGAACTCTTGCTTTGGATTTGTTGCAGTGCCATAGAAACATGTGCTGGCAGCTTGGAAAAGGTCTGGTTGCTACAGATGAAGAAAAGCCTGCTGTCAACCCCCCGCAAAGCCTGGTGTGAACCAGCTCTCCCTGAAGAGTCACCTTCAGCACCCAGGCTCTCAGACTTGGCAGCGGGAGTCTCCTGTCAACATCTGATCCAAGTGAGGAGAGGAGGTAGGACTGGAAATGCATTTCCTGTGCTTGCGCAATCTGTCACAGATCCCAGAGCTGCTGATGCTGATGGTAGTGCCCAGAAATATGAATTTGGGGAACCACTGAGGTCTACTACAATCTTGATGCATCTGGAAGGCATCTAAGAGATACAAGCCGTTTGCTTGCATCAGAACTAGTATCCATACTCAAAATATCCATATTCAAAATATTACTATATTCTGTTTATTAACTGCTATATACTAGCTACAACAAGCGGGATAAGTTTTTCTTCTTCATACGATCATACTTCACCGACAAACCCTTATGCTTCTAATAGACGTAGGGAATATTTTGAAAGAGAAGAACATTTTGTGCTATTCCAGGGGAGATGAGGCACATTTTCGTTCACTAGCACCATCCGCTTCCAACATATTTATTGCGGTAACATCTTGACAAAAAAGATGTTTGGTAACCAATGAAGTAACTTGGTAAATTGATGATCTCTGGAGGGATCACTGTGTTAGTCACTGGTGGGGTTTCACAATAGTTAAKTGTAAATACAGTAATAATTTCAGATTTCTCTATTTGGTGAAGAGATGAAAATGAAATTTTTAGGTAGCAGGAGAACAACAGAATTGAAGTGCTTTAGAGCATATAGTCTAGTCTCCAAATTAGCTTCAATTTATTTATTTTTTTTATCATTACAGTTGCACAAGTAAGGCAAAAAAGTGTTTTATTTGCATTAGTTAAGAAAATGTGTTTTATGCACTCAGTTGTTCTTAAATTGTATAGCTAATAGTCTGAAAATGTTTGATAACTGAAAACATTTGGAAATGCCAACACTTTTGTATGTACCAGCAGATATGAAATTCAGCTGAAAATCTGAACCAGAAGTATTTTTACCGTGATGATTTTTCTCATCCAACAGCTTTGTCATAAGGCTAAGCATCATATATTAGTAATTAGTTCCAAATAGCTAATGGTTAGAGAGAAGTGCTTGAAAGCATTATATAGGCCACGATTCATTTGATTAACAATAACAAATTCTGATTTGTAAATCATCTGGAATTACTACAGTGACCAATTACTACTCATATCTGGAAATGCCTAAGATTTCTGAAAATTTAAATTTCCAGAAACAAGTAGTGATCCCTGTATTATTCATTATGTTGATTCCCAGATGACTCACAGACCAAAAAATAAAAGGCTGTTCTCTGCAAGTAATTTGCAAGTAAGCCAAGTGCAAGTAAGCCAGCTACAATATAGAACAAAGTATTTCCAAGATTCATCTTTGACTCTGTCCCATTGAAGGCACAGGTAAAATTCCCATCACTTTCAGGAAGAGTTAGAGAAAACATTTTTAGAAAATACAGTCCTCAATCTCTATTTATGACTATCTTAGTTACTAAAATAATTGCTTTTCTCCATTTATGCTGAAGCAGCTTTGAACTCCTGATCCTTTTTTGGCACGGTAGCAGCAGCAACAGCAGCAAATGTCCAGACACCTTTTCCAGAAGTGTGCTCACATTCTTGACAGTGCATTATTAAGACTAAACTGATGCCTTTTGGAATAAAGGAGGGGGAAATAATGCTGATGAATGGAATGGGACAAAGAGAAGATTTTCTAAGCTGCCAATAATATGATTTAACTGATTGACACTGAGTTAGTGGTCCTAGCTGCCATTTATACCTTACAAGTCCTCCCGAAAGCAGTAGAATAGCACTCATTGCTCACTTACTTAATAGAAAATCCTGCATATATGTTTGCGAAAATATGAGAAACTATCACAAGTGCTTGATCTTGCAGCCCAAGTAGTCCAACTGAGGTCAGGGAGAAGAAGAAAGTTTGATTAGTTCTGATGTATTTTTGTGTGTATTTCAGGTAGTTCCTGCATCTCAGCAGACTTCTGTGTTAGTTCAAATTCCTCAGTTTCACAAGCAACCTAAAGATTACAAACTACCATCTATGATTTTACTGAAATTAATGTTAGAGAACTTGGCCTAACACTTCGTAGTTTGGGTCAGTTCTAATGTGTAATGTAGTTTTGAAAATCAGCAATAGGAGAACATGAGCAAAATCTTGTTCTTCGAAATGCATAAAAACATATAGGTACATTTAATGGCAATGTCTCTTATTTGCAGTGTGAGTGACAAATCCTCAGAATTGGACCTGACACAGAGGCCTGACCCTGCATCATCGTCAAAATGCCATTAGTTGGTGCAACAAAGGCCAAGCTCATCTCAAAATTCCCCACCATATTCTGCATAAATTGCTTCGTGAGGTAAGTGTGAAGATAAGTAGAAAATGGGAGAAACTGTACAGTTTTGTTACCTAAAAAAACTTTGCTGCTATTCCAAGTGTTTTTATCTGTGGTAAACTACTCCTTTGCTGAATTTACATTCAAATGTCTGGCACAAGAAGGGGTTAAGAAAACTCAGGCTGGCTCATCCCTGGCCACCATTCTGCATGCAGACTTTCCACAGAAAGGGAGTGATTTTGAAGTGCAATTCCATACCACGACAGCAGCATAACCTGCAATATGCATTTTAAGAAGACAGAGAAGGTAGAGAATTAGTGATTTAGCAGTTTTGAAAGCAAGGGTGAAATCCCACCTCCCACAAAAAGCATGGCACAGCTCCAGGGGGTAGGATTTCCCCGGGGGTTATTGCTAGTCTGTCACAATGTGCAACAGGGGAGCCAGAAAGGGGAACATTCATTGCCATTTTTCAATGAAATATTTGTGCCTCTGAATGTGTCTGCCTTTGGCTATTTGGGAAATGTGGGGAAGGAGGCCACCTGCTCCTGCTGTTCCCTTCTGCTCAGCCGTGGTGCTGCCACCTGCAGATTTAATGCTGGCAACCCAATCATGCAGACCCCTCTCCATGGCGCGTGGGAGGGGGAAAGAGGGACCCCAGCATTTTTAGGCACACTCGCTCTGCTCCAAAGGCTGCTAGCACAGAGTAACCAGAGCGCATTGATCCAAAATACAATTTACCCTGCTGAGCTCTTCTGCCTATGTATTACTCCTACACTTCTGGTTTTTGAAAGCACCCCCTTAATTTTTGTTCCAAACAGTTGTCACTGCATTGGTTTTGTTTGGCTGAACCTTCTTAAGGCTCCAAAGAGCAAAGCTTTTAAACACCTCTGCGACTGCCTACTGTGAAACAAAAGCATTTATTTGGTTATGAGTGGAAAGCGGCTGAGTTTTGTGCTTCTGTGGCTTTGCGGGCTGAGATCCTTCAGCAAATTTACGCTGGGGCACCACCTGCCCAGCCCCGGAGGAAATCCTTCCACGGCGCTGCAGTGCTGTGCTCTCACGCCTCGGGGAAAGCGTCCCAGAGAAGAGCACGTTGTTTGTTGGCACGAGCGTGGGGGGCCTGAGCCAAGCGCCCGGGTCGGGCTCCCGAAAGCGGAGCTGCGTTTGGAGAGGCAGGAGGTGCTGCAGCCGGCGCGGGCAGGGCTGCAGCAGAGCCTGGCACGGGCGCTCGGTGCTCGCCCGGAGGACGCACACGGCACTCGCCCCGGGGGCGCACACAGCATCGCCCGTTTGTGCCGTTTGTGCCGGACCGCCGCGGCGCTGCCCACAGCGCGCCTCCCTTCTTGCCTGGCGAAGTTTCAACGCAAACAAGCTCTGAGGCGTGCGCTCAGTCGAAATCAGGCAAGCCTCGCTTTCCTAGCTGTATTTCCATTACGTGTGGCGGGAGCGAAGCACCTCTCCGACTGCGTCGCGTGTCCAAACGCGCTGCTGAGCTAGAGGTGCTGAACGCCAGCAGCAGGGCCAAGCTTTCTCATCCAGGGCAACCAAACTGGAAGATCGTATTATTTCCTAACCCTAAATCAGCCCTCAAACTTTGTTCAGGGCAGCTTCTTTCCGTCATAGCCCAACGCGTGCCTTTGCTTGCTGACTGTGAATTGGGAAGCGGGTGCTTAGCCTTCCTGCAGACCTGCCACGCACCCGGCGCGCTTTTGCTCCAAAGTAAGTAATAGCTAACGACAGCTGGGGGCTCCAGGTCCGGCTGCGTGAGCGGAGGCGAGTTTTAGCAGAAAACCCTTCAGATCCTCTGCGGAAAGGCCTGCAAAGCCACAAGCAAGTCGTGTCAAATGCCAGGCCCTAAGTCGTGCTATTCTAAATGAAAGCTATAAATTGTAGGAGGAGGTATAAATTCCCTATCAATATTCCACACAAACTTCAGGCGTAGGAGAATAACACAGTGTTAGGACTGCTGAATGAATGCACTGTGTGCACACGGTCATTAAAAACCCGGGGAACAGTCAGCCGTGACTGCACAAAAATAAATACAGAACTGACTGTAAATAGTATTCCTTCACCTGCTTCTTCAAGTAGATTTTTATTAGAATGTTTGTCAAAGTGAACGATTTCTTTTAACAAGGAGGTTTGGGTATATTTCAATTGAAACCAGATGCTTGGGTTTGCACTGTTCAAATACAAAATAAGTCTAGTTTTAAGCTTAATACACTGTTAAAAACACTTAAATAAAAATCAGAGTGAACATGCTTGGATACAAAATGGATATTTTCCAACTTTTTAAAGACAGACCTGGGAGTTGAAGTGAATTTTATTATGGAAGCATATTTTGTTTTATTCTTTATTTGCTACATTGGGAAGAGAATGGGTGAAAGGGGGTTAAACCAGTTAAATCCTTGGATTTTTTTTTGTCATTTTCCATCTTCTCTCACTTTCATCCACACAAAGGATATTCCAATTTTCTCTGAGGCAGAGCACAGAAAAACCAAACCATTGTGGAGGCACGTTAGCAAAATTCCCTGTAGCTGGTTAGGCTGAATATGTGGGCTCGCAATCTAAGCTCACTACCAGGGACTTTGAATAATTGGTGAGAAGAGGTTATTTGATGACTAATCAAAATGTGTGAGGATCTAAGTTTTATTCAGGAATTCATCCCTGATCTTAATAGATAGGATTACGTGTGGAAATCAGAAAATGGCATCCTCAGTAAGAGAAAGGCAACAAAACTTGCTGGAAATTATATAGTGCAAACTCTGCTTAAATTGTAGAGGAACAGACCTAGAAAATAGGCCTGGTGAGATCCAGCTATGAGAAAATGTAGATGATTTTGAGATCTTGTGCCAAATGAACACATCTGATCACTTCACAGGACTGCAAATCCTGAGTAACTGTATTGAAATCAGTGTATTAATCACATTTTAAATTACATCAGTGTTTTCCCACCAGACTCTTGTAGACTTCTTCCAAATTCAAATTATTTCCCAACCCTGCCTGAGCAGAATATGTCAGGTTTTTCTACTTTGTGAGGGAGGGAGAGAAGGAAGAAGAAGAAAAGTATTTTTTAAAATCCTAAAATAAATTTGATTTTTCTCCTAACAGGTTAGCAGCAAGGAGAACATGTTATCATGAATAATTAGTGAACCACATTTCTGTAACATTTGCAAAGTATATATTTTGCCATGCAGCCTTTTCGCTTTCACATACTGCATTAAAAATAATTTTAGAAAGGAATGAAAACCAGATCAACATTTTAACAGCACAAGACAAAGCACACTTACAGTAGCGGGAAAATTTCTCCATTTGCTGGTCAAAGATGCTGCTTTCAAAAGTGTTTTCATTTCCACTTAGAAAGTGTTTGTATTTCCACTTCAGGAATCTTTCTGCAGAAATCCTAGATTTATGCCTTTAGAGGTTCCAGGATTTCCACAGCAAACAGAAATGGCACTAGTACAGTATGACTAATTATGTCGCTAACTAAATGTTCACCCCTCTTTCTCTTCCTTCTAATCCCCCTCCCCTCCCAGGAAGCATCCAGATGCATCTCTTTTCTTTTCAAAAACAAGCTGAGGGCTTCCTCAATTTTCTGGTTTAGTCCAATGATATTTACATAAAATAAAACAGCAGCCACTACAGAGACAGGCTGTGGTAAAACGTCTTTTTCTATTTTTCTGCCACGGTTTAACTCATTTTGGTGTTGACTAAAGTTGAAGTAGATTCAATATTAATTGCACATTCTTCTGAGACAACCAGACTGGCAGGCTAGAAGCCCTTTCTATTAGTTTTATTCACACTCAGCCAAATACCTAATACTGCTTATAACTACTCATGTTTTTTGAATTTGATTTTCTGTATCGCTTCACCAAGAAGGGCTAGTGCTAACTATAAGACACATAAACCAGCCACCTATTAATAAGTCAAACAAAATTCTTTACCTCTCACTTCCTTCTGCAGCCTGCACATATAGAAGGCAATTCAGCAAACTTTGAGTAGGGCTGTATCTGTATTCCTGTTTAAAAGTATCACTGAGTAGTTGTCTAGCAGCTGGGTATTGGCAGGCTGCTGAAAATTATTATAAAAACTTGTCAAAATAATATTGTTGTGTCTACTTAATATGTAGGTAACACCTCTAATTATAGAGCCTATTCTTTGCTTTTATCTTTTGTAACTTTGACTCCTGACAGGGCACATCTACAGCCACAGAACTCAGTTTTCCCTGTATTTGTATTAGTATCTTATCCATCCATACCTTATCCACACATCCCTTGCATATTTCATTTTGAAAAATTAACAATGCTCTTGATTAATTTTATCCAGTATCTTTGGGGCAAATTAAAAAAAAAAAAAAAACAACGTAGACAAGAATGTAGAAAAGTATTCCTTTCCCTTGGTTCCTTGCACTTAGCAAGAGCAAGACTTTGTTTCTAAAAACGGGCAATGGTAAATGCTAGAGACCTAGCAGTAACTGATGAAGAACGTGATTAGTAGGAGATAAATACCTGAGTCATTATTGCCCATCTAACTTGATGCCGTTTGAGTGTTTAGCACTGCACCCTACAATTAGAAATCACACAGAGATACTTGTTAGTCTCATGTTTAAACAAGGTACCTTTATAACAGTTCACAGCAAGAAAACAGACGCCTGTAGTCAGAAAACAACGTTTATACCCTAAAGCCTGTGGGGCCTTTAGGACCATATCGAATATAGCTGTTCTCCAAATTACTGGCCATTTGCATCCAAAACATTCTGGTGCTGCAGAGTTTACCATGGTCTGTGACAGAAATAGCAGTCGCGGGGGAGCCAAGAGCTGAAGATAAAGCTGCGCTTGCAGAGCAGGGCTGGGCGAGCGTCGCCTTCGCTCCGGCGTGGGGCTGTGTACTCGCCACCACTGATTTCGGTGCGGTTGCACAAGGGGCTAATGCAGAACTTTTCCAGCGGAGCAAATTCTGTTCTTATTTATGTTATTATAAACCTAATGCTGTTCAGTGGAAAAATGATGGCTTTACCATAGCAGAATATATCTTGCCAAGTATTTGTAAAAAGACAGTATCAGGGCACTTATTTATTTATTGCTTGTTTCCAGTACCTTCTTTTATGCAAAAGGAGTTTTTAAATGCTTTAACAGACACAGGGGGCAAAATATTATCATGGTGAAATCAATGGGACTTTTGAAAATGACTTCAGTGCTGCCAGGATTTCAACAAGGGTCTTCATGGGAGCATGCCACAAGGAACAGCTGTTTCTTGGCTGCATCCCAAAAATTCCACAGATCTCTGATCTCATACAATTATCACTATGGGTTCCTAGCAGAAAAAGAAATGATCAGCAAAAAACTGCCCTCTCCTTCATGCTTCTCTCCACCCTGCTTTTCTGGTATTCTTGACAAATTCCCTTCTGTCCTCCTTCTGTTTTGTTGCCCTCTGTGTCTCCAAAACAATCCCCAAACTACTTTTAAAAACTCTACATTGACACTGATTTTTATGTTGTTGTTTCAGCCATTGCTGTAGTTGTTGCTGCTGCTAACTGTGATGAAAACATCTGATCCTCCAACTCACCTCTTGATAGATACATAAAGGTAAATGTTACTTTCAGTGTATTTCTTACAAAAAAAGACACCTGATTTTCACTTGTATGTGCATGGTTTTATGGACAGCTTAAAGGCATTTATATTAGACTAGCTCAATGCATTGTTAAGATTTTTGTCTTCTAAGTGTGATTTTAGAACAAATAACGGCTACTCATACAAAATATTGTTCTGTCAGCACGAGCCTACATCTTCTCAGTTGTTTGATGTTACTTAGGAAGAGACTATTTTGATGTAACATTTAATTAAAACTTGAATAATGCGTATTGGATTGAAAACAGCAATGGCCAGGAGTCAGCAGCTGCAGCAGGTAGCAACAGATGCCTTTTAGTCTTGGAATATATAGAGAGAGGGAGAAATAGTATTTACTAAGGCTGAATTTTTTACCCACTGTGGCACTGGTGAAAGCACAACCATGCTGACAAAGCTATAGCTAAGTGATTTATAGTGCTGTACTCGCATGAAGAGACCTCAAAAGTGAAGTCCACCGCAACCCAAGTATCAGCCAAACCAGTCAACTGGCAATAACACCAGCCTGGGTGGAAACTTATGTGGATAAAGTACTATGGTTGGCAAAGAATTGGGAACCAAATAACATCTGAGGTGAAACAAGAGTGTCCTGGGAATAAAAGTGTTTGAAAGAGCCCCTATTGGCAAACACAGACCAAGGACAAATGCCAAGCAAACTCAGTTGAATAAGCTTTAAACCTTTTATAGAAACCTGAAGCACAAAAGCTTAGCCTAATCCAGCCTATTTATATGATGTTTTCTGAATTTAATTACAAATTTAAAATGTTTCCAAATGTGTGGCACAGTTCTGTCTGGATAGCTTGTCTGGCTTGGGTTTTCAGCAGTGCAAAAGTTGACTGGATTCTGCAAACATTGCTCACCTTGAGGGGTTTATATGCAAGTGGTTTTAACTGACTCTGGGGCTTGGAAGCACTACTCAGTGCAATTCAATAAATGAAGTGTTCAAATATTACCCTTGCCGTATCTGGGTTAGGTTTCTGCATGATTGGCTAGTTGGTTGGTTTCTTTTTTGCTTTTGTTCCTTGCTCTTACATCCTTCAGGGCTTACGTAAGGCACTTCAGTAGGTTCTAAAGTCAATGCTTGGGAACTCTTATGGTCTGATTATCATTAAGTTTTAAAGGCTTCACTCACGGTGACAGCTTACATTTGATACGGCTATATCTTACTTTCAAGAGTCTAGCCACGTAGTTAAACCCATTACTCCAGCCCGAATTCCTAGGAATGTGTGCAATGGGGAGATTAGGCACCCGAGGACAATCAGCAGAYGGCCACCAAAGCCGGATACGTGGAAATACTGAGGAGAGGATGGTTTTAAAGCCTCATTCATCTCCAGGTTGCAGGAAAGTGCTTCTCTCTGCTCGACAATTGCACTCATGAACCGCATCCCTGGAGGAAGAGGCCTGTATCACCCTTTTTTCATAAAATACAGCCAGGGTTCTTTAGCCCCAGCCCAGCAGTAGGATTCAGTAAGGATATGAAAGACAGTTCAATCCATTTTCCAAAAAGTTATGAAGCCTGCACTTCCTGACTGCCATCGTAGTCTCTCAACTACTGGTTGATTTAGAGCGTAACTCTTTGCATGGAATAAAAATGAGAACAAAAAGAGCTAACAAGTTTCTGCAGAGTTATGCTTAGAGTGCTCAGGTAAGAGAAAAATTGGGTTCTAGTCTTTGACATAATTAATATTTGACTACTTTGTATCAATTAGTCTCTGTAGCAGTCAGTTATTTGCCTCATGTTAGCCCAGAAGCAGGAAGATAAATAGCTTGTGGTAACTAAATGAAGCAGCTGTGAGGAAAGGGTTTTGAAAGGTATGTGTCTAAAGCAATGGCAATGTAGCAGAATGACAGAGCCTAAGTCCCTGAAGCCCCATAAGGCTCCARTCTACAATATCCAAAAGCGAAACAAAGCAGAAACACAGCATGAGTGGCTGACCTATTTCCCAGTAAAGTTAACCATAAGCATCACAGTTTCTTACAACATGCAGAGAGCTTCAACATTGGATGATAGCTAAAATATTTATATTAAAGAGGCGATAGAAATATTTGTGCATGCAAAGCTCTCATGAACAGCAGTGGGAGTTTTAACTCTGGCTGACTAAAGGATTTGGTCTAATCACTGCTGGGGGGGGGGGGGTGTTCCATAAAAGAGAAGGGATGATGTGAAAGGAGCTGGTGACTTTCCAGACCCTTTCTTTTTGTGATCTCACTTTGATTTAACAATTCAGAAACAGCAAAGGGAGATTGGTATTAGTTGCACTCAAGGTTCAACCCCTCTGTAATCCAGCTGCCGGATTCATAGAGAGTATGGGTTCGTGAAAGAGAAACACTTCCAGACTTACGGTCAGTGTCTTAGGCTGAACTGTGATCAACTTTTCCTCAAACGCATTTGATGTTTTATTAAAGAACAGATTTAAGTGCCTACAGTTGCATTTCATTTTCCCAGCCTTAACCTGTGAAGGTTTATTGCATTATACCTTATACCTGAACCCATTTCCTCTAAGTCTTTATCAGTGACAAACCGTGCGGTCTCAGTGAGTGTGCTCCCAGCCACGCTGGCTTCCTCGGCCCGCATCCTTCACTGGCCGCCGGGCATACGGAAGCGCTGCGGCAGCCCTTGTCCGAGGAGCCGAGCGACCGCGGGGTTCTTCCCTCTTTCCCAGGAGGGGACAGGACTGCGCGTCTCCCCTCCGCGAGCCGGGCGCTCCCGCCCGGCG